>NC_079172.1:4810776-5170776 GCF_947568905.1 Ostrea edulis | reverse complement strand
ACCTTGACCTCTAAACATAAAATCGGTGGTATTACTTAAGAGCTAGGTAAGATAAAGAAATGTAATCTTCAGAATTGATAAAAGGATGATGGGATCTACAAATTGATATCAAGGTCAAGTAACTCCCGTGACCTTAGAACATTTTAAAGTCCATTTTAAAACATATCCCTAATTCGTTAATTGTTTTCTCTTTGGTCGCCCACATTTTCTTTCTTGTTGATATTACCGAGTGGTTGGTGGTCGATAACTACCACAAAAGTTCAAATTGCTCATGGAATTTGAATAGCAATTGATCTAAGATGAAATCTAACTACATGTAGCTTACATTTGTACATACTAATATATACGTGCATTAGATAAATCATTCTGTGGAATTATTGACTTTGAAGTTTAGATATATTGAATCTGTGAAACAAGAATACCAGTAAAACTAATGACTGCTCCCCGAAACGCATCCAACCAATGAACTACTAATATGAGGAACAACTTGTGCAATGATCAATAAGTATTGAAATATTGTTGAAATGAAATTCTTTTTCATATATAAGGTATATGTTGATTGACATTGACCTTCAAAAAATGACATTGAGTGACATTTGTTTCAATGCCATTTCCCTGCTACTTATCTGTGTGAGATATGATTAATAACTGTTTACTTATCTGCGTGAGATATGATTAATAACTGTTTACTTATCTCTGTGAGGTATGATTAATAACTGTTTACTTATCTCTAAGAGTTATGATTACTAACTGTTTACTTATCTGTGTGAGATATAATTAATAACTGTTTACTTATTTATGTGATAATTAATAACTATTTACTTATCTGTGTGAGGTATGTTTAATACCTGTTTACTTATCTGTGTGAGATATGATTAATAAGTGTTTACTTATCTGTGTGAGATATGATTAATTACTGTTTATCTAACTGTGTGATTATTAATAACTGTTTACTTATCTGTGTGAGATATAATTAATAACTGTTTACTTATCTGTGTTAGGTATGATTAATAACTGTTTACTTATCTGTGTGAGATATGATTAATAACTGTTTACTTATCTGTGTGAGATATGATTAATAACTGTTTACTTATCTGTGTGAGATATGATTAATAACTGTTTACTTATCTGTGTGAGATATGATTAATAACTGTTTACTTATCTGTGTGAGATATAATTAATAACTGTTTACTTATTTGTGTGATATATTATTAATAACTGTTTACTTATCTGTGTGATGTATTATTAATAACTGTTTACTTATCTGTGTGAGATATGATTAATAACTGTTTACTTATCTGTGTGAGATATGATTAATAACTGTTTACTTATCTGTGTGAGATATTATTAATAACTGTTTACTTATCTGTGTGATATATTATTAATAACTGTTTACTTATCTGTGTGAGATATTATTAATAACTGTTTACTTATCTGTGTGAGATATAATTAATAACTGTTTACTTATCTGTGCGAGATATGATTAATAACTGTTTACTTATCTGTGTTAGGTATGATTAATAACTGTTTACTTATCTGTGTGAGATATAATTAATAACTGTTTACTTATCTGTGTGAGGTATGATTAATAACTGTTTACTTATCTGTGTGAGATATGATTAATAACTGTTTACTTATCTGTGTGAGATATAATTAATAACTGTTTACTTATCTGTGTGAGATATAATTAATAACTGTTTACTTATCTGTGTGATATATTATTAATAACTGTTTACTTATCTGTGTGAGATATTATTAATAACTGTTTACTTATCTGTGTGAGATATAATTAATAACTGTTTACTTATCTGTGTGAGATATTATTAATAACTGTTTACTTATCTGTGTGAGATATTATTAATAACTGTTTACTTATCTGTGTGAGATATAATTAATAACTGTTTACTTATCTGTGCGAGATATGATTAATAACTGTTTACTTATCTGTGTTAGGTATGATTAATAACTGTTTACTTATCTGTGTGAGATATAATTAATAACTGTTTACTTATCTGTGTGAGATATAATTAATAACTGTTTACTTATCTGTGTGATATATTATTAATAACTGTTTACTTATCTGTGTGAGATATTATTAATAACTGTTTACTTATCTGTGTGAGATATAATTAATAACTGTTTACTTATCTGTGCGAGATATGATTAATAACTGTTTACTTATCTGTGTGAGATATGAATAATAACTGTTTATTTATCTGTGTGAGATATGATTAATAACTGTTTATTTATCTGTGTGAGATATGATTAGTAACTGTTTACTTATCTGTGTGAGATATGATTAATAACTGTTTATTTATCTGTGTGAGATATGATTAGTAACTGTTTACTTATCTGTGTGAGATATGATTAATAACTGTTTACTTATCTGTGTGAAATATGATTAATAACTGTTTACTTATCTGTGTGATATATGATTAATAACTGTTTACTTATCTGTGTGATATATGATTAATAACTGTTTACTTATCTGTGTGAGATATGAATAATGACTGTTTACTTATCTGTTTGAGGTATGATTAATAACTGTTTACTTATCTGTGTGAGGTATGATTAATAACTGTTTACTTATCTGTGTGATAAATAATACCTGTTTACTTATCTGTGTGAGATATGATTGATATCTGTTTACTTATCTGTGTGAGGTATGATTAATAACTGTTTACTTATATGTGTGAGGTATGATTAATAACTGTTTACTTATATGTGTTATAATTAATAACTGTTTACTTTTCTCTGTGAGGTATAATTAATAACTGTTTATTTACCTGTGTGAGATATGATTAGTAACTGTTTACTTATCTGTGTGAGGTATGATTAATAACTGTTTACTTATCTGTGTGAAATATGATTAATAACTGTTTACTTATCTATGTGATAATTAATAACTGTTTACTGATCTGTGTGAGTTATGATTAATAACTGTTTACATATCTATGTGATAATTAATAGCTGTTTACTTATCTGTGTGAGGTATAATTAATAAATGTTTATTTATCTGTGTGAGATATGATTAATGACTGTTTACATATTTGTGTGAGGTATGATTAATAACTGTTTACTCATCTGTGTGAGGTATGATTACTAACTGTTTACTTATCTGTGTGAGGTATGATTAATAACTGTTTACTTATCTGTGTGAGGTATGATTAATAACTGTTTACTTATCTGTGTGATAATTAATAACTGTTTACTTATCTGTGTGATAATTAATAACTGTTTACTTATCTGTGTGAGGTATAATTAATAACTCTTTACTTATCTGTGTGAGGTATGATTAATAACTGTTTACTTATCTGTGTGAGGTATGATTAATACCTGTTTACTTATCTGTGTGAGATATGATTAATAACTGTTTACTTTCTGTGTGAGGTATAATTAATAAATGTTTACTTATCTGTGTGAGGTATGATTAATAACTGTTTACTTATCTGTGTGAGGTATGATTAATAACTGTTTACTTATCTGTGTAAGGTATGATTAATAACTGTTTACTTATCTGTGTGATGTATAAATAATAACTCTTTACTTATCTGTGTTAGGTATGATTAATAACTGCTTACTTATCTGTTTGAGAAATGATTAATAACTGTTTACTTATCTATGTGATAATTAATAACTGTTTACTTATCTATGTGATAAATAATACCTGTTTACTTATCTGTGTGAGATATGATTGATAACTGTTTACTTATCTTTGTGAGATATGATTAATAACTGTTTACTTATCTGTGTGAGGTATAATTAATAAATGTTTACTTATCTGTGTGAGGTATGATTAATAACTGTTTACTTATCTATGTGATAATTAATAACTGTTTACTAATCTATCTGATAATTAGTAACTGTTAACTTATCTATGTGATAATTAATAACTGTTTACTTATCTATGTGATAATTGATAACTGTTTACTTATATGTGTGAGGTATGATTAATAACTGTTTACTTATCTGTGTGAGGTATGATTAATAATTGTTTACTTATCTGTGTGAGGTATGATTAATAACTGTTTACTTATCTGTGTGATAATTAATAACTGTTTACTTATCTATGTGATAAATAATACCTGTTTACTTATCTGTGTGAGATATGATTGATAACTGTTTACTTATATGTGTGAGGTATGATTAATAAATGTTTACTTATCTTTGTGGGGTATTATTAATAACCGTTTACTTATCTGTGTGAGGTATGATTAATGACTGTTTACTTATCTGTGTGATAATTAATAACTGTTTACTTATCTGTGTGATAAATAATACCTGTTTACTTATCTGTGTGAGATATGATTAATAACTGTTTACTTATCTGTGTGAGGTATGATTAATAACTGTTTACTTATCTGTGTGAGATATGATTAATGACTGTTTACGTATTTGTGTGAGGTATGATTAATAACTGTTTACTTATTTGTGTGAGGTATGATTATTAAGTGTTTACTTATCTATGTGATAATTAATAACTGTTTACTTATCTGTGTGAGGTATAATTAATAACTGTTTACTTATCTGTGTAAGGTATGATTAATAACTGTTTACTTATCTGTTTGATGTATAAATAATAACTCTTTACTTATCTGTGTTAAGTATGATTAATAACTGCTTACTTATCTTTTTGAGATATGATTAATAACTGTTTACTTATCTATGTGATAATTAATAACTGTTTACTTATCTGTGTGAGGTATGATTAATAACTGTTTACTTATCTGTGTGAGGTATGATTAATAACTGTTTACTTATCTGTGTGAGGTATGATTAATAACTGTTTACTTATCTGTGTGATAATTAATAACTGTTTACTTATCTGTGTGAGGTATAATTAATAAATATTTACTTATCTGTGTGAGGTATGATTAATAACTGTTTACTTATCTGTGTTAGATATGATTAAGAATTGTTTACTTATCTGTGTGAGGTAAAATTAATAAATGTATACTTATCTGTGTGAGGTATGATTAATAACTGTTTACTTATCTGTGTGAGGTATGATTAATAACTGTTTACTTATCTGTGTGATAAATAATACCTGTTTACTTATCTGTGTGAGATATGATTGATAACTGTTTACTTATCTGTGTGAGGTATGATTAATAACTGTTTACTTATATGTGTGAGGTATGATTAATAACTGTTTACTTATATGTGTTATAATTAATAACTGTTTACTTTTCTCTGTGAGGTATAATTAATAACTGTTTATTTACCTGTGTGAGATATGATTAGTAACTGTTTACTTATCTGTGTGAGGTATGATTAATAACTGTTTACTTATCTGTGTGAAATATGATTAATAACTGTTTACTTATCTATGTGATAATTAATAACTGTTTACTGAACTGTGTGAGTTATGATTAATAACTGTTTACATATCTATGTGATAATTAATAGCTGTTTACTTATCTGTGTGAGGTATAATTAATAAATGTTTATTTATCTGTGTGAGATATGACTGTTTACATATTTTTGTGAGGTATGATTAATAACTGTTTACTCATCTGTGTGAGGTATGATTACTAACTGTTTACTTATCTGTGTGAGGTATGATTAATAACTGTTTACTTATCTGTGTGAGGTATGATTAATAACTGTTTACTTATCTGTGTGAGATACGATTGATAACTGTGTACTTATCTGTGTGAGGTATGATTAATAACTGTTTACTTATCTGCGTGAGGTATGATTAATAACTGTTTACTTATCTGTGTGATAATTAATAACTCTTTACTTATCTGTGTGAGGTATGATTATTAAGTGTTTACTTGTCTATGTGATAATTAATAACTGTTTACTTATCTGTATGCTATATTATTAATAACTGTTTACTTATCTGTGTGAGATATGATTAATAACTGTTTACTTATCTGTGTGATAATTAATACCTGTTTACTTATCTGTGTGAGGTATGATTAATAACTGTTTACTTATCTGTGTGAGGTATGATTAATAACTGTTTACTTATATGTGTGAGATATGATTAATGACTGTTTACTTATTTTTGTGAGGTATGATTACTAACTGTTTACTTATCTGTGTGAGGTATGATTATTAAGTGTTTTCTTATCTATGTGATAATTAATAACTGTTTACTTATCTGTGTGAGGTATAATTAATAACTGTTTACTTATCTGTGTGAGGTATGATTAATAACTGTTTACTTATCTGTGTGAGGTATGATTAATAACTGTTTACTTATCTGTGTGAGGTATGATTAATAACTGTTTACTTATCTGTGTGATAATTAATAACTGTTTACTTATCTGTGTGATAATTAATAACTGTTTACTTATCTGTGTGAGGTATAATTAATAACTCTTTACTTATCTATGTGATGATTAATAACTGTTTGCTAATCTATGTGATAATTAATAACTGTTAAATTATCTATTTGATAATTAATAACTGTTTACTTATCTGTGTGAGGTATGATTAATAACTGTTTACTTATCTGTGTGAGAATTAATAACTGTTTACTTATCTATGTGATAAATAATACCTGTTTACTTATCTGTGTGAGATATGATTGATAACTGTTTACTTATCTTTGTGAGATATGATTAATAACTGTTTACTTATCTGTGTGAGGTATAATTATTAAATGTTTACTTATCTGTGTGAGGTATGATTAATAACTGTTTACTTATCTATGTGATAATTAATAACTGTTTACTAATCTATCTGATAATTAGTAACTGTTAACTTATCTATGTGATAATTAATAACTGTTTACTTATCTATGTGATAATTGATAACTGTTTATTTATATGTGTGAGGTATGATTAATAACTGTTTACTTATATGTGTGAGGTATGATTAATAATTGTTTACTTATCTGTGTGAGGTATGATTAATAACTGTTTACTTATCTGTGTGATAATTGATAACTGTTTACTTATCTGTGCGAGGTATGATTAATAACTGTTTACTTATATGTGTGAGGTATGATTAATAAATGTTTACTTATCTTTGTGGGGTATTATTAATAACCGTTTACTTATCTGTGTGAGGTATGATTAATGACTGTTTACTTATCTGTGTGATAATTAATAACTGTTTACTTATCTGTGTGATAAATAATACCTGTTTACTTATCTGTGTGAGATATGATTAATAACTGTTTACTTATCTGTGTGAGGTATGATTAATAACTGTTTACTTATCTGTGTGAGATATGATTAATGACTGTTTACGTATTTGTGTGAGGTATGATTAATAACTGTTTACTTATTTGTGTGAGGTATGATTATTAAGTGTTTACTTATCTATGTGATAATTGATAACTGTTTACTTATCTGTGTGAGGTATAATTAATAACTGTTTACTTATCTGTGTAAGGTATGATTAATAACTGTTTACTTATCTGTGTGATGTATAAATAATAACTCTTTACTTATCTGTGTTAGGTATGATTAATAACTGCTTACTTATCTGTTTGAGAAATGATTAATAACTGTTTACTTATCTATGTGATAATTAATAACTGTTAACTTATCTATGTGATAAATAATACCTGTTTACTTATCTGTGTGAGATATGATTGATAACTGTTTACTTATCTTTGTGAGATATGATTAATAACTGTTTACTTATCTGTGTGAGGTATACTTAATAAATGTTTACTTATCTGTGTGAGGTATGATTAATAACTGTTTACTTATCTGTGTGATGTATAAATAATAACTCTTTACTTATCTGTGTTAAGTATGATTAATAACTGCTTACTTATCTTTTTGAGATATGATTAATAACTGTTTACTTATCTATGTGATAATTAATAACTGTTTACTTATCTGTGTGAGGTATGATTAATAACTGTTTACTTATCTGTGTGAGGTATGATTAATAACTGTTTACTTATCTGTGTGAGGTATGATTAATAACTGTTTACTTATCTGTGTGATAATTAATACCTGTTTACTTATCTGTGTGAGGTATAATTAATAAATATTTACTTATCTGTGTGAGGTATGATTAATAACTGTTTACTTATCTGTGTCATAATTAATAACTGTTTACTTATCTGTGTGATAATTAATAACTGTTTACTTATCTGTGTGAGGTATAATTAATAAATATTTACTTATCTGTGTGAGGTATGATTAATAACTGTTTACTTATCTGTGTGAGATATGATTAATAACTGTTTACTTATCTGTGTGAGGTATAATTATTAAATGTTTACTTATCTGTGTGAGGTATGATTAATAACTGTTTACTTATCTATGTGATAATTAATAACTGTTTACTAATCTATCTGATAATTAGTAACTGTTAACTTATCTATGTGATAATTAATAACTGTTTACTTATATATGTGATAATTGATAACTGTTTACTTATATGTGTGAGGTATGATTAATAACTGTTTACTTATATGTGTGAGGTATGATTAATAAATGTTTACTTATCTTTGTGGGGTATTATTAATAACCGTTTACTTATGTGTGTGAGGTATGATTAATGACTGTTTACTTATCTGTGTGATAATTAATAACTGTTTACTTATCTGTGTGATAAATAATACCTGTTTACTTATCTGTGTGAGATATGATTAATAACTGTTTACTTATCTGTGTGAGGTATGATTAATAACTGTTTACTTATCTGTGTGAGATATGATTAATGACTGTTTACGTATTTGTGTGAGGTATGATTAATAACTGTTTACTTATTTGTGTGAGGTATGATTATTAAGTGTTTACTTATCTATGTGATAATTGATAACTGTTTACTTATCTGTGTGAGGTATAATTAATAACTGTTTACTTATCTGTGTAAGGTATGATTAATAACTGTTTACTTATCTGTGTGATGTATAAATAATAACTCTTTACTTATCTGTGTTAAGTATGATTAATAACTGCTTACTTATCTTTTTGAGATATGATTAATAACTGTTTACTTATCTGTGTGATAATTAATAACTGTTTACTTATCTGTATGATATATGATTAATAACTGTTTACTTATCTGTGTGAGATATGATATATAACTGTTTACTTATCTGTGTGAGGTATGATTAATAACTGTTTACTTATCTGTGTGAGGTATGATTAATAGCTGTTTACTTATCTGTGTGAGATATAATTAATAACTGTTTACTTATCTGTTTGAGATAAGATTAATAACTGTTTACTTATCTGTGTGAGATATAATTAATAACTGTTTATTTATCTGTGTGAGATATGATTAATAACTGTTTACTTATCTGTGTGAGGTATGATTAATAACTGTTTACTTATCTATGTGAGGTAAAATTAATAACTGTTGACTTATCTGTGTGATAATTAATAACTGTTTACTTATCTGTGTGATAATTAATAACTGTTTACTTATCTGTGTGAGATATAATTAATAACTGTTTACTTATCTGTGTGAGATATGATTAATAACTGTTTACTTATCTGTGTGATAATTAATAACTGTTTACTTATCTGTGTGATAATTGATAACTGTTTACTTATCTGTGTGATAATTAATAACTGTTTACTTATCTGTGTGATAATTAATAACTGTTTATTTATCTGTGTGAGGTATGATTAATAACTGTTTACTTATCTGTGTGATAATTAATAACTGTTTACTTATCTGTGTGATAATTGATAACTGTTTACTTATCTGTGTGATAATTGATAACTGTTTACTTATCTGTGTGATAATTAATAACTGTTTATTTATCTGTGTGAGGTATGATTAATAACTGTTTACTTATCTGTGTGAGGTATGATTAATAACTGTTTACTTATCTGTGTGAGGTATGATTAATAACTGTTTACTTATCTGTGTGAGGTATAATTAATAAATATTTACTTATCTGTGTGAGGTATGATTAATAACTGTTTACTTATCTGTGTGAGGTATGATTAATAACTGTTTACTTATATGTGTGAGGTATGATTAATGACTGTTTACTTATTTGTTTGAGGTATGATTACTAACTGTTTACTTATCTGTGTGAGGTATGATTATTAAGTGTTTACTTATCTATGTGATAATTAATAACTGTTTACTTATCTGTGTGAGGTATAATTGATAACTGTTTACTTATCTGTGTAAGGTATGATTAATAACTGTTTAGTTATCTGTGTGATGTATAAATAATAACTCTTTACTTATCTGTGTGAAATATGATTAATAGCTGCTTACTCATCTGTTTGAGATATGATTAATAACTGTTTACTTATCTAAGTGATAATTAATAACTGTTTACTTATCTGTGTGAGGTATGATTAATAACTGTTTACTTATCTATGTGATAATTAATAACTGTTTACTAATCTATGTGATAATTAATAACTGTTTACTTATCTGTGTGATAATTAATAACTGTTTACTTATCTGTGTGAGATATGATTGATAACTGTTTACTTATCTGTGTGAGGTATGATTAATAACTGTTTACTTATCTGTGTGATAATTAATAACTGTTTACTTATCTGTGTGAGGTATAATTAATAACTGTTTACTTATCTGTGTGAGATATGATTAATAACTGTTTACTTATCTATGTGAGGTAAAATTAATAAATGTTTACTTATCTGTGTGAGGTATGATTACTAACTGTTTACTTATCTGTGTGAGGTGTGATTAATAACTGTTTACTTATCTGTGTGAGGTATGATTAATAACTGTTTACTTATCTGTGTGGGGTATTATTAATAACTGTTTACTTATCTGTGTGAGGTATGATTAATAACCGTTTACTTATCTGTGTGAGGTATGATTAATGACTGTTTACTTATCTGTGTGATAATTAAAAACTGTTTACTTATCTGTGTAAGATATGATTGATAACTGTTTACTTATCTGTGTAAGGTATGATTAATAACTGTTTACTTATCTGTGTGAGGTATGATTAATAACTGTTTACTTATCTGTGTGAGGTATGATTAATAACTGTTTACTTATCTGTGTGATAATTAATAACTGTTTACTTATCTGTGTGAGATATGATTAATAACTGTTTACTTATCTGTGTGAGGTAAAATTAATAAATGTTTACTTATCTGTGTGAGGTATGATTAATAACTGTTTACTTATCTGTGTGAGGTATGATTAATAACTGTTTACTTATCTGTGTGATAAATAATACCTGTTTACTTATCTGTGTGAGATATGATTGATAACTGTTTACTTATCTGTGTGAGGTATGATTAATAACTGTTTACTTATCTGTGTGAGGTATGATTAATAACTGTTTACTTATCTGTGTGAGGTATGATTAATAACTGTTTACTTATCTGTGTGATTATTAATAACTGTTTACTTATCTGTGTGAGGTATGATTAATAACTTTTTACTTATCTGTGTGAGGTATGATTATTAAATGTTTACTTATCTATGTGATAATTAATAACTGTTTACTTATCTGTGTGAGATATGATTAATGACTGTTTACATATTTGTGTGATGTATGATTAATAACTGTTTACTTATATGTGTGAGGTATGATTACTAACTGTTTACTTATCTGTGTGAGATATGATTAATAACTGTTTATTTATCTGTGTGATGTATGGTTAATAACTGTTTACTTATCTGTGTGAGATATGATTAATAACTCTTTAGTTATCTGTGTGAGATATGATTAATAACTGTTTACTTATCTGTGTGAGGTATGATTGATAACTGTTTACTTATCTGTGTGAGATATTATTAATAACTGTTTACTTATCTGTGTGAGGTATGATTACTAACTGTTTACTTATCTGTGTGAGATATAATCAATAGCTGTTTTGAAACTGTTGAATTATTATGCATCTTCATAAAATGAACAATATGGTTCTAGTGAAAACTATTGTAAGTATAACTATCACTGAACCTACACAATTTTATGCTGATCATATTGTAAACCAATTGCATCTTCTCGGCTTCCTGGAAAGGTACGAGAATATGCGATTGGTATGACGTTACCCCGCTTTGTTCTGGAAATTTCCGTAAGGCTGATTCAAGACTAAAATCACAGATTGAAGAAACGAACAGGCATATTTTTTTTATTTAACAATGATCAAACCTTATTTCTTCTGTAAGATCAAAATCAGGTATCGATAAACAACGAATTAACTTCATATCGTATTGTCATTTTAAAGAAAAAATGGCTTAGATCAGCCAATTTACTTTCATTTTTACTATTTCAGGGCAGTTTATTGAAAACGAAAGTAGGCTTTTAATTAATCTTACTTTTATTTTTGGTATTTCAGGACAGTTCACCGAAAACGAAAGTAGGTTTTAAATTAATTTTATTATATTTACCAATGAAGTAAGATTTTATTTTAGCTTATGGACTTCACCTCACATCTGAAACAATATTAAAGGTGCAATCAGTAACTCTGGGATATATGAGAAAAACATTCCAGAAGAAGTAATTGTAGATGAATTAAAAAACGGATGGTATTAATTCCACTATTGGTAATCGTACTTATACTCCAACTGCTCTTTCCAGCGATGAAATTCTTCAAATGTATGCTTCAGTTTTTGCCACATTTAATAAGCCAGTCATTGGGTCAGGTGAATATGAGTTTCCATACCAATACTGGATTCCTAAACTTCATAAAAACCCTTACAAAGATACATTGCTGGATCCAGTAAGTGTTCTACCAAGCCTCTATCTTTGCTCCTCACGAAATAGAAACTTCAAACGTAATGTGCCACTACATATGTAGCTCGAAATAAAGGACACCACATAGTCGTCCACTTCTGCTTCATACTTAGATATCTTATTGAAAGTAGACATTAACGGCAAACTGACAACTCAACTGTATGACAAACGGGGTGATTTCAGCTTCTCCATCGTCAACTTCCCACATTTATGTAGCAATATTCCATTATCAACTGCATATGGTGTTTATATATCTCAACTGATTCGATATGCAAGAGCTTGTTCTGGGTATAGTCAGGTTTTAAATCGAGGTAAGCTACTGACAAACAAGTTGATGGTACAGGGATTTCAACAGTCTCGATTGAAGTCAGAATTTCGCAAATTCTATGGTCGTTATAACGATCTAGTTCGTCAATACAACCTCGCATTGGGTCAAATGCTGTCTGACGTGTTTCATACCGATTGTTAAGCCGTTCTTGGCACACTGATTTGACTGCGGATAACTCCGTGTACCTGATCAGGATATGGGGCTCACGGTGGGTGTTACCGGTCAACAGGGGATGCTTACTCCTCCTAGGCACCTGATCCCACCTCTGGTGTGTCCAGGGATCCGTGTTTGCCCAACTATCTATTTTGTATTGCTTGTAGGAGTTATGAGATTGATCACTGTTCGTTATCTTCACTTTGCATATGCCAGAAGTGGTGTAAATCAAATGTGGATTCTGAAAATGTTTTAGTGAACTTCAAATCGCAAAAGCCTTCTCAAATCAATATCAAAACGTATGACTTCATAGACAGTCTGTTGGAATTCCCATGGGCACGAATTGTGCTCCATTTTTTTGCTGACCTGTTTCAATATTCATATGAAGCAGAATTTATTCCAAACCCTATACGTGAGAAGAAAACATCTCTTGCTGTGGCCTTCAATTCGACATTTAGACATATCGACGACGTTTTCTCTATTAACAATAATAGCTTTCATTCAAATGTCGATTCGATATATTCCCGTGAGCTCGAAATAAAAGACACCACAGAATTGTCCACTTCTGCTTCATACTTAGATATTTTATTGAAAGTAGACATTCACTGCAAACTGACAACTCAACTATATGACAAACGGGATGATTTCAGCTTCTCCATCGTCAACTTCCCATGTTTATGTAGCAATATTCCATTATCACCTGGATATGGTGTTTATATATCTCAACTGATTCGATATGCAAGAGCTTGTTCTGGGTATAGTCAGATTTTAAATCGAGGCAAGCTACTGACAAACAAGTTGATGGTACAGGGGTTTCAACAGTCTCGATTGAAGTCAGCATTTCGCAAATTCTATGGTCGTTATAACGATCTAGTTCGTCAATACAACCTAAATTTTTTGGTCAAATGCTGTCTGTCTGTTTCATATCGATTGTTAAGCCGTTCTTGGCAGACTGATTTTGACAACGGATAATTTTGTTTATCTGATCATGATATAGGGCTCTGGGCGGGTGTGACCGGTCGACAGGGGATGCCTACTCTTCCTAGGTACCTGATCCACCTCTGGTGTGTCCAGGAGTCCGTGTTTGCCCAACTCTCCATGTTGCATTGTTTATGAGTCATGAGATTGATCACTGTTCGTTATCTTCACCTTTTGTGTATGTTCCTAACTTTCTGTCAATTTTTATCTTATTTTCTCTCGTATATGATCCTAAATTCTAAATCCTTTGTTATTCTTATCTTTAAATAGTTCATCGTCATGTAATCGTAAAATTAAATGATCATGTTTTCAAACAATATCTTAAAGTGTTTAAACTATTTTCATATGACGCGTCATTCAACAATTGTCTGAAGTCTTGAAATTCTCAATAACTAATTCTCAAATAAATAGAATGTTGGAGTTATCAAAAAGATATCTAGAGTAGATTCGATCAGAGTATAGGGTCTCGTGGAGATCCGGGTTAGAATAGGTCCTCAGTACCCCCTTGCTTGTTGTAAGAGGTGAGTAATATGGGTGGTCCTTAGGATGAGACCGCAAAATTCGAGGCACCGTGTCACAGCAGGTATGGCACGATAATTGGTTGATTGAGGTTTTACGCCGTTTTGACAATATTTCAGTCGCTTTACGGCGGTTAATTAATTGAAATATGTTTGATTGTGAGCTATCCCTCCCTGCTCAAAGGCCGTAAGCACCGAAATAAGGCCTACATTTTGCAGCCCTTCACCGGCAATGGTGACGTCTCCATATGAGTGAAAAAATCTGGAGTGGGACGTTAAACAATATACAACCAACGAACAGAGTATAGGGAGGATGTATAACTAAAAACGAATATGCAAAATTACATATGTAGCTAGAAGCATTTCAACTAATTGCAGCAAGTTAGTTAGAGGAAGAAATTTATTTGGAAACAGGATGGGGTCAGCTTTAAGTTAGGCGAAAAACAACATGAATAAAATCATTGTATGAAGTGGACCAGAATTTGACTCCAAACTATCATATTTCCTGCTAAAGTTACAAAACAAGAAATACTCCAACTTTCATTTACCTATATGTAAATGTCAAATCTATAAAAATTATTTTGTACCAACTGTTGTAAATGATCTTAAAAGACGTCGGCACAATTGTATATTAAACAAACATTTATTCCATTGTAAGATCATCGACTGTCCTCTATGTACTTTTGAAGATCGGGTCCTTAAAAAACAAACAAATATTGTCAATTTTAATTGTATACTTTTATCTATCTAACTCGTAGAAAGAATTGTATGTTAAGATGTTATTAACAAAGCTTTTTCACATCATTTATCTTGATGAATAGAAAATATTTTCCGTTTTCGAGCAATTTTGACTAACATTTAAGGTGTTCGTCTTTGTGCACAAATAATGGAGAAGATTGGTGCTTATAGAAAGTTTGAGTGATAAATTGTATACAATGAGTGTTATAAAATCTGATTTACTTGTCAAGTTGATTATCAATACTTTAAGTATTTTGATAAACTATTTTACAGTTAGAAATCGAATTCCCTGATGAGGCAGCAGAATTGATTAACCTATCTATTTAGTCAAGGGCATTTTAACTTTTCTCGTTTTTTTTTTTTTTTTTTTACACACGAGGTCTTCGTGCTCCATTTGACAATCAGCTGACGCTCGCTGCTTGAGAACTTGGTCATGATGGGGAAAATATGTTTTTAAAAACTGAAATTCTACGGCATGTAGTGTAATTTCTCGAACTTTATCACACATTTTCTTGAAAACGCACGCAAAGAATTTATCTTTTGCAGCTATTTAATTCAATTGACGAGAGTTTTGAAAAAATTCCGCTTGTTTCCACACTGAAATAAAATGAATGAACAATTCTAGATTTTATTAAGTGGACAGTGAATCTGGTGATTTACCCTAATTTCATATCAATTCCTGTGATTTGATGCTAGCACAAAGTAAATGTCGCCGTTATTAACGTTGACCAATTGATTCCATTTTGATCTGAACTATCCGCGCAACTTAACGTCTCAATTTGAGTGAAAAATTCTCAACAAGACGTTAAAAAAATAAATCAATCCACGCAACTTATATAGAATTATCCTAATATCATAACTAGCGGTTCTTTATCTTTTGCTGGAGGAAACTCGTCGCTTTGCGTAATGCGTACAATATCAGACACCGAAATTCACGAGGTGAAGGGATAATGATTAAAAATGTGCCATGTAGACTTGATCCGATGGGTTTGGTAAGTTGGAACATTTGTTCAAACATCGTATTTGATAGCCTCAATTAAATAAACCAACCAACAAACAAATTATATTAAACTATGGTACAAAGACCAACAGCAACTAATATTAATATGATTTACTCCACAAATAACAAATGCTTTGAAAATTTAAAAAATAAAGTTGAAACAAATCACCTCATTCAAATAATTTACAATTGCTCATGAAAACATCAATCTTTATACTTTAAATAATCTATATCTTATTACCAATTTGCAAGACAAAATGCACTATGCATCATAAAATTAAATTTTACACTGTGTGATGCCGTGAAAACACATCGGGATATTCGGTGGACACGTCGTCTTACATGGAGGTCTAGCAGACAATTGCAACTTCAAAGGCGCCGACTATTGATTACAACGCTATAATCGTATGCATATTTATGAATCGAGTCAGATAACATACCCGTTTTCGGGGATTATCTTCACGTATATAACACAAAATGTTATTCAAAACACTTTTTACAATCATACAAATATAATTTAGATAATAAAAACAACTCCATTTCCTTCATTTTTTTTTTTGCCTGCAAAATTCTGTCGCTAGGACCCCCGTGTATATACAGTAACGCCCACTGTGGCGATAGCATAAGACAGTGGCTATAAATAGCCACCGTCTAAAAAGTATGAAGTTGAAGAATTCACATGATGTCAATCATTGACTTGATAATAAAATCCCAGGCATACGCATAGACGAATTGTTTCTATTCATTATGGAAAGTGGTCAGTACATCATATACGAATAAGTATACAGGAACAATCATGAGTGATGGTGAAGAACACCCAGTTATAGAACGACAACGTGTACAAATTGGCGCAAAAATTTAAATGTCGAAATTGGCTGCTACACAGTATTGAAAAAAATCATTGGGGACGGAGACCAGACTTCTAGCTTTCATAACGTACTGGGATTACTTTTCAAAATTTACGTCCAGTATTCGTGTTTATTATATACGTATAAATGAAGACAGAGAGTACGTACTTCATATTGAATAGAATGAATAGATATAAAAAAAAACAATCAACGGGATTCGAATTGACTGCTACCTAACATGTCTATATCTACAAACGTAATAAATTAGATATGTGAGTTTTCGGTTTACATGGGGCTTTAATAAATGTTTGGACAGAAATATACTGGGGAAATATATTAGGAATTTTTTGATATCATAATGCAAGAATACAGCGACCTGCGCCGTAAATCAAAGTTTTTTTTATAATGTGTGGATCTGTAGCTCTCTGGTATGACCAAATATTTTCCCAAAGAGCTACTGATCTCCATTAGTGCATATGCACATGTAATTCCGAATTGTCGGTACGCTTAACATGCACTGTGTTGTATCTGTGTGTTTCATCGAAAAAAGCTGAATAACAATTTCATACATTTTTATGATAAAATAAAACGCAAAACTCCTGCATAATAAACTTACATTCGATTTGTCATGATGTATTGACTTTTTGTAAACTCGATCATTATATAAACGACCACAGGATTTGTGAAATTCTGACTTGAAACTATGTAATCTTTGTCTACTAAACGGGGTACAGTGCATTGAAAATGAACATCATGTTTCGAATATTTGCAGTCTATATAGTGACATGAGGTTATGTAGTATTCTATGTTATCACGTGATGAAACTTTCAGGAAGAGAAAAAGCAATCAACTACACACATGAAGGATATCAATGTAATGTATTTCCTTGTTTTGCATTTGCGTCCTCATTGATATACGAGATAATAACACATAATTTGTAGACTGGTGCCCAACCTTCTGACTTATAATGTGGAAATCTAGTTACATGTATTTCTTATATTTTGTGATTTGTGTGTTGCTCCTGTGTACAGAAAGTCTGAATAAGACAAATGGAGAAAACTGCGGAACGTAAGTTTTTGCATACATGTAGGAGTCCCATGAATGCCTGAATATGCATTTTTTTCCATTGGTATGTAAATTAGATATTCAAAATTTGAAGATTTTAAAATAGAGGTTATCAACCACTTCCTAGAATCAAAGTGCATGAAATATGTTTTCACAATTCAATCTGACAAAAAATTTGCATTTGATAAAACTTCAGCTTGTTGAAAGGCTGTTATTTCACACCTTATTTATAATAAAACAGCAGAAGTATTTTATTACGGAATTTTAATGATTGATTGATTGTATCTTGCTTAACGTCTCTCTCGAGAATTTTTCACTCATATAGAGACGTCACCAAGACTGGTGAAGGACTTCAAATTTAGGCCTTTGCTCGGTGCATACGGCCTTTGAGCAGTGAGGGTTCTTTGGCGTGCCACACCTACTGCGACACGTGACATCCGTTTTTAAGGTCATCTCCGAGGACCCATAACATTTACACCTGATGCCAAGCGTTTAGCGACGGAACTGTCACTACCTGTTTTAACGACTTAGGTCTTTTGCGGTCGGGATTCGAAGCCCGGCCTCCCACATGCGGGGGGCGAACGCTCTAACCTCTAGGCCACCGCAGCGGTTTTACGGAAATTCAATATTTTAATACTCACCCTACATAAATGTAAGACAATATGTATAATCTGGTAAAACTGTTCGACAAAATTTGTATCTCTGCTTGCAAAATATTCAAACGTTAAGCCACATGCATACAATGCAATGTTGCCTGATATCCATTTATTACTAGGAAAACTGAATGCAGAAGACACTCTCTATGAATATTGTGTTTTTCATAACCCTGGAACATGGGTTCTGTATAGGGCGAGACTAGCATGGGAATATCTCTAGGATGGGACCAAAATGTAGTGTTAATGACTGTAATGTTTTCATCTGTTGAAGGCACATAATTTTTGCTGACATTGAATATCAGTTTGGTTTATGTCAGTTTCCAGTTCATTGATTTCTTTTCAGGGATTATTTCTTCAACCCACTCCTGAGAGTACGTAAATTAGATTTCGTTATATAGTTACAAAAATAAGGTTAACACATTGTTCACACCATTATTAAAGAATCTGGATCCCCCCTTACGTACACTTTTTGTGGTTTTGCTCCTTTTTTAAAAAAACAATTTCACCCCCTTACATAATTCCCTACAAAGCTTTGATAACCACGACAATGTTCATACCATAGACATATTATCTGCAATTCATCCATTTTTCAAGCTATTCTACATATTTTTTTGTTTCAAAATGTGTAAGTTTAGCATTGCACCTAGCATTGAGTTTCTTATTTGAAATATAACCCCCATACACTTTGCTATTACGAAGAAATAAAAGAAATGACTGTTACAAAATAGATATGCACAGAATGATGTTTTACAAGTTCATTTGTTTTATGTCCATTCAAGACTTTTTCACTCATACACCAGCTATGAGTGAAGTGCCGCAAATACACCACCCTCAGTTCTGTAACAGTATTCTTTATCGTACCAACGCAAACCGGTCGCGGTAACGTGGTGAGGTTAGGGCGTTCGCTTCCCAACTGGAAGTTCCATTCCAGCAACGTGTCACACATAAGACGGTGAACCTAGATAATGACCGTTTCTTCTCGCTAAGCACCCCGTATTAGAAGAAAAGGACGTCGCGGTTATTTCGGATATGACCTGAAAACGGAAGTCAGAATAGGTGTTGGCATGATAAAGAATAGCTCCCTCAAAGTTCAAAATGTGTGACATGAGTGACCTCTCTACTCGAATGGGACGTGAAACAAATAAGAAAACAATCCTAATCGTACCCACGCATTACTAATATGTCTGATTTTCTCTGAACTGATTACCAATTCATACGATTAAGTGTATTTTGCAGAGACGGAGAATTCAAATGTTGCAATAATTACTACCAAGCGAAAAACACCTGTGTTGGTAAGATCAAACTCTTTTATAAATTTCCTTGCAATTCATTATATTAATTACCACTATGTTTCATGTTATTTCGTTTCTTGTAACAACATTGTCGTTGTCAGGCTTATTATTACAACTCTGTCTTAAACGAACTTGGTTTTAATTCCATACTCCAAGTTCCCTTCCAAAAGATGAAAGTCTTCAAAGTCACGCTTCAGTTTTAAACGTTAATGGGAAGAACGGATATAAGTTATCGTAACTATACTGGATTCTAAAACTTCACCAAAGCCCATACAAACAGAGATATGATGTTGGATCCAGTAAACGTTAACATCAAAACGTATTACCTTTTCAACACTGTAAACGACCATTCTTCACAGTGAATTAAAGACTAGGGTTTTTGACATCGTAGACAGTTGCTGCTTCAATACAAACACGGGGATATTCATATTTTCATCCAAAAACATTACATCGTTAAAGACCACTCTTATTCTACGCACATGTACAAGTACTCTGAAGTTGATATTAAAAAGACTCTGGATTTCCACATTGACAATATCTATGTAGTCTAGGGATCGGGTCTTCCATCAGTCAGTAGCAATTCCCTTGTCCACGAATCATGCTCCTCTATCAGCTGACCTGTTTTTATATTCTTATGAGGCAGAATTTATTCAAAAGCTTCTACATGAGAAAAATATCTTAGTGTGGCCTTCAACTCAACATTTAGATGCCAGGTGAAGATAACGAACACTGATCAATCTCATAACTCCTATAAGCTATTCAAAATAGATAGTTGGGCAAACACGGACCCCTGGACACACCAGAGGTGGGATCAGGTGCCTAGGAGAAGCAAGCATCTCTTGTTGACCGATCACACCCGCCGTGAGCCCTATATCTTGATCAGGTAAACGGAGTTATCCGGAGTCAAAATCAGTGTGCCAAGAACGGTTTAACAATCGGTATGATACACGTCAGACAGCGTTTGACCCAATGCAAGGTTGTATTGACGAACTAGATCGTTATAACGACCATGGAATTTGCGAAATGCTGCCTTCAATCGAGACTGTTGAAACCCCTGTACCATCAACTTGTTTGTCAGTAGCTTACTTCGATTTAAAAACTGACTATACGCAGAACAAGGTCTTGAATATCGAATCAGTTGAGATATATAATGACGACATTTTATCAATTACTAATACTAATTTTCACTCATTTGCCGATTCTAGTGAACTTGAAATTCGTCTACACCTGCTTCATACTTGGAAACTTTATTGAACATAGACAGAGGTAAACTAATAACTCAACTTGATGACAAACTTTAAGGCAAACTAACAACTCAACTTTATGACAAACACGATGACTTCTGCTTGTATATCGTTAACTTCCCAAATTTATGTAGCAATATTCCATTATCACGTGGTGTTTGTCGCTCAACTGAGTCGATATGTACGCGCATGTTCTGCGTATGATCACTTTTTTAAAATCTAGGTGTGTTACTGACAAATACATTGATGCTATAGGAGTTGCAATAGTCTCGATTAAAGTTAGCATTTCCAAATTGTTTGGTCGTTATAATGATCTAATTTACAATGACAACCTGTCATTTGGTCCAATGCTGTCTGACGTGATTCATGAAATTTGAAGAGACATATTGTTAAGCCGTTCTTTACATACCGCTTTTAGACTACGGATGAGTCATTTATCTGATCAAAATATAGAGCTCATGACGAGAGTGGCTGGTCAATAGGGAATGCTTACCCCTGTTAGGCACCTCATCTTACCTCTGGTCTGCCCAGGGATCCGTGTTTGGCACTGTTTGCCCCATTCGTAACTTTCTATTCTTTGAAGGAATTCTGATATTGATCACTGTTTGTTATCTTCACTTTCCTTCCACTAATTTTCAGAGTGCCCAAATGGAACACATGGTTTGAACTGTTCACTGAATTGTCCGGAAAATTCATATGGAAAGAATTGTTTGAAAGCATGTAATTGCAAACCACATGAAACATGCGATTCAAAAAGTGGAAAATGTTCAGGTACATTTTTATTGTCTAAATGTTTTGTACTAATTATGATAAAATAACTGTAAAATACTTGAGAGCTACCATTCAATCAAATGTTAAATGGTGCACACATATAGATTGATTTCACTAAAAAGTAAACGATATATTAGTATTCTTAAGAAGAAACTTAAATATTAACTCCGCCTCAGTAAATCAGACTTACTAATCTAAGACCGTCCTTAGAGTATGCCAGTCTAATCTTTAGTACGACCGTCCTTAGAGTATGCCAGCTCAGTGTGTGATCTTACTGTATTGAGGACATACGCAAAATGGAAATGATTCAGAGACAAGACGGACTGCTAGGTATATCAATACCTCTAGAAACTAGCAGACAAACGCACTGCGTGCCATGCCATAGAACATAGTCCTAAAAAGGTGGTCATGCATAAAACAGATTCGCTCCCCATTCAGATTGCTAATTACATCTTGTAGAACTCGCATTAGGCACAATTCAGTATTACCACGCTCTATAAGAAATAACCTGCAATTACATGCAACTCACTCTGGACACTGTAATGTGTGAGTCGTTTAAAGCAGCTGATTCCGTTTCATCTCAGCAATACTGATTTATGTCTTACATTGAAAATAGCTTTAAAACATTTCTTTTTAATCTAACAATTCCTACTCCGTAATAAATGATAAATTTTCAACAAGTTAAAGCAATACAAACTGCAGCTGACGGTAAATAAATTGAAATATAAAAGAACAAATATTTAACATGTTTGTGATTAAATATATATAACTTAATAGAATCACAGTGAATCTGAAACAATAAACCCTTAAAATCAGCAGAAAATGTCGATTCATGAATCATTGTAATCCTGTCAGTAATTCCTGCTCGTAATATCCGATGTACATTGACCTCGGAGGTCACCAGTTCGGAAAAAAGCAAACGAGAGGCACTGAGCACGTGTCAGATTTGTAAACAATTTCACACATGCCAATTTTATAGAAAATTCACTATCAACATTTCATTTGAGTTGCACACTTGTGTAATTATTACTTTCTTACACTTATAGTACTTCTTGTCATTCATGAAACGATGTAATATTTTAAACAAACGAAACGTGTAGTTATTCACGTTAGTTTCCATCTTTGTATATGATGTCGGTCTCAGCAACCCGATTATGTTCGGCAATCATCGTTCCTATGTCCGTGTATACGACACAATGGCGGTTTATACAAAATGCTCATTGTAGGTATGTTCTCAAACAATATTCCCTTGTTTCGTTTGCTGAATTTTTCTTCAGATTTTGGGGATTATATCAGTTATACCGATAGGAGTTAATTGATGCATAATTTGACAGTTGTTGAAAATATGCCGTTAGTTACAGCTTATATTCCTTTAAAGACGAACACTCATCTCATAGTAATAAAAAATAAGAGTGATTATTTCCCAATTTTGATACAAACTCTATATTCATAGAAAAACTTCTCACAAGACTTAATAATAATATTTGAATTAAATGAATACACATATTAGATTTAAACAGTTTGACCGCGCAGACATTGTTCATAGAAAAACTTATTAGAAAACTTAAAAAGATCACGATCAAAATAAATGAATTAAATGAGTACACATATTAATGCAATACAGCACATACGGTAAAAATATAAAGAAATACCGAAACATTGTAAAGATGTCGACGTCGATTTTCCGAGCTGTTATTTAAGCAAAGCTTTCATGCTATTCCTGGATCCTGCAAACTGAAAAGTTGGATTTTTGTGTTTCCATAGGATATAGCAGAAAATTAGAATTCATACATGATTTTGATAATTTCAAAGGATCTTGTTAAAACCCTAAAAGTATATTATTTTTTTCTATAATAGGTTATTGTCCTATATAGGTATCTTAATTTTCCTCAGAGATGTTGTTTTAATCAAAAGTGAATTTCTTACACGTCTACGTGACGTCATATGAAAGGCGGGTACGGGGGACAAGACTAGGCTTTCTTATATACAATGATTACTTTTCAACATTCAAGAATTTATTTATGTCTAGAGGAATTGCACATTTTATTACTTATTTTCTTTTCTCATTTTATTATGACACCTTTGAAAAAGGGAACATATTGGTTTGCAACTGTTGATAAGTCGATCGGTCGTCCAAGTTTTGTCCACTCAATATGTCAATAAACTCTTTGTTTGACAGACAACAAAATTGGTATGCCGGTTTCCCCTCAGAAGTAAATGTTTCCTATTGAGGTCAAACGATAAAAGGTCGAGAGTAAAACTGGACATACTAAGATATTGTTTGCTCAAGAATAGATGACCCCTATTGTTTTTGAAGTCTCAATGTCAAGGGACATAAGAAGATATTGCCGATGAAATATCTGGACTGGAAGCCATAAAGGACACTTAAAACCGATTGTATTATATTTAGTTAACCGCCGTAACATAATTGAAATATTGCCAAAACGGCGTTAAATTCAAAACAATCAACCTGGAGAACCTATCCCATGATATACATTAAACCTGGTACATCCTAAGGAGTTAATTACCCTAATTGATTTTGAGACCAAGAGTCAAACAACTTTGGATATCAGAAAATATTGTATGCGAAATATTTTGTGAAGTTTTGGATGACAAACATTAAACTTGGTACAGTGATACCCTCTAAAGAGTAAAGACCCCCCCCCCCCTCGGTTTTCAAGTAACAAATTATTATTATTACTATTTTTTATTCCTTTCTAAAGCGCAAAATTACCTATTGTTTATATGCGTTGTACAATGTTTGTGCTAATAATCATTGATAATATACTAATAAAAGACCTGCAAGAGCTATAAAGATAAAACAATAGAAAAAATTTAAATAAAACATGGTAGTAAAATGACGAAGTTATTAACTTTGAGTTGACAAGATACAATTGGCACACAGGTAATCGTATGCTGGATCAAAATTCAGTTTACAAGAGTTTGAACATGGAATCCTTGATATTACAATAAATTTTACATTCACAGGACATATTCACGCTTGAACAAGAGTGGTTTTAGGTTCTTGCGGAATGCTCCATGTGCTTCAAGCTCTCGAAGTTCCAGTGGCAGTTTATTCCATAATTGTGCACCTAGTGTTTTTATGGCTCTTGTACCGTATTTGTTTGATGACTTCTTCACTACCAGTTTTCATTGGTCGGATGATGATCTCAAGGTCCTATGTGACTGGTAAACAGAACATAGCTCTCTAATGTATGCTGGTGCTGAGAAAGAGTGTAACGGTTTATGTATGGTTGTCAGCACACAACACGTTGATTTACCGGCAGCCAGTGTAGTTATTGAAGTACCGGCGAAATATGTTGTCTGTAGCATGTTCTTGTGAGACAACGTGCGGCGTTGTTCTGAGCCACTTGTAGTCGGTGCATGGGGCGATCGGCCATGTCAAGAAGGAGAACATTGTGATAGTCAAGGTGGGATATGACTGTTGCATTGATAACCTTCGCACACGCTTCCTGAGTGAGATGGTGTGTCACCTTGGATATTCTCCTGATGTTGAAGTAGATATTCCTTACCACGGAGTTGACTTGTATTTCCATTGATAAGGTGGCGTCCAAGGTCGCACCGAGGTTTTTAACAGTAGACCTAGGTGTCAAGATTGCCTCACCAATCTTCAGACGGACATCCTTCACAAGGCACTGGTTGTGGGCACTAGCAACCACCATAATCTCAGTTTTTCCATCATTTAGTTTAAGTTTGTTCACAGTCATCCAGGTTCGGACACTTGCTATGCATTCCTCCATAATGTTGACTTGATAGGTCCGCTTGGCAGTGTTTTTTACACTCAAACGGCTGTAAAGTTTAAAATTCCCTCAAATGACTTCTTTGGAAATGTCTGTTCATCATCTTGAGATATCAAACTCAGTATTGTGGTTGTCCCTGACTAGTTAACAATCCATATTTTTACTATCATTAGGCTACAGACATTCTGAATTTAATCATTTTCAATTTTGCCGCACGGGGTCATATATATTGCTAAAACATATCTTCCTTTCATTATCTGTTTTTGACATAAAGACCGAATACGGGAGTATTTGAATTATATACATGAATATAATAATCAACGTGATTCGAACTGACTGGCAACCTAACATGATTACGTCATCAGAGAAAATTTTCTGAAGCTGTACGCTCTCGGTTTGTTTGATTGTTTTCAAGGTTTTTGTATAGTGGGAAAATTTTTGCTAATTTTGATAATTCGACAATAAATTTAGGAACCATTTTATCACTGAAGAATTATAGCTCAATTTATTGGCTATATGGTATGTATTGATATATTTATCTCTTTTCAGTTAAACCCGGATATTGCAGAAACGGGACTGGGTATTTATTGTACTTCTTACATTACCTTTCGTGGATCGTGTCTGTTTACAGCTTCAAATCGTATACATGTAGTTATTTTGTGTCATCCTTTTAGCGGGAGATGATAACGTACATGTATATGTAGGTTTTGCAAATTTTGAACGTTAGATAACATACAGAAGTAAAATCGACGATCAATGGAATTTAAAGGGAAAATATTCTTCATAAGTATTACTTACTTCAAATTTTGAGAAATATCATTTGTTCATGTATTATTTACAAGTATAATAAATTTGACTATAAATTACTCAGTTTACTTGATCAATAGATAGGGCTCGTGGCGGATGTAAAATAAACAATATTCCGTATGCATTGAATTGTATACAAACATGTTGTTCAAAGTCTCGCAACTTTCCTGAAATTTTTGTCATTGTATACTTACACGTACATATCCCAAAGAAGATTTCTATTTTTATTAATTATTAGATACCATGTCTTGTAGAAATATTGAATATACCTGTTGCATTAATTACTTCTACGTGAATACCACCTGTACAGGTGAGTTATTTCGTGTCGAAAATGGTAACTGTAAAAATTTACAGTTTAATGTAAATTTCATCATGCATTAGCATTAAGGTGCATTACGTCACGTGTTGTATATTTCATCAATATTTTACCAATTTTTCAGAATGTCCCATTGGAACGTATGATAGTAATTGTTCTCAGATTTGTTCGCGTGGATATTATGGGAAGCTATGCGTAAAAAAATGTGAATGTCAACCAAATGAAACATGTGATCCAAAACACGGATGTAAAGGTATTCTTTTCTTTAGCATAATAAAGCAAATAATTTTGATGGTAGTATTGAATATTTTTTTTTTTTATTTATTATTTTTTATTTCACAAACATTGACATAAGACAGAAGAACATTTGCCATTTTTTTCTAACCACTTTCACACACTTTCATACTCACACTCATACATTTGTTGGTAAGTGCTTGCATTTTTAATATAATTGTAAGAGAAAAATGATAACAATACAGAGCTTGAGTAAATAGATAAAAGTACATGTGGCTTCAAAAGTAGGGGAAAAAAACATTGCTTGAAATAGCAAAATTATGATTTTTTTAAGTTGTCAAAACGTGTTTTCCATACATGCCAGGTATTTTCAAATTTTTGTACAGTAAAATATCTCTATCTCGAAGTCCGAGGGACCTCGAAAAAATTTCGAGATATCCGGGGATTCGAGATATCCAAAATCGATCTTGGATATTTTTTGAAGGCGGATATTTTATGCATATTATGGGATTTGCAATATAAGCAACAACCCTGTTGCGGTTTCTTATAGTTTAATGCAAGTTGATGAATTAATATTGTGGAATTTCAAAGACAAACATTTCGTTTTTAAATATATTAACATCCAATTGAATTCACAATGTGTTTCAAAATTAAGATGATCGTGTCTGTATCCTTACTTTCAGTTTACTGATGCCCAGGCTCGACTAGCATGTAGTTATTGCGTTGTAATGAAAGAATCTATCACGTAAGAAACAAAAAAGACGGATTTAAAAAAAACAACTTTTAAATGTTTATTAAATAAATTTTCGTGTTTTCTCTGTACTAGTTTTAATGAGGAAACGTGTATTATTTTAAAAATGCATTATCGTTAATAAGAGCATTACCTTCAAGCGCACTTCGACGATTTTGTGCGTTTATCTAACCCACATGTTAATGATATAGCGTGTGTCATTCAAAACACCATCCCTGGAATCGGGTGTGTTAGTTCATAATTGGCGGTGGACTTTAGCCGTAATGTTGGAAGGCTTCACTAATCATTAAAGTTGTTGAACCATTTCTTGGCGACCTGGGTCTACTCGGAAAAAGCGAGCGTGGATTAGTGGTCATTAATTATAATTGATGTAGCCGCAGGTGTGAATGTGTGACTTAACAACGCCAGGTATGGTAAGCAGAGCGGAAAATTGACTGCACTTCGAGATAAAGCAGGTGAATTTGGGGTATGGGACCTTGAAAATACTTCGACATAAGCGGCGTATTCGAGATTACCGTGTTTGAAATATCAGAAGTTTTTTAAATCAGTTATATAGGGAAAACGGCTGGGACTGGCGGTCGACTTCGACTCAAGCGGGGTATTCGAGATAAACCATATTCGAGATACAGATATTTTACTGTATTTCTAAATTCTGATACGCAATACATTTTTCAACCTTGTATTTGTTCTATAGATAAGAAAAAATATATTGTTTTGTATACAGGATAAGGAAGTTTACAATTCTGTTGCCTTTTGACAATGGGAGTTCACCTAATAAAATATTAAGTACATTAAAACCTATTCTTTTGGAAGTTGTTTTATAAATGTGGATGCTCAGATTGCTCCATAAAATAGATACTTTTTCACAGCCAATGAAAACGTGTTGAATTGTCTCAACTTCATCATTACAAAAGGTACAACAATCAAAAGACACAACATTGATTTTTTTAAGATAATAATTGACAGGCAGAATTCTATGAAGTAATCTATATTGTAACCATTGGATAGTAGAGTCCTTGGTAGTCTTAAAACATACAGTAAAAGCATCCTTAACACATATTTCTATTCCATAAGCTACCAGGTCTAAATTCCACTTTGAAACAGAAGTAGGTATATCATGGTTTACATTTAACTGTTTGTAAACAGATTTAGTACATTTAGTTTGCAAAATCAAAGGTTTATAATATATTGGAATATAAGGTGTAAAAGATCTATTGAATAAACCTTTGTTTTCAAACAATTTCATATGAGTTGATATTGCACTCAATACACTGTTATATTGTAATATACAAACTTGGATATCAAATTTATGTTGAAAAAGGTTATGTGATAAAAGATTCCCTTTGTCATCTAGGAAATCGTCTATGAGTTTTACACCTTTTTTATACCAGCTTTTGATAAACAGTGTTTTCATACCCACTCTAATATTTGAATTATACCACACAGGAATGCTGGGATAGGATTCCTTGTAGAAATTTTTGTCAAAGGATTTTATTACATGGAGCATAGAATTAAAAACATCTTGCCAAAAAACATTATTTTCTGGAATAACACATTCAGAGATAAATGCATCTCCAAAATCAAGTAATTTGTGAACAAAATCATGACCATTAATTGCTTCAAAAATATCTACCCAGGATTAATTTCCCATCAATAACCTTTTCAACCATGAACATTTTAAAGACATGATAAAATTGTTGATGTCCACCATTTTTAGACCTCCATGATGGTGGTCTTGAGTTACAACAGAACGTTTTACTTTGTCACATTTTCCATTCCAAATAATTTCAAAAATATCTTTACTCAATGAATTAATTATCTCCTTTTTCGGTGTTGGTAGTGATAGAAATAAATGGTTTATTTTCGGAATAATTAATGTTTTAACCACTGTAACCCGACCAATTGGTGTTAGAACTCGCCTTTTCCAATGTTGTAGCATGCTCTTTATTTTAGGAATCTGTACGTTGTAGTTTAAATCTGTAATTTGTTGTAAGTCTACTGAAAAGTTAATACCTAATAAATTGAAAGTTGTTGAACCCCAGTCAAGTTTCCATCTAGTGTGATGAAAGACCTGATTTGAAAACTTTTTAGATCCGATCCAAACAATTTTAGTTTTTGAGTTGTTTACCTTTAAACCAGAAAGTTTAGAGAAAAAATCTAAGGTATCTAATGCTGTAAAAAGTGACTTAGGTGTCCCATCAAGAGCAAGTGATGTATCATCTGCATATTGACTTATTTTGTGTTCCTTATCACATATCACAATACCTTTTATATCCTTATTTTGTTTAATTAAAATTGCAAGAATTTCTACACAAAGGAGGAACAAATAAGGTGTAACAGGGTCGCCTTGTCTACAGCCCCTCTCAATATTGAATTGAGTAGATAAAAACCCACTCTGTAACACTGCAGCCCTAAAGTTTGTATTAAGAATCTTCACCCATTCAATAATGTATTCACCAAAACCGAAATATCTTAATATTTTATATATAAATGACCATGAAATAGAGTCAAAAGCTTTTTCAAAATCAATTAAAACCAATAGTCCTGGTATATTTTTACTTTCTGTATAATGCATAAGATCATAGATAAATCTGGTATTTTCTCCAATGTATCTTCCCTTTATAAATCCAGACTGGGTGTCTGAAATAAGATGATCTAAAGTAGACTTGATTCTGTTACTAAGACAACCTGAAATAAGTTTATATAAGACATTTAACAATATAATAGGTCGCCAGTTTTTTAAATATTGTCTAGATTTATCACCTTTAGGCAAACATGAAATAATCCCCAATTGCTGAGAGATGAGAAGCTCTTTTTTGGAGAAAATACTGTTAACAAATTTTAATATGAGTACTTTCAGATCTGTCCAAAAAAATTTGAAAAATTCTACACTATATCCATCACTACCTGGAGATTTATTGTTTTTCATATTTTTTAATACTTCAGACACTTCTTTTTCAGATATTGTTCTTTCCAAAGACTCTGAAATATTTTTGTCCAACTTTGGAACACAATTTTGAATAATTTTGTTAAGATCTAAATCTAAAAGTTCTGAATCTTTATTTGTATATAGAGTTTGGTAAAAACATTTAATTTCATTAAGTATATCCGCCTGTTCATAGACCATACCATTTCCTTCCACTTCTAATTTTTTAATAGTTTTATTCAAATAATTGCGTTTTTCTAGATTGCAGAAATACCTTGAGGGTTTTTCCCCTTCCTATATCCATCTAGCTTTAGATATTATGATATGACCTTCCATTTTTTCTTTTCTGAAGTTTTCTAAAATGCATTAGCATTAAGGTGCATTACGTCACGTGTTGTATATTTCATCAATATTTTACCAATTTTTCAGAATGTCCCATCGGAACGTATGATAGCAATTGTTCACAGATTTGTTCGAGTGGATATTATGGGAAGCTATGCGTAAAAAAATGTGAATGTCAACCAAATGAAACATGTGACCCAAAACACGGATGTAAAGGTATTCTTTTCTTTAGCATAATAAAGCAAATGATTTTGATGGTAGTATTGAATATTGTTTAACGTCCCTCTCGAGAATATTTCACTCATATGAAGACGTCACCACTGGCTGTAAAGGGCTGTAAAATTTCGGCCTAAGCTCGGCGCTTATGGCCTTTGAGCAGGGAGGGAACTTTACCGTGCCACACCTGCTGTGACACAGGACCGCCATCCGAAAGAGCGCCCCATTAAGTCGCCTTCTATGGCAAGCAAGGGGTACTGAGGACCTATTCTAACCCGGATCCCCACGGGACTAGTATTATTACTTATTATGTTTATTACTGTCAGTATACAGATGATCAACCCAATATACATCTGCATACTGACAGTATAGGGGCTGTAAGTCTCGTAACTCGTCACTTCCGGTGAGGCGTTTCCGGTGACAAACAAATCCGATTCAGCATTACGAGTATGCTAGGTTATAGAATTGGGCCAACTATACGTCCGAAAAACCAACTCTTATCCGTCAATCAGAGAACGCTGTGTTCCAAAACCCTTTCTTGTGTCCATGTTTAACAAGTTAACGCAGTGGTTCAAGTGTCAATGGAGAACAAGTTGTATAAAGTAACCAGGTAACTGCAAGTATACCTTCATCTTCAACTTCATGAATGATTATTCGATAATTACGCAATTCTTGTATACTTTTAATATAACTTACTTCTTCTCTTTCAATTCAAACAAATAGGTCTATTATTGTTATTGTTAGACACACAATGAGATAATTTTGTGATGTGGTTAAAATTGAGGGGGGGGGGGATGTTGTTGTTATGTTATGGCCTATTACTTCACTGCGTTTTTTTTCTTCTTGTTATTGGTATCATTATTTAAGTAATATGGAGAAATTGGTATTATTAAGATTATATATGACTTGGTTAAGTTTGTTATGTTTATATTTAGCAAGAAATTGCGGGGGAGGGGGAGGGACACTTCTTGTCTAAAGATATCAGGAGGCAAACGCCGGAGAGAGTAATTTCAGTGGTTCCTCCTTCCAATAATGTGATAGAGAATGTGTATAATTAACGCCTGTTTACAGCCAGATAAAAAAAAAAGAAATTTTGTTAAGGGAAAGGCAACCCAAAAGATTGTTACATGATAAATGATAGGATTAATTATATGAAGAGACATTATTTGTCGAAATGCGCATCTGGTGCATCAAAATTGGTACCGTATAAGTTTTACATGATAAAGATTTGTCATACTATTCTGTTGACAAACGGCATAGATAAGTTTCAGTACTAATTTGAAAACGTTAAAAATTTTAATTCCCGCTATCTATAGAGGCTGCCATGATGTGCAACTCTTTTGTATTCAAGACGACAAAAATCAATAATTTTGACGTCACACCGTCTGTTCCGGTTTTGATGAGATTCTAAGATCATCAAAGAATAAATACGTTGATGCCTTCCTGTCAAGCAGTTAATTACACTAAATGCGAAGGGAAGATGTGAAAAAAGATTTTTTTTTCGAAATTCCCGACCCAACTAAGTCATTCGAAAAGGAAAGACTACGTAAACTTTGGTTCCATCCTAAATTTGCGTAATGACAAGTTGAGGTTCGAGACATATGTCTGAAGAAACTTTTACCGTCTGAACGTCTTCATTTCTCATTTTTTTTCTTGCGAAATAACGGGATCAAATCTATACGGATCTAAACTTAACTGTTCGTGAGTTGTCATGTTTACAGTGCTACTGATGACATAAACCGGAAGAGACGGTGTGACGTCATAAATTAAACATCAATGGCCGCTCTCTTAGCAATGTGGTTAGGGTTGCCTTTCGCTTTAAGCATCAGAAAAGTCTTGAATTAATATCTGAGCTCATCAATATATTTTTTTGTAATATCATTTATCGTGTGTGTGGTATATACTAGTGGTTCAAGTAATAGAAAAATGTTACTAACAGTTAAAGTTGAATCATTGGGAGTGATCTATTAAATAATGAGGAAATGTAAATGTCTTACTGGGCTGAGGAGGTATTCACATACTGGTGTATTCTTTTAAAAAATGAATTTAATAAATTTGGGGATTTGGCTGCAAAAGTCCGAGTTTGAAGTGCATCTCTCGATGGTCTATTCCTGTTCCCAACAACATGTGATGTGTTACTAGTCAACATGACTAGAGATGCTGTTCCTGATATATAGTTGAAGTTAAAGAGCCCTTTCTCTGAAGCACAGTTAACAATACTACAAAAAATTTAGTGATTTTTCGCCCATACGAAATAGACTTTTCAATCATGTCAATCAATAAAAGAACTTTATAAAAATATTCACAATCATATTATTATACAATTTTTACAAGAATGCAATTTTTTACAGAAAAATCTTAATAGTTTTATAAAACAATTGCTTAAATATAATATTTTTTACTTGTTTACATATATTTTTAGATTGGAACAACATTTATTCAGGTATATAATCAGGTGTTTACATAACCCCTACAACCCTACCTGACCAGGGTTACAGGGTTTTAAGAATTCCCACTCTTTCATTCACACATTCTCACGGATAGATATTCATTCTAAACAAAGGTTAAATTAAAGATAGTAGAAAAAATGGACAATGTACTCTGGCTGAGTTATAAATATCATACTATATCAGGTAATAATCAGATGCATGTTGTAATACCAAGGCTGTTATTAAAAGATACAGCATTTAAACAAACTATTGATTGAATATATATTTACCTCACTTTTTAAGAAGAAAACAAATTAATAACAAATACATATAATACTAAAAAGGAAGCATAATTTACGTTATACTTGAGTTTAATGTTTCAAATAATTTCCATTTCTTTTCAAACTGATCTGTACAATTGTTTTTCCTTGCAGTTTGTTTTTTCTACTTTGTATACATTAGTCCAGATGGCTTTAAATCTATTTAATGACAGACAATTTCCTTCACATTTGATTAAATATATGTTTCAAATGGTGATTTACAAAGTTTACCATCCTAATTTCTGAACATCCAAGGCTAAATATTTTCTGATCAGTTGTAATATTGATTGAAAAGGTTTCATTAAAATAAGTTTGCACATTTTTAAAAAAAAAAAAAAAAGACCTCTTCACAATCATACACAAGTCTTCCAATGATTATCTTCCTTCTAAACAAAAAGTTCATAGATCGTTGTCTGATTTCTAAATCATTTTCAAAAAGGTATTTGAAGATAAAATTCTATGATTCATTTGATATTTTAACCATTGTAATTTAATATCTTTTGTGTTCATAAAAACATTCTTATGAATTCTTCTCCATTCTTCATTTGATATTTCAAATTGTTTATCCCATTTTTGTCGACTTGGTTTAGCTTTGTTCAAATTTAATATTCTGTAAAATTTCTATTGTTGGTTTTATGACCTAGTAAAGGTATAATGTGTAAGGGAATAATTGGTTTAAATATCTTTAACTTTTATGTCTGCCAGATGGAACGTTACAGGGTGCCACTTGTCAAGGATCACAACCTCCTCAGCGCGCAGAAGATTGTTTTACTGGGGGGGGGGGTCACTGAGAACCCCCTTTTTGTTCGTTATTTATTCATTGATGCTTTGTTTAATTGGTGTTTTTAAATATAAGCATAGCCTTGGAAATTTGGATATAATGCGCTAGTATTTTTATATAAATATGTACATGTAGTTAAATTTAATCGGAATCAAACGGTAAACTGAAACGATGAATTAAAATATTTCCTAGAATAATGAAAACAAACACTATATTTATCACGTTCACCTAAACTAACAACACCTACAAAAACGGTTTAATTGCATTGAATTATTAATGTTTCCAGTGCTCTCTATCACACTAGCGTACTCTGTTTAGTAGGACCGCAGGGAAACACGATATTCTTCAAAATCAATCATATTTCATTCACATAACCGTCGTAAAATGGCTAAAATGTTGCCAAAACGGCGTAAAATCCCAATAAGTAAATCTTTTTAGACAACATATCCAGATTAGAAATATCGTTACCCATCCCTTCGAATATTCTAGACTGGGCTTTTATCATACATTGTATGACAAACAAACTTTTACACCACGACAAAATATCTTAGATATGAGATTGATCGCTGTTCGTTATCTTCACCTTTCATATGAAAAATTACTTATCTATCAATTCCTTGTTATTCTCTTATCAGCAGACCCACGTCCACATCACCCGCAGAATGGGGATCATACTGTGGTTGCCACGCTTGCTCCAGTTATTACGGCGTTTGTCCTCTTCTTCTGTATCTACTGGGTTGGTCAATACATTAGACGAAAGTAAGTCAATATTTGTTATACGCCCGTCCTTGTTTCTGGACGTATTTTCTGGGGGGGGGGGGGGGGTATTCGTCTTTTTTAAGGGTTTTTTTTTTTGTATTGTTAGAAACAAACTTTGATAAATTGGGTTGAAAATCATTGTATCCATTCTTTGTTGAAATACAAAGTACATGTATATTATTACGCTTCCTTGGTATTTATATAGGGGGTACATGAGTGGTCCGTCTAACCCCTCTCACAATTTGAAAGCTTGGATATTATAATCATTTCGTATTGTATATCAATATGAATTCTACCATAGCCATTGCAAAGATCAAAGGAATAACGCGGTCATTATTTTACGATATACCTCCATACGTATTAACTGATTTTGAGAAAATTAATACACATATCTCGCTTGCACGTCGAGTTTTGCTAATGCAACAATAAAGTCGATGACTGATAATCGAATTAAATAATCTTAAAAAACAATCGGTATATGTTGTAAAACGAATGCATAAATGAGTGTAGAACATTTGTCATTTAGTATAAACCAATCGTCTGCATTCCGAGAGCGATACACGTGTAAACATGGCGACGCACTGACAAGTTTTTCTTGAACTGTATTCGAAGCAATTTATATAATCCGTTAACTTCAACTTATAAACTTGAAGAAAAAATGAAAATTAATTTATGATATCCCCAACATCTCACCTTTTTCATCGGCAAAAAACAATGTATGCCGTTTCAGAAACTGTCATGACGTCACATGTTCGCCAATACAACCTCTCATTGGGTCAAATGTTGTCTGACGTGTTTCATACCGATTGTTAGGCCGTTCTTGGCACACTGATTTCAACAACGGATAACTCCGTTTATCTGATCAAAATATAGGGTTCACGGCGGGTATGACCGGTCGACAGGGGATGCTTACTCCTCCTAGGCACCTGACTACTACCTGACTACCTGGTGATTCCAGGGTCCGCGTTTGTCCAACTATCTATTTTGTATTGCTTATAGGAGTTATGAGATTGATCACTGTTCGTTATCTTCACCTTTCATTGATCTAATTCGTAGCTATATACGACAACGATCGGCTGTATATTTCTGAGCCGTAGCAGAATAGAAACAACGTTCTTGTTTTCGTGTATGTTCCAGGATAACGTACTTGGTCTCGAAATGTTGTTTGAAGTATAAAATGAATATAAATTTTCCTGAAACTTAAAATAGATATATTTTAGATATTGAATTACACTAATGATTATAATTCTTTCGCTTATGTATCATTGGCCGGCAAATCGAACATTTGTTTCCAAATAACTATTGCAAAGTTATATGAATTTAATGCGTCCCATTATATTTTCTAGTTATAGAAGGATGAAGCCCGTGGCACAGAATGTCGCTGGTATTACTTTCAATATTCCATATTTTACCGTGTTATTGAAAAGAATAGAGTGGAATATTGATTTAATTTCAGTACTCTGTTTCTTAATGATATTCCTCTATACCAAGGTGGAGCACGTGGTACATGCGATAAGCAGACGACATCTTCTGTTAGCAACCATCCATTTGACAAAACTGGTGACTCTTTATCGGAACATGGCGATGACGAAACCGATGAGGGGGTGTATAATACGCTTACCCTCCGTGTAACTGGGTATGAAGAACCCGTCAAACGAAACCAGCTGATCCGGTGTTACTCCGACGCCTCCTCCACATATACTAAAGGTTTTGCATGCAAATATATCCTCAACAACTGATGCGCTTCAATCTTTTCCAAACCGCAAAAGGTTTTCATCTCTACGTAGTAGAGATACAGATCGTAATGGCAAATACTCTTATTTTAAACCATCTGAAGCGATAAGACAATGGAGTGAAGAACCAGGATCTTCTAAACCTGATGACGAAACCGATGTCCATTTACAATCTGCTGATACTGATGATGTGATAGTTCTTGAAGACGATGGAAAAGTGGAAAATGTCAATTCTAGGCATTTATTCCTCAAAGAGTTATCTTCTCGGCTACTCAGTGATAGAAATACTGACTGACATTAGAATGCGGTCATGTACAACTTGCATGCATTTGATGATAATGTATGCATAATTTTATCAGGACCGCAAAGTAAAGCAAGATTACCACATGGTCTAATGATTATACTATAAAATTGATGGTCTTCAACTAGACATTTTGATATATCGATTGAGTTTTTCTATCAACAATACTCATTTTCACTCAGATGTCGATTCGATATATCCCAGTGAACTCGAAATAAAAGACACTTCCACATCTGCTACATTTGTAGCATTACATACCTGAACATTTCATTTAACATACATGTTGAGGGGCATGTACACGAGTTTGGTAGACAAATTATGCAGTTATTTGATTAATATGATAGTTTGATTCGTATAAAACATAGCAACAATTTCTAGATTTCAAAACATGACGCAAAAATATATTTGAGACATCTAAACTTTTCATTTTCAAAACTAGGCATAATCTTTGTTTATGTCTACTTGCCACATGACTCAACTATCAGCACGGTTCAAAGGGAGAGCTTCGGTGGAGGAAAAAATTAACAAAATTTTCTACTCGTGTCCATACCCCTTGAACGGCAAACTAACTATTTAACTTTATGACAAACGGGATGACTTCAGCTTCTCCATCGTCAACTTATATTTATGTAGCAATATACCATTGTCATTTGCATATGATGTTTATCTCGCAACTGATTCGATATGCACGAGCATGTTCTGCGTATAGTCAGTTTTTATATCTAGACATGGTACTAAAAATAAGTTGATGTTACTGGTGTTTTAACAGTCTCGTTTAAAGACAGCATTTCGCAAATTCTATGGTCGTTATATCGATCTAACTTACGAATACAGTATGCCATTAGGTGGAATGCTATCTGACATATTAGGCGGTTCTTTACATACTGATTTTTGCAGCAGATTACTCCATTTACCTGATCAATAATATTATGAACAACCACACGAACAATATCAAAATGTCAAACTTTCGGGACAACCTATCTCTTCTTCAATACGATAGAATATTTACATAGAAATGAAAACCTATTGAAAATGCAAAGTAACACTAAAACTAAACCACGTTTATATTATTAGTGCTTTATATATCTTTATTCATTTGACTTCTTATCTGGATGTTGAGTGTTGTTGGTTTTTAGTGATATATATATATATATATATAGAGAGAGAGAGAGAGAGAGAGAGAGAGAGAGAGAGAGAGAGAGAGAGAGAGAGAGAGAGATTCCATACATATGCAGATGCTACATGATATATCATATCTATAGTGCAAAAAGGTCATTATATTCAATATACTACTAACTGGTATTAACTTGTTTTTAATATTTGTATTATGCCCGTGGGGATCCGGGTTAGAATAGGTCCTCATTACCCCTTGCTTGTCGTAAAAGGCGACTAAATGGGGCAGTCGGATAAGACCGCAAATACCGATGTCCCGTGTCACAGCAGGTGTAGCACGATAAAGATCCCTCCCTGCTCAAAGGCCGTAAGCGCCGAGCATAGGCCGAAATTTTCCAGCCCTTCAACGCCAACGTCTACATAGGAGTAATTATTTTTTAAGATTGTCGAGAGGGACATCAAACAATATACAACCAATCAATAGCTGTGTTGTTTATTCTTTCATAGGCACCCTTCCTTGTAGAAATTAAAAATGTATTTTTAAAGAAATAATTGACTGTACAAAAAAACTCGGATGCGAATCTTTAAAGGAAACATTTGAATCATTGCGTGTCCTTTCCAGCAAATAGAAAATTATTCTCCACATTCTGGAATCTTTTTTAGCAATGTTGTGATCTAATTCTTTTGAATTAGAAGGTATGGCATCGCAGTCCAGGAAATTAAACAGATGTTCATGATTGATTGTCTATTGTTTAACGTCCATCTTGACAATAAGATGTTCATGAATTCCATGTATAGCATTACATGTAGCATATGATACTGACAAGTCACGGAGGCTTGAAACTAAGCTAGGAAAAGCAGTTTCGACTTATACGGAACCTTGAAATAGAAACTAAATGATGTGAAATGGCACATTTCAGTTAATTATCTATTTATTTCATAATACGTGTATGTGCCAGCCGGTGTCGAAAATTTGTTTGCTAAACAAAATTGATGTGAAAAACGCATGTATGATGGTGTGTCTATATTTAGCTCCACTTTGTCATCACATTTCCTCAGAATATACAAGTACATAGTAGATATCATTTGAAACCAGGAAGCGATGTGTTCGAATTTGGGAAATTTATCATAACAAATTTTTATGATTGTTTATCATTTCTTTAAATAAAAGTCATGTATCTTAATTAAGGTATATTAATTTTCATCGATATGACTATGTTTTCTTTTGTCTTGTGTCGTATGTCGCCATCAGAGAAGAAGTTGTATTTGGAAATTGTAGATACCTGTGATTAGTTTATTTTCCAGAAATCTACAGTATAGCATAAACACCATCAACAAATTATGTATGCACTACATGTTGTGTCCGTTAAATTCAATATATACTTTCATGAACATGTGATATTAAAGTATGTTTAAGCGTTTTTGACGTCATGATTTTCAGAAAAGAAGGAAACGGGAACAAATTATTCTCTCTTGACAGGGAACAATTTAAAGTTCAACACTTGAAATCCTGCTCAATGGCACGTTTGAAATTAAGCACTTCAATGTTGATATTTATAAAGTACATCATACTATATTCTACTTATTCCAAATACAAGTAGAGTACTAGTGGTTATAAATCAAAGTAGCATCTATAGATAGGAAACACCTGCAAACACGTTGATTGAATAAATGAAGTAGAAATAACAATAATATTCCTTCGAATTTAGCGGGCAATGTATTGATTTATTGGACAGTACGTTATCAGAGGAAAACGGGCGATGGATTGATTAGCAGAACTCTGCGTTATTTATGGATATCAGACAAGGAATCTGTTTACATGGATAACGGGCAAAGGTGAAGGTCGATTTTGGATAACGGACATTGGACTGTCGGGGCGCAGCTATGTTAGACACGACAATAAATATGTAATAATAAATCTATTTAATAAACAGGTTGAATCATTATTATACCCCCGCAACTGGTATACTGAAATCGGACTGTTATTCCGTCCGTCTATAGACGAAATGGTTTCCGGGCTCTAAAGCATTATCCTTTCCACCTAGAGTCACAATATCATACGTACGGACTACCCATGGACAAAGATGTTCCCTGTCGAATTTGGGCTCCAAAGGTCAAGCACACTGGACATCGAAGTAGCAATATGGTTTCCGGGCTATAAAGCGTTTTCCTTTCCACCTATAGTCACCATATTATACATCTGGGCTATCCATGAGACGAAGATGTTCCCTATCGAATTAGGGGTCCAAACGTCAAGCGCACTGGACACCGCAGTAGCAATATGGTTTCATCTCTTATCCATTTATCCCTAGAGAAGAGACTACCCAAGGTTTTGTCATGCTTTTCTTTTTTACACTCAGGAAAGAGGTAATTTATACCTATTAACAACACCCTTTGGAATATTTCACCCAACTCTCCTGTGACATTATTCCATATACTGTGTATTGACATTAACAACTGCTCCCAATCTTATTTTATCGCTCTATTACAATGAATGCTCCCTTGATACGCGTCTTTACATGTTCATTAAAAAGAATGTAGGAGTAGAAACATCTCTATATCAAGTAAGTGGACCATACACAACATGACACATGGTGTCAGAACTGTTAATACATTCTTCATGGTAAATAAAGCGTCATAATCGCCCTTCAAGATTCAAAACCCCTAAAATATCTAGTCAGGTGCTCTACCAACAGAGCAGGAAAGTACCTACCAAACTTGTAAATTTCCTAATCCCCAGAATGAGGTACTACCAAAATTATTATAGTCATTATTGTCTTTATCATTTGAAAGACTTCATTAAGATTGCTGATACGGTATAAAAACTAAAGCATATTTAGGAAGTAATTCGCAACCCCAGGGTTTTGAATCTAGGACTGGTCCAAAGCAGTCATTATAGTGTTAATGTTACATAATATAATGATAATAATAATAAATTTATTTTGTAAAGCGTAAAATCCACATTGCTCCAAATGCTATTTAAATAACAATAAAATAAGTAAAATAAGTTGTGTAAGAACAAATGATTAGTAGGTGAAGATAAGGAGACCGTTATGATTGCACAACATAGTAATCTTGACTTAGATTTCATCTGCACAGGCTAGTTGTGATGAATTGTAAACAGATGAGTCTTTAGTTTAGATTTAAAGATACAGAGACTAGCAACAGTTCTGATATCTTACAGTAGAGCATTCCACAGTTTAGGGCCAGCCACACTAAAAGCTCGAGTTTGAATCACAGATGAGGTGGTAAATGGCACTTGTAGTAGGCTCTGATCACTGGACCGCAGAGTTCTGGAGGGATCATAGGGTGTAATAAGTTACTGCAGATAGGATGGTACCATGATGTTGACTGTTTTGTACACTAACACCAATGTCTTGAAGATGACTTTGCTGAACTGGCAGCAATTGGAGGGAGCGTAGTACTGGTGTAATGCTGTCATATTTGCGGGTGCCTGAGATGATTCTGGCTGCAGCGTTTTGGATGGATTGGAGCAGCTGGATCTCCTTTGATGGTAAGCCGTAATAAAGAGAGTTACAGTAGTCTAGTGTTGTTGTTGTTATGAAGGCATGGACAACACATTCCAGCGATTCCCTGTCCAGATATCTCCTCAGCTGGCTCAGGTTCTTAAGGTGGATGAAGGCACCTCTGCACACTGATGATATATGTGCTTCCATGGTCATGTGAGAGTCAACATGTTATATTATTCATTTATTGCATGAATGTTCGGGAGATATGAAGATGTATTCACTCAAGAAAAATCATATTCCCCGAGGGCAACGCCTGAGGGGAATATGATTTTTCTTGGGTGAATACATCTTCATTTCTCCCGAACATTCATGCAATAAATTGTTTATTATACCGAAACAAAGCAAGACCACAAAATTGTATTTGAGATTGGAGTTTACTCATCTATACATCGTACATGTATGTAGCTGAGATCGCCCTAACAGTAACATCGCGCCGTCAACGTATATATAGAAGGTACAAACAGCGAAACACAGTGATTGAATAACCAGTTTTTGTATTTCCATTCTCCTTGAATGCTGATTTACTTGCATGTTTTTATATCAACCAAAATCAGTCGATTTTAAAACTGTATACCAGAGGCCCGCATATTTTGTGCCTTACGAACTATGAAAGTAAAATGACTTATTGTGACGTCATAATACACTTCGTCTACTTTGACGTTAAATTTATGGAAAATGCACGAAGCTGCCCAAGGGGAAATATGTTAGGGAGATATGATGTTTGAGAGGGAGATATGAAGTTATGTCTTCCCTGGTACATGACAGTCTAGACCAATCAGATTACGCGTTGCATAGAATTCTCATACTGAGGTATAATAAGAAGTTTTGTTATCCCTGGCATGTGACCGTCTAGACCAATCAGATTACGCGTTGCATAGAATTCTCATACTGAGGTATAATAATATGTAAAGTCTTTCATCCGTATGGACACTTTCGTCGGGGACATTCAAGTTTTAAGAACACATCTTGTTGAATATTACAATTTCGCTTAGATATGCAGAATAGGAATTGTTTTGCAGATTTTATAGCCTGTGTTGCTAATGATATTTTTAAGCTAATACACTGGTGATCAATAAGAACTGTGAACTTCCTCTTATATATATTCTCATATAAAATATTTATCCCCAGTGTGGCCCGGGTATTCTACCTAGGAGTCTTGATTTGAAGAGCCTTCAATCTGCCCTACCTAGGGATGCTTGCATATCAATACAAGAATCCATGGCCCTGCTGTAAAATCGTTGAAGATATTTCCTATACATGTATATTCCCACGTAAAACTTTGATTCCCAATTGTGGCTTCACTCTACCCCTGGGGACCACAATTTAAACAAACCTAAATTTGCACTACCTCGGAATGTTTGCATCGTCATATGAGTCACCGTCATATGAGTAATCATCGCCCTGTTGTTCTTGAGAAGATTTTTAAAGATTTAACCTATATATTGCTCCCTTGATATTACTTAATTTTCTGGAACGTCATGACACAAATAAATTCCTTGAAACACTCAAACATTCAACTGAAAATGAAAGAATATTATTTCAATTTTGTGTAGAAATGCAAGTACATGTAGATTGTTCTTACAGACATATAAATGTATATCGTCCATATCGATAACTTAGACCCCGTGGGGATCCGGGTTCGAATAGGTCCTCAGTACCACTGCTTATCGTAAGAGGCGACTAAATGGGGCGGTCCTTCGGATGTGACCGCAAAAGTCCCGTGTCATGATAAAGATCCCTCCCTGCTCAAATGCCGTAAGCGCCGAGCATAGACCAAAATTTTGTAGCCCTTCACCGGCATTGGTAACGTTTCCATATGAGTGAAATATTCTTGAGCGGGACGTTAAAGAATATTCTATTAATCAATAACTTAAAGTGGTATTGTTATAGGTCAGAATAAACCCACGACCAGGAAAACTCAATCACACGATTCAAAGAGTCCACAATTCATTTACAAAAATATATAATTAATTTCACAAAACAGTGTCCGTTATTTGTTCAGCGATTAGCTAAAGTCACACACGAGAATAATTGGCGGATCGCCGATTTTCGTGTAAGCCCCGCCCACCATGACGACGGTAACTAGCCCGACATTAAACGCATAAACAACATGGCGCGGATCATGTCGTTAAAGGACATACCAGACGATTTTTCCGCATCATACATGTTACATACACCGTCCCTTCGGCAAAAACAACAGGCTGCCGCGTTTATGAAGGAATCCTATGTTAAATCAGTCAAATTATATGCACAAGAGCGCGAAAATATGCTAATAAAAGCCGAAGTATATCGGAGTCAGAGGAAAACGGAGGACCCACACAAGATCAACATTGAGGCAACTTTGATGGGAAGAAATTAGACGATGCACATTGCAGTTGCAAAGCTGGGTGTGTATACGGTTATTTTGAGTTATTGAAATAATTTTTACTTGTTTATAATTTCAATTTTACGTTTTTGTTTATTTAAATTATTGTTCTTGAAGCGTATAGATCTACGTACATGCGTGCATCAGCCTCAAGTATAAATAGAGAGCGTTTGTAAACAACCTCACTCGGAAAAGTTTTTTCATATTTCATAAACGTTGCTCAGTGTTATTCTTATTCCTTTTTTTCAAATTTCATTTGTTGTATTTTTGTTCCTTTTAGTAACTCGGTGCATTTTACCAATGTTTGTGTTTCCAGTTACTTGCTAACTAAAGGGTGCACATACCAGGTCAGTGTAACTATGATTCAGTATCTTTACCAAATACAGGTACACACCTTTCCCAAAAGCCTGTTTAGATAATTATACTACACATATACATGTAAAATAATTTTGTATTGTGGTACATGTAGTATTATAATGCTATTGTTAATTTGATAAATGTATATTATGAAAATTTGGTGTGGGGATTGGTTTCTATTTTTTCATGTTGTCACGGTACATATTACAGGGAGGCAGGCCAATGTGCACATGTCTTAGCTGTTATCATGATTCTGGAGCAGTGGAAGATTTCTGGTTTTGTTGAAATTCCCTCAATGCTGTCATCAACTTCCCTACCCCAACAGTGGGATAAGCCAAGAGGTGACAAGATTCAACCAGAACCAGTGTCCCAGATGATCATTTCCAACCCATCAAACCTAAACAGAAAAAGAAAGCCAATTGTGGCTTCCTTTGTGGACACACGGTAAAAAAAAGTGTACATCTTTCAATCAATGTTTTCTCTTAAATTTTTTTTCTAATTGTTTTGCATGACTGATTGTCATTCTACATTTCACTCACATGGAGACAGTCTTTAAATTATGTTTTGGCCAAATTAAGGCTTTTCAGTAGAAAAGACTCACTTAGTTGTAAAGCACCTACAAGGACACCAGGGGTATGTTTTACAAAAGAACTTCAGACTTACGACAAAATTTTCAACTTTATCGTAAATCATTCTCTCCGAATGCAAAATTTTTTAAAAGAAAATATTGAAAATTTAGCCTTAGAAAAGTTTTAATTCATTCATTTAAAGTAATAACTGTATAATACAATTCAAGACTTGCCACAAGTTGTTTTGTAAAACGGGCCCCTGACCTCTAACAAGTTTTTACAGGTGTAATAATTAGGTCTCAGCCAAAAGACTCCAAACCACACAGCTGCCAAGTCACGCCCAAGTGTTTGGCACTGAACACTTGCTACAACATAAAGTTCTTTTAAATGGTCATTCAAAATTATTTTCAACAATTTTCAGGAAAACTGAAATCAGTGAAATGGATATGGAAATCCTGAAAAAGTTTAAACAAGCCCCAATTTCCTATCTGGTATCCACAGCAGCAGGACCAACTGTTGACACTCCATTCGGTGCTCATTACATAGGATTTCCTCTCAGCTATCATGTAAGTTACAAACTTTATTCAGACAAAATATATGAATTAAACTTTATTCAGACAAAATATATGAATTAAACTTTTTAAGGAGGTACTCTACAGTATCACAATGACTGACTTCCTTTTAAAACATGGAATGAAATATAAATATCAGCAATATTTGTCTTTTCATTTAAAAAATCATCGTCTAGCTGAGTAGCTTAGCATATCGACCGCTGAACTGTAGATCAAGGGTTCGAGTCCTGCAGAGGTTTTAAATTTTTGTTGTTGGTCAGATTGTTTTATACTAAAACTGCATATTGTGACTAAATGAAGTAAATTTTAAAGTTTTCAATTTCAAAATATTGTTGCAAATATCCTCACTTTTCATCCATATCAAATTTCTTTGTTGTAGCATTATACAGTAAATATCAATGATTATTACATTTTCCACATGCAATCGATTCATTTAAAAAAATCCATTTGTAGGAAAACCTCGTTGATATTATGAAAATTTACAACAAAACACATTTAGTGAATGAAGTTTAGCAGTTTTCTTTATCTTGAATTAAATATGGCATAAAATTGGTCAATACACAACAAGTTAACCATATCTGATCAACAATACTAAAAAGAGAAAGACTAATTTTGCCCGACAGTATTTTAAACTGTTTTATACGAGCAATAGCCCGTTCAACATGCACACGATGTTTGGCTATTTTGACAGTTTCTGTTACCTCTGAAGCTTTCATCTGTGTTGCACATGACGCAAAAGGTGGAATGTTTAGTCGAAGACCAATAGCTTCGATTTCCTTTTCAATATTAAACCCTTTGTCCACCATAACTCCATCACCATTTTGTAATTTCCCACATTGTTTAAGGTCTGACAATACTTTAAGGAAGCCACTCTCCTTTGTAATAACTTTATCAGATACTGATCCAGAGAATAACATGGAAGAAAATATTACAGACCCCCTTGGATATATGCCCACAAGTCCTTTCAAAGTTGTGCATGACTTATAGTCAGAATAACATTGACTCTGTCGATTGAGAGAACTGGGCTTTTGTACTTTTAACTCCGTACAGTCAATAATGACGAAAGTGTCTGGAAAATCTTTCTTATAATTTTCAGGCATGTTTTCGATTATTACTTCACGATGAGGCCATATATCTACACTACCTAGTCTAAAAAACATCAAATTAATCCAGTGGGTGAATATTGCACTGCAGTCTTGCACAGATATATCAAACAAATATGAAATATGTTTAAAGTCAAAGTTTTGTCTCAGTTTTATCAAAACAAGCAAGAGCTGATCCTTTGTTGACAACGATTTTGCACCTTTAAGAGTTTTACTCCATATAATAGGATCTTCTTCTGTTGGTACTAAAAATGAGTATAAAACATTGAACCGGTCTTTAGAAAACCCTGTATAATACTGATAATCAGTGTCCTTCAGTTTTTTATATCCAAATCGTCCTGAATCTTGTTGTTGCAGTTCAAAATTAATTCGGAGCAGTTTTTCCTTCTCTTCAGTTAATGCAGTATTGTCAGCAATAATGGCCAGTATTTCAAGTGGATTACAACCTGAAATATATTTAGAAAATTTAATATTATTATTTTTTATTTAGTATTCATGGGTAGTACAATAATGTAAAACATATATGATAAAAATAATCGTGAATGGTTTTTCATTAGACATGATTTATAAATTATATACAACTCAACATGGATCCCGATAGAAAACACACTTTTTCCATGAAAGTCAAATCCGATCACAACTCATTGGAGATCCTAAACATAACCCTCAACATTATATGTCATGTCTATCATTACAATGTATTTATTATCGCATAATTTCAGGCACCATTGATTTTACCTATTACAAAACCCCGTGCAGCAGAAAACTGTGGAAGTACTGTGTTCCCAAAAGCCCTTCATACCTGCGTTGACCTTGAATGCATTCAAAACCTTACACATGAATGGACTGAGCTGAATTTGACACAGAGTGATGCAATTAATTTGGAAAAATCAACAAGATCTCAGAGTCTGAACCAAATATGGCATACAGAACGAAGTAAGAGAATAACGGCATCCAATTTCGGACTAATCATAAGAAGAAAAAAAGACGTAAACCAGAAATTTTTAAAGAACACATTTCAAAAGAATGATTTCACATCTTCTGCTACATCATATGGTAAAGTGAATGAACACATTGCCAAGCAAATGTACATTAAGAAAACCGGACACCACCTTCATGATATAGGATTGATTGTAAACACAGAACTACCATTTCTAGGTGCTACTCCTGATGGCATAGTGTGTGATAAGTCTGAAAGTGGCTTGATTGAAATTAAATGTCCTTACTCTGTCAGAAACAAGACCATCAGTGAAGCATGTGAAACAAGAAATGATTTCTTCCTCCAAAGAAATGGCGACACTTTCAGCTTAAAACATGAGCATTCCCACTGGTATCAAGTCCAAGGACAGCTTCTAGTTACTGGAGCTCCATTTTGTGACTTCATTACATATACCAAACAAGACTTATATATAGAAAGAGTTTATCCAAACAAGTCTACTATGGATGTGTTAGTTCAGAAACTAGCTACGTTTTATGTCCAACATTTTAAGCCATTTATCCACAAATGTGATTCTGATCTACATGTATAATGTTGATTTACCACACCAACTATGAAAACAAGAATGTGTTTGTACCTGACATAATATGCCCCCTTCCCTCATAACAACAAGGACACAATAAACACTGACTCAGTGTGACAGAAAGATTTGTTTACAGGTCATTAATATCTTTGTATGGTAGATATATGTAGAGAGTCTTGGAGATAAAATTCTGTTTGCTGTCATACACTTAAATTTGTATATAAATGTACTAGATAATTCAAATTCAGTTGAGTGAAGTTCTCTTTACACTTTCAGTGAAGTATTTACTTTTTTTTTTATTTTGGTGCATAGATATCATGTCATTTGCAAATACTGATCCTTGATACTAATATTCAATCATAGAACATAATTACCAGGAAGAATTGGGTTCACATTTTCTGTTGTTGATGCTTGAGAACTTGTAGTTGCAGTCGTTGAAACATGTTGGATTTCAGAAGATGCCTTTAACACATCACTGCCAGCTTCATTGTGCTGATTCCTTTGATATGGATTACAAAGAGACATTTTTCTTACAAATATTTTTTTAAAGATGAATTTTTTGTCAGACTGGGTAAAGGTTTTGCTTAAATATAGTACACTGTACATGTGTTGTCATTTTTTTTAATGTGAGAATATTTACTTCAAAATGCTTTATCTTGCAGATGTATCATGCAATACTATATATATATATAGTTATAATTCAGGGTGTCAAGTCCCTATTTATTCCTATAAATTCAAAGGTTCTTATATATACCCTACCAGTCATTATAAAAATTCCTATAAAGCCCTATATATCCAAAAAAAAAAAAAAATGACAGTCCTATTTTCAAAAATGATAAAAAAAAAAAGAAAGAAACAAAAAAGAGAGAGCTGATGCTAGATTGATATTTAGTTAGACTGTTATGAAGAGAATAACTATGATCATTGTATAAGAACTGTCTGTTGGATGGAAAACTGTCCACATCTGAAAGGATTTTGTCTTTCTTTATGTTTAATATTATTTCTTCTCCAGAAACATACTATGCAGAAACAATAAACTTTTATACAAATTCTTTAATAAAAACCCTATTTATTCCTATAAATCTGCTGTAAAATCCCTATATTTGCCCTATAAACTGCAAATTGTTTTCCTTATAATCCCATATTTTTTAGACCCAAAGTGGCTTAAATTGACACCCTGTTGTATGTACATGCACTACAACTTACATATCAGTACTAGTGTCCATCAAAATCTGTCGCTTAGATGTAGTTCTCGTTTCTGAACTTGACCCTCTTTTGGTGGGTGGTTTTCGAGCTGGTGTCAATGCATCATAACTGACTGCAGACACTGGATCAGGATGAATCTCAGATGGTTGGCCATTGACAAAATGCTGATAATTGAAAAAAGGAACACATTAAAAAACATCCAATTTATCTTTTAAATATTGTAACAATTAAATCATCCAATTTTATATTAATAAAAATGATGACTAAACAATATGATGAAATCAAGAAAGCAGTGGGACATTATACATTAAATAAAGGGTATGTGCATATGTAGCAGGGTTGGGCGGTTAAAACCGCCCCCCGTTTTAACCGTCCCGATCAATACTCCCTAAGTGGTCAATACTGGTCAATTGAGATTTAAACTGTCCATTTTCCTATTTTTGTACATTTTTTGCAAAGATAAATTAAGTCTTTTCATTATAATATATGGATCAATTGGTTATCAATAATTTTCATTAGATAATTAGATGTAATTTCATAAGTTTAATATATTTGGTTTGCTGAAGCTGTGATCATAATATCTTCAGAACTATAAAAGAGGGTCACATATAGCATAACTAGACAATAGGAGACAGACCTGCTTATACATGTACCTGAACAGATTAAGAATAACAGGTAGCTGGACATTAAATAAACACAGTGATTTAATATGAATTGGGTGACAGGTGCTCTAGATAAACAATGCGTTGCAATGTACAGAGCAGGAGATGTACCAGAGCACAGGAAACAAAGTTGACAGATGTTAATTAGCATACTCTGGGACCAGAGAGGATCAGTGTACATGTTATTGTTATGAAAACATCACCAACACACCCCCTCAAATGTTTATTTAACAGTTAAATGAAGATTTGAAACAATAGGTAGTTCTTGATAAACTAAAGAATTTGAACAGAAATAGAAAACACTTCCCCCTTCATACTATCCCAATCTAACAGAGTCATTTACATTATTTATTTAATATTATGACTTGCAAGTATATTATAAACTGATAGTGCATGTTATGAATTACAGTATTTACCATAATGATGGCCACTGAAACATTTAAAATAACCAACAACACAGACTATAATGACCAAAGAATTTTCAATCAACCAGTATTGACCATTATTGAGCGGTTTTAACCAGTATTGACCACCGGCCCGGTCAATACTCATATTGACCACTTTTTTGCCAACCCTGATATGTAGTGCAATTTGCTAAAACAGAATTCTGGTTGGCATCATTGTAGAATATGTATACATGTTTCAGTATCCGTGTTATATGATTATAGAATACCTGAATCTACTGTCACAGTGATTGTGTACATGTATAGTACTTAAGTCTTAAAGGGACTGATTCAAGATTTTCCTCATAATTTTATTTTTCACAAGTTTTAGTGATCAAATTCTACTGTCTAATATGTTTAAAAGGTTTCACAAAAAATTCAGGTTATACATGACAGAAGCTTAAAATAAAAACAAAATGAATACCAATAGAATGGTTATTTTGCCAAAATTTTGATCCCCCTGTTAAAATCCTGGATCCTTCCATGCTATATTTAGTCATCAGATCAGGTCGTATTTAACTGCATGAGTTTGCATAAATATGTATAACATAATCACTAATATTTTGATATACCTACCTATTCATTTGCAGTTCATATTACCTAGCACTTTACATGTAACTGTGCATGACAAAAAACTTGTATTTACACGAGTCATCATGCACTGATGATGCAGTCGACCTGCACGGGCACCAGATCTGCAGCTAGGCCTATGTCCCCTTTGTACTTTCTATTTACGAGTTTAATAATATTTTAATGAGCGTTACAAGTATCGGTGAGCACATTACCTTTGAACACACATATAAATGTTTCGCTTTCCCTCTTTCTTTGAGTATATCTTCATTTAACTGATAATGGGGACGACCACACAAGCGTATCCACCTCTTCGCTTTTTCCAAGTTTCTTCCAGGTTTTGGAAAAGGAATGAACACTATCCCTCCTTGAAGCCGATCTGGGTATCTGCTATCAGTGTTACAAGTGCCCCAACAGCAACGTTTCACCATAATTGCGTTGTCATAAACCAATGTAAACAATCCGATAAAATGTCGAATTTTCGCTTGTTGTCGGGCAAAATGGCGGCGCGTCCTTAGCTTCAGAAAGCGCGTGTAAATGGAGCTCTCTGATTGGCTAATGCTCCCGTCACTCAAAAATTCGGCGATCCGCCAATTCTGTTTGCTGCGCTGCCGAAGTCGGTCGTGAAGTGATGTAATATTCAATACAAGTCTCCAGAATGATTACTGCCACAAAATGCAGTCCATTTATACTAAATAAACCTCTAGAAAATTCCATTTTAAACCATTTACAGTTCCATTAAACGGGTATTACACCATTTTTCAATTTAATTCTCCCAAACACCGTTCTAAACATTAGTGAAACGAAATGGTGCATCAGATTTTTTGAGCTGGTTTGCTTCTTTCAGAATCAACCGAAAAGGACTGTACAATTGACATAGAAGGCGTCCAATACCATCATAGCATCAATTCTAATCCGTCAGAACTTTACTATCATTCATATTGCCCCATTTTCTAAATTCTCTAGACAGTATGCAATTATCAAAACATGTTACGAGTGCTGTTTTTGTTAATGAAATCTAAATATAGCTTTTAAGTCAAGAGCACTTTGTGTACTGATGAATGCGTTAGGGGTGGGTAGAATGTTTTGAAAATAAGATAAGAACGATCCTTGTATCATCTTTGTATATTTTACAACCAGATAAAATAGTATAAAGTGAAAAATATAAATAGCAATATATAAACGAAAATAATATCATTTCAAGAACTGTTTTTTATATCGTATATGAAACATTGATCCGCTGAAATAACAAAATATTTGGAATTTAATTGTCTACTGTCTTGTCAGTATGAACGACTTTGAGTTTCAAAACTACAAGACGCTAAATTTCGCATTACAAAAATCGTCGCTACATTTTTTGATAAATAGAAATTGGGAAATTACATATTTTTTTTATATAGTATGATTTTGTGTGAGGGAGCAATGGTGAAATCAAGACTAGATGGTTGGTATACAATGTATTTTTAAGCCAAAAAAATCTTGAGGAATCCCGTAAAGCTCAAGATAGTTTTTGAACAAAAAATTATTCAATATACAGTGGTATTGGTACGTTTTGTACTGTAAGAGTTATCGCTCCTTCCCAAACGGTGGCGTTGACTGTCATTGATTGTGATTGTATATTACTTAACGCCCCTCTCGATAATATTCCACACATATGGAGACGTCATCATTGTCAGCGAAGGGCTGCACAAGTTAGGTCTTTGACAGCGCTTACGGTCGTTGAGCAGGTAGGGATCTTTATTGTGCCACACTTGAGATGTGACATGGTGCCTTGAATTTTTCGTTCTCATCCAAAGGACTGCCCATTTATTCGCCTTTTACGACAAGCAAGGGGTACTGAGGATCTATTCTAACCCGAATCCTCATGGGATGTGATGACATTGATTCATGTCTGAAATGTAATGAGAGCAAGACCCCCATGTGATATTAATACTTACTAAGAGATGAGATTGATCATTGTTCGTTATCTTCACCTTGCACTAAGAATACTTAAAGGCTATATAGTACAAGACACCCCTCCATGTGATATCAATACTTACTAGGAGTACTTAGGCTATATAGTGGAGTTTAGGGCCAATCCACACTAATAGACCCATTCCTTCTGTCAATAAAAAAGACGGATGGAACGTTAACGGAATATGAACCAACTTATGTGCTAGGTTACAAATCTAGCATAAATCGATATTCAAAACAGAAGGCGTATGAGTACTCGATCATGAATAACATTCAATTTTGTCAAACACGCGAAGTCTTGAAAGCATGTCATTTGAGAAGGGAAGTAAGCCATTTGCAGATGATGAACTGTCTGAAAATGAATTCAGAATTTTCTATGAAAAAAAAAATATTAGGAACAACACTCCCACCCCTTTCATCTCTCTAGCAAACGCAATATTTACAATTTGTACAAATCAGTTTGGAAAGAGGCCCAGAAAAGAAGTACAGGACTTGACATGGAGGACATTCAAATAAAATATGAATCGGTAGAAAATCTTAAATACATCGTACTCAGTCAAGATAGACAAACAAAAACAAGAACGGGTGTCAATCCATCAGATCTACGAAAAGTTAGGTCAGGGACGTATGCAGCACTAGATCACCCTGAAAAAGACCCAGTTTCACTTCACGAACACTACAGTGAGGTGCGATCCCATGGTGCCAAACAAGACAACTCCCATTTTTCTTGGCTGATGTGGGTTTCAAAAGAAGGATTCTTGTAGTAAAATGAAGTAATTTGAAATTCAATACTTATAGATAATGATTCCGTACGTTGTACCATAGAAAACCAAATAGAAATAAACATTTCAGGAAATCCAAGTTTTTAGTACAAAAGATATGCCTTGGAGATCAGTAAATTATATGGTTTAGTGAAGCAAATGAAGTTCTCTACAAGGATTAAAAGTGACAAGAGACTTAGTTTAGTTTAAACAATATTTGTTCAATGCATTTATGACAATATGTAATTACAAAATACGAGTAACAACAGAGATAGGAAAGCAAGCCATACAATGACTTATGTAAATCCGCTCTCAAAAGACTTACATGTACTATAATAATTTTAGTTAATTTTGTAACATTCATCATAGAATAATATTAGTATATGAATAATTACCAAATGATTTTTTTCAAATCATAGACGTCCTAAAATTTTGGTTTTCTTCATGTTATCATTTTCAAAGTAACACTAGCTCTCATTTTTGGTGTCGAAATTTTTTGTTGCAGAATTGTGATTTACTATTTCAATGACAGAAAAAATAAGGTATACAAATTTTTGTTATCAAATTTGTCTTAGAAAACCTATCCAGAAGCTTTGAATGAAGTAACATTACATCACTGTCTTACAAAAATGTATTTCTATATAATGCTATATACATTGTATTCAATAGAACCGAAATCTTTATTTTGATAAAATCTTGAACTTAATTTTGATTTTATCAATGGCTATGGTACAAAACGATCGTAAAAGCACATTTTTATAACAAATTAATTTTTTTAGATTGATAGTTATTATAACTTTAAAGCATGACAAAGCACTTTGTTCGGATATTATTAGTTATGTGGAGATACTTAGAAGGGTAATACCCCTCAAAGTGTCTACATAACGAATTCATCCTGCCTATGATCTTGCATTAATTCAAGGCATGTTGACATTATTCACTGCTGATGCTTTATTTTAAAATGCACACACACAAACGGTTGCAACATCAAAACCCACAACAACGGGGTTTAAACTACACGTTTTTCAGCAAACTGTAAATTAAGAAATAAAATCATTTGTTGTTAAACTTTATAGTAATGTTCTGTATCTGGCATCCGCTGTGTTGAAGGGACTGTAACTGTCTGTATACTAGGTCTGTTAGTCTCCGGCAAGTCATGGAAATCACATATGATATCGCTGATATAGGGTTGCAATGCCCGGGCATCATCTGAAGTGAAATTTGTAAAATAATTACAACTTTTTAAATTATTGCTGTTGATTAAACTATCATGTTTTCGTAAAACTTAAGATATATGTAAAAACCTTCAGATTTATCCACGACGGGAGCAAGGACAGTGCAGGTATTCGTTGATGGTGGAGCAGGAAGACCTTGTGAAGCTAAACGTGCTGTCTCATTTACATGCATGACAATTTACTGACCCATGGCAAGCTTTTCTGGGAAACAGCCAAAGATCTCACTGACGTATGTCCTGAAATTCATTCCATTTTAATTTTAATAAAATACATTAGAGTTATAGTAATGCATATATAAACGTTTTTCAGTTACTTCCCATTGTAAAATTTCACCCGAGAGGAGTCGTCTCTAACGTAGCCACAATTACATCCGTGACCGAACTCCGTAGCAACCATTCACCGGTAACATAAACAACTGTAATAGTACGCTCACTACCACAGTATACTATATGAAACTATTAGATGAAAGGTGAAGATAACGAACAGTGATCAATCTCATAACTCCTATGAGTAATACAAAGTAGATAGTTGGGCAAACACGGACCCCTGGACACACCAGAGTTGATATCGGGTGCCTAGGAGAAGTAAGCATCCCCTGTCGACCGGTCACACCCGCCGTGAGCCCTATATCCTGATCACGTAAACGGATTTACCCGTAGTCAAAATCAGTGTGACAAGAACGGCTTAACAATCGGTATGAAACACGTCAGACAGCATTTGACCCAAATGATAGGATATATTGACGAACTACAGTAAAATATCTGTATCTCGAATATGGTTTATCTCGAATACCCCGCTTGAGTCGAAGTCGACCGCCGGTCCCGGCCGTGTCCGCTATATAAATGATTAAAAAAAAACTTCTGATTTTTCGAACACGGTAAACTCGAATACCCTGCTTATGTCGAAGTATTTTCAAGGTTCAATACCCTAAATTCACCTGGTTTATCTTGAAGTGCAGTCGATTTTCCGCTCTGCTTACCATACCTGGCGTCATTAAGTCACACATTCACACCCGCGGCTACATCAATTATAACTAATGACCGCTAATCCACACTCGCCTTTTCCGGGCAGACCCAGGTCGCAATAAATGGTTCAACAGCTTGGGTGATTAGTGAAGCTTCCAACATTACGGCTAAAGTTCACCGCCAATTAGGAACTAACACACCCGATTCCAGGGATGGTGTTTTGAATGACACATGTACGCTCTATCATTAACATGTGGGTTAGATAAACTCACAAAATCGTCGAAGTACGCTTGAAGGTAATGCTCTTAATAACGATAATGCATTTGATAACACACGTTTCATCATTAAAACTAGTACTGAGAAAACACCAAAATTTATTTAATAAACATTTAAATTTTTTTTTAATCCCTTCATTTTTGTTTCTTACGTGATAGATTCTTTCATTACAACGCAATAACTACATCCCAGTCGAGCCTGGACATCAGTAAACTTAAAGTAAGCATACAGGCACGATTATCTTAATTTTGAAACACATTGTGAATTCAATTGGGTGTTTATATATATTATATTAAAAAAACCCGAAATGTTTGTCTTTGAAATTCCACAATATTGATTTATCAACTTGTATTAAACTATATGAAACGGCAACGGGGTTGCTGTTTATAATGCAAATCCCATACCATGCATCAAATATCCTCCTTCAAAAAAATATCCAAGATCGATTTTGGATATCTCGAACCCCCGGATATCTCGAAATTTGTTCGAGGTCCCTCGGACTTCGAGATAGAGATATTTTACTGTAGATCGTTATAACGACCATAGAATTTGAGAAATGCTGACTTCAATCGAGACTGTTGAAACCCCTGTACCATCAACTTGTTTGTCAGTAGCTTGCCTTGATTTAAACACTGACTATACGCAGAACAAGCTCTGGCGCATCGAATCAGTTGAGATATATAAACACCATATGCAGGTGATAATGGAATATTCCTACATAAATATGGGAAGTTGATGATGGAGAAGCTGAAATAATCCCGTTTGTCATACAGTTGAGTTGTCAGTTTGCCGTTAATGTCTACTTTCAATAAAATATCTAAGTATGAAGCAGAAGTGGACGACTCTGTGGTGTCCTTTATTACGAGCTCACAGGGATATATCGAATCGACATATGAATGAGAGCTATCATTATTGATAGGCAAAACGTCGTCGATATATCTAAATGTCAAATTGAAGGCCACATCAAGAGATTTCTTCTCGCGTATAAGTTTTTGAATAATTTCTGCTTCATATGAATATAGAAACAGGTCAGCTAACAAAGGAACACAATTCGTGTCCATGGGAATTCCAACAGACTGCTGGAAGACCTGATCACCAAAGACTACGAAAATATTGTCAATGAGGAACTCTAGCATATTTTTGATTTCAACGTCAGCGTACTTGTGCCTGGAATCAGAGTGGTGTTTAACAAAGTAAGTTTTTGAATGACTGATCACTAGATATGAATATTTACTTTTTCCATTTTTGTTGAAGATCTTTTGTTTACGTAAAATATGAAACAACATCAATGTATAAATGACATGGGTCGATTGATTTCGTCCCCAAAAGACGTCAAACACCAAGATGGAAGGATGATATTGACGAATGGCCACAAGTAGAGTACGGCGATATTTACAATTATTTGATTTTGAGTAGAGCTTGTGACGGCAAAGAAATGAAAAATTACAAATCGTTGGACAGTTATAATTATTTTAAGGGCGGCTCCGTTGGGGAAATTCTTCAGTTTGCCATCAAAAATGGGGTTGTTTGAAAATCAGAAGTGCGCCCGTCACAAAAGGTAAACTCAGACTTTCACAATTCATGGGTACTCTGTGACATGGTTGGCACGATTTTAACCGGTAGCTATTCACGTATGGCGGAGAACATTAAAACGTGTAGCAACGTAGATGCACTTCTCTGGAAAATTGAATATGCGGTTAAGTTAGGTCCAACAGGAAAGTCCTGTATTGAGGCAATGGAACAAGGGCTCAACGAGAAACCTGGAGTCGGGTGTACCTGAGTAGATGGATTTTAAAAACCTAAATATGGCAGTGATGTAAGCAACAATGCTGAAAACAACAGAACACAAAATCAGTATTCTCAATGTTTGTGTCTCATCAATCTCTGAAATATTTTGTGGAAAATTCTGAAGTTAAAGAATTATTTTTATTAAAAAATACACATTTAAAGACCAAAAAAAAAAAACACCGTACGGTTGCTCCACGGATCACTGAATGTGGGCGGAGCTTATCCATGGTCAATGTTATTTACCTGGAATTTACCTGGCCAAGAGATCGGTTGTTGTGTATATTTTTATGATATACACAGGAAATTTCTCAGGTTATTACAAATTATGCTTAGTGTCTTGATTTGTGCAAAAAAAAAAAAAAAATTAAAATTTCCACCTACATGCATACCGCATTTCTATTTCCCGTAAACCTTCAAACTTGGTCATATTTATGTATTGCAAATGACAGGTTTAGCCCATTTCTAAACCTTTGCTTTTTAAAACTTCTAATTAAATTGTTATATATCGTATATAAATAATTTCCTAAATATAATATTACCCGGCGTTTCCGGGCACGTCCTGGGAGTTCGCGGTGTCGTGGGTGTAGTAGGTAAAATATCCATGTTTCGAGAGAATGAATAAATCCAAGTAGATCTGTGTACATGTACAACCAAATGAAGAATGATCAAGATACCCCTCAATATGTCTGTAGGGTTTCTGTAGCTGTAGTGTTTGCGTAATGGTGGTATCCGAAACAGAAGCTGACACGAAGTCTACCCCCCCCCCTCCTCTCTCTCTCTCTCTTTAAGGTTTCTGTGGACGTAGTGTTTGTGTAACGATGGCATCCCAAACAGAAGCTGACACGAAGTCTACACCCCCTCCTCTCTCTCTCTTTAGGGTTTCTGTGGACGTAGTGTTTGTGTAACGATGGCATCCCAAACAGAAGCTGACACGAAGTCTACACCCCCTCCTCTCTCTCTCTTTAGGGTTTCTGTGGACGTAGTGTTTGTGTAACGATGGTATCCCAAACAGAAGCTGACACATAGCTAGTCTACCCCCCCCCTTTCTCTCTCTCCCTTACTCTCAATCATTGACTAAATGAGTAATTATTGTCATACACATGCAACACTATTGCCATGCCATATTATTTCATCTATATTATTGCTACAGTTTTACACATTTCTCTCTCTCTCTTCTCTCTCTCTCTCTCTCTCTCTCTCTCTCTCTCTCTCTCTCTCTCTCTATAAATATAAAACCGTGATAAATTATAAATAGCTCAATAACTCTCTCTCTCTCTCTCTCTCTCTCTCTCTCTCTCTCTCTCTCTCTCTCTCTCTCTCTATCTTTATAAATATAAAACCGTGATAAATTATCAATAGAAATATCTCAATAACTCTCTCTCTCTCTATATATATATAAATATAAAGCCGTGATAAATTATAAATAGAAATACCTCAGTAACTCTCTCTCTCTCTCTCTCTCTCTCTCTCTCTCTCTCAATATAAAGCCGTGATAAATTATGAATAGAAATATCTCAACAACTTATTTATGCTTTTTTTTTTTTTTCAATATTGTTTGATTTCTGATTGTGTAATTTATAATCCATGTGGTATCTCAAACAGAAGCATTTTTAACAGTTTTACGCATGGGCAATATAACCATTATACATGTTGATGTGCTGCGCCAATAAAGAATTGTTCATGTTTTTATAAATATAAAGCCACAATAAATCATTAATAGAAAATATTCCAATAACTTATATGTTTGTTTGGTTGTTTTTTGTTGTTGTTTTTTTTTTTTATCATTGTTTGATTTCTGATTGTTTAATCTATAATACATGTATAAAGATGGAGAGAGAAAATACGATGATAAATTGCATTGTATTGGGGACGTTATGAATTAAAATATTCTAGGTGCGAGTCAATGCTATCAAAACTCAGGTATACTGGGGTTTTCCTCGAGATCTGAAGACTGCCGGTCATCATTAGCCATGATTGTTATCAAAACATCTTTCTCGGGTAGCTGTAGACCACGGTCTCTGCAAACGTCAATCAACCTAAGCTCTATTGTTAAAAGTTTGATTGACCAGCGGCTTATCATTGATCGCGACACAGGTAAAATTTGGGGGCGTTAACTTAAAGTTGGGTCTTTAAGTAAATTTGTGCACGTAAAATGAGAGAAAACTCTATCTGAGCCTTCATCTGAACCCCATACAGCATGTTTGTGATTTATCATGTAAAAAGTGTAGTCAATTTTATAATAGGTACATAAAACTCACTGATGTTCAAATTAAATCAATATCAATGGCAACTATTTCACAAAGTGAATCAAAATTGTGGCACAACAGTAGAAAAATTAGAATAACTACAAACAGTGACAACTTCAAAGGAAACAAATTCACCAAGCATGGCGAGGAAGGTGAAAGTTCTTGCCAAACAACAATTGCGTTCATCAGGATTGCATATAGAAGATGCAGGTGCTATAATTTCATTTGAAGAGCCCTGGTTAAGTGTTTCCCTAGATGGAATAATAACTGATAATAAAAAGGCTAAAAGGAGCAGCCTAATGATATTCAAAACAAGGGATAAAACCACATACAATATCTTTAACTTTAATCATACACAAATATCTTGATAATAATGTAAAACTTAAACAGTACCAATTTTGATGCACCAGATGCGCATTTCGACAAATAATGTCTCTTCAAATAGATATGACATTTACTTTAAAGTTATGATAGCTCTCAATCTGAAAGTTTTATTTTGTTGTAAATATGTGCTATTAGGATAGTTTTGTATGTAACTTTAACCATAGTCATTGATAAAATCAAAATTAAGTTAAAGATTTTATCAAAATAAGGATTTTGGTTCTATTGAAGATAAAGCATCATATAGAAATCAATTTTGTTCGGGAAGACAATAATGTAATTTTACTTCATTAAAAGCCTATAATATGGATAGGTTTTCTAACACAAATATTAATTTGAAAAAATATAAACCTTATTTTTTCTGTCATTAAAACAGTAAATGACAATTTTGCAACAACAAAAGTCTGCACCAAAAAATAAGAGCTACAGGTAGTATGACTATAATGTAAGTATATCATATCAATGAAACTGAATTTCCAAATATGGTTGTCATTTACAAAGATTATTCAAATATATGTCCAAAATTCATTGGCATTTAAGACATTTCAAGGCTGTGAAAAAAATATAACATTATGAACTTGTACATAATATCATATTACAATATGTTAATGCATGCATCATTAACATTAGTGAAGCTGACTAGAGTTTATGAACTTGTACATAATATCATATTACAATATGTTAATGCATGCATGATTAACATTATTGAAGCTGACTAGAGTTTAAAAGTTCACCATAACCGTCCGTTACTCATCTTCATCTTTGATCAGGTCAGATCTCAGATTAATCAATGCAGCACAAACAATCAAGTAGTCACTGAGTTTCTTAACAGAGGTAACGGGAGCTACCTGACTAAGTATGCGGAACACTTTTAAACGTCTAATAGCCCGTCCCACATGAATCCGTACAGTGGCAATTCGTCTCGTCTCTGTTACATCCTCTTCCGAAAGTTGGTCTTTACCTTTCGTAAAAGCTGGAATATTAAGTTTCACTTTCAAGGGAAAGAGTATGTCATCAATAGCAAAACCATAATTACAAAGACGGTAATTCTTCTACAATTGCTTTATCACTAGATCTTCCCCCAAAGCCTTTAGATATAAATAGAATATGTCCATGTGGTGCAATACCAACCAACTACTTTCTTGTGTTGTTGGACTTGTAGTGGCTGTATGTTTCTCCTCTTGTCTTCAAGTTTTTTGCTCGTCGGTTGAAAGGTTCAGTGCAATCAATTATGACTGTGGTTTTCGGATAGTTCTCACGAAAAGATTTTGACATGGTGGCTCTAATTGTTTCACGTGGAAACCAAACAATTTAGTTTTTCGGTTTTGAAGCCATAAAAGGAAGTCTTTGATTGAAAATGGTGCATGCATAAGACTCAGATATTCCAAATATGTTGGCAAGATCTGCAAACAGTAGATTTAGCCTTAATTTCATTAGCACCAACAAAACTTGTTCTGACATGGTAAACTTCAATGGGTCGTCCATATTTTGCATTACACTCACAGATGTTCTGAAAGTCTTTAAAGGCAGTCCTATGTATAACAAGGCTAAGGAGTCAGATGATATGTCAACAGTGGTGAGACGTATATGCAGAGTGCTACAGTTTACTCCTTTATCCTCGGTCTCACTGGGTCTCGTTTGTGTTCCTGTATCCCTGGCTCCTTAAATGCACGGCCTAGCATATTCATCCTCATGTAGTGTGGGATCAATCCACTGTGTGCCTGCAGATCTGCTTTCTGTTATTCTCATCTGCGTTGAAAAAGATGTCATCCTTGGTTCAGTTTGAATAATGTTGAGAGTTTCAACATCATCTGCAGCAGCAACCACCATTTGTTGCTTTTCATGTTCACTCCTACAAATAAAGTGTACATTATAACATAACATGACAAAGACAAAAACAAAAAAACCTATCTGTATGTAAATCAATACATGTGGTATTGTAGTGTGTATCAATTTACACTTTCAGAGTTTTTTAAGGTCTTAATTTCAAGGGACTGGGCCTTTCCAATTCGGAGAAATAGTGACAATTGCATGAAATTTGTAAAAATGCTCTATGGATCAAAGAAGTAGGAAGAAAACAAAACCAGTGCATTAAATTTAAGGAATAATTGGACACCCTCTGACTTACATTTAGGTCAAAGCTTACCTCATTTAAATAAACAGAGGCCAAAAAAGTTGGTTTACTTAACAATTTTGAAGCAAAAATTGTAATCTGTGGGCTTTTGATGATTTATGAAGAATTAAGTGAAACCTAGTCTGTTTTTTTAAACTCAGGTGACCTAAAGCCTATCTATATTTCATGATCCCCTGGGTAGGAGTTATGACCCCAGGGTGGGGCCAAACTTGTTATATAGCGTTTATGTGTAAAACACTTAAATAGCATCTTCTTTAGTGCTGTTGATGCTAAATTGAAACTAAATGGATAGAGCAGGTAGTCTTTTACCAAAATTGTAAAGTTGATGATCCCTAGAGTAAGGGTTCTGACACCCAGGGTGGGGCCAAACTTAGTATATAGTATTTATGTGTAAGTTTGCTGATACTGTATAAAATCTAAATGCATACTTAGGAATAGCAGAAAAGGATGTACAAAAATGGTGAATTTCAATCAAAACCCAGGTTTATGACTTTAGGATGAGTCCAAATTAGTCATATGTTTTGATGTTTTAATGTTAATACACCTATTATTTAAAGCATTTCATCAGTGTATGCACTTTTGAATGCAGTGAAGTTTTAAAAACACATCTTGTTTTATACTGTTGCTGAACATTAGAATTTAGTTTAGATATTCAGAACAGGGACTTTTTTCTAGATTTCATAGCCCGTGGAAGTAGTGATACCTTTTCACTAGTATTCAGGTGACCGATAAGGCCAGTGGGCCTCTTATTCTTTCATTGTTTGGAAATTTCAAAACAAAAATTTGGAGAAATACTTGTTTTTAGCATTGGAAAGGGGCCTTGGGGGGGGGGGGCTACAAACCCTAAAAATCCCTGACTTTTCATGAATTGTTTCAGTGTGTTGTATTTATAATTTTGGAATAGTGTATCGTATGTTGCACAAAAATAACACCCCAAAACACTGAAACAGAAAGTGAATTATCCATCCATTAAATCCTTCTGATGAACTGCATGATTCACGAGTGAATTAGGTGTGTTATAGATCCAGTGCATGTACTTATCTTAAAATAATATACAGTGAAACCTCTCCAAACCGGCCTCTCAGAAAACCTGTACTCCCTGAATATCAACCGATTTTCAAAGTCCCGGCAGAAATCTTAACATTTCCTTACAAAGAAAGTCTTACAAAACTGGCCACTCCTGAAAACTGGACATCGGCCACTTTTTAAAGTACATTTGTGAACAAACATGTGTAATTTACCCTTAACATACCGCGCACGTTTTGAGGACATGAACATTTTGGCCTGAGGTTGATCAAGATCGTCCAGGTGTGCAAATTGACTGACCGACTAGCCAGGTGGGAAATCATCGACCGAAGGTGTGAAAAACACCAGTGGCCTCTTTAATTTCTATTTGTTTACCTGTCCTGTCAAGGTTGTTAATTGACACTTAGCTAATCCAAGTGACCCTTCCAAATTCTGTACAAAATATACAAAAACCCATGACTGTTAATGATAATTATTAAAAGATGACTTAATTTTCTTGGTTTCCATAGACTTAAAATTCCTAAGATATATTCAAATAACAATTATTATTGGACTTTTCAAAAACGTCGAAACAAATTTGTTAATTATATAAGCGATGCATGTAAATAAAGTTTTTATAGGTAAGAGGAATTCCAATATGCATCTGTGTTTTCTTTATGTATCAGAATCCTGTTATAGAGTTTGAGTTTGAAATTAGATGATTTCAGTGAGAATATTTCTTGTTAATTACACATGCATAATTACCGGTAGGTACCAACAGACTACTTTGATCTCCACTGATAATTGATCATTAGATCATCAGAAGAAAGGGAACAATACCTACTTTGTGAATATTGAGATAAAATGTATCTAAATGGTAAATTCTCGGTTAACCGGCCACCCCTCAAAACCGGCCGAGGTTTTTTTTTTCGGTTCGAGAGCCGGCCGGTTTAGAGAAGTTTCACTGTATGTATGTATGTATGTATGTCTGTATGTAAGTATGTATAGATAGATAGATAGATAGATAGATAGATAGATATATATATAGATAGATAGATAGATAATTACTTTTCGCAATCATCGGTAAAAGTATAGGTAAAAAATATTAAAAAGATACACGAAGACGTTAAGTAAAGCTTTAGCGCTTTCATTTCAAATCTTCAGAAGCTCAATACAACACGGCAGCACACAGCTCTTCATTTGTCTCACAACCAGGGAAAGTATTTAAGGTGGAATGATTAGTCCGGCTGATTAGTGAAAAAATTGCTCACTTGATGAGGAAAGCACCAAATGTGGCATGGTTGTGCATTTAGGTGTACTAAGCAATATTAGCTATGGACCCACTCTCAAAATTCAATATGGCCGCCAATTTCAAAATGGCCGCCATTTGACATATCTTTTTTCATCTTTCTTTGATAGAATCACTATTTTTGATACTAGGAGGTCAGAATTTTACACAATTGATCTATTGTGGCAGCTTAAGAAGCCCTAATGTTTGAAAGTGGTAATATTTCAATATGGCCGCCACATTCGAAATGACCGCAATATAGAATATCTGTTTGCGTGTTTGTTTAAAACAACACTACTTTTGAGGATAGGAGTTCAAAATTTTACACAATTGATATATTGTTATGAAAGTGAAAGCCTTAATGATTAGAATCGATAATAGTTCAATATGACTGCCATTTCTTTAAATGGTGCTCATTAGTATTACATTTATACATGTTTTCAAATGAGTTCATGGGAAGTGATGATAGATTAAAATTTTTGATATAGATTAATTTATTTACTTAATATATCAAAAAATTATAAATTTCAATTGAGCAGTTAATTCAGAAATTAATCAAGACAATTCCGTATTTTACATGTAACAATGACACACGCGGGCTATCGTACCTGAAATATTTGACATGAAGATGAAGCAGACGATGTAATTTTTACATAGTGTATGTAAGTTTTTATGTGTTTTAATAATTTATTTTCATAATTTCTTGAAGAGGTAATGAATTTTATAATGCAAATGCATATGAAAATCAGAGAAACATGTCATTTTATCTGGTGGTCTTCACATTGAAATTGCAGCATTTAGAAAAATTTGTGATTGGTTAAACAACAGTTGCTGGATCAGTACACGATGTCAAACTGATTTAGCAAGTTTAGGTACCGCCAATTCATTCCTCAAAGCATCCCACATGAAGCAGACAAGACACGCACATAAGGTGACTGCTTGCTCTTTATATGTTTTGTGATAGATGTATAACAGTACTGGGGCCCTGAAAATGATCAGCTAATATTCGAAGAATGGCGTGAACAAAGAGACATTGAAAGTCACCTTTTCAACTATTGGTCATTAACGTTGAGGTTTGAAATTCCAATATTAGTTTTCATCAGATCATTGATAGACGGCAATGTCCAACTGTATAAAGACCCAATTTCACTTCTTATTCCTTGGTTCTTTGTGCTCGATCATCCAAACTATTTTAGATGGTTACATGTACCTATTCACTTACATGACATGATTACGCCACATGATAATGCGCCAAAAGTGTACAAGGAGTTTCAGAATTGGAATTTTGTTATGAAGAAATCTCACAATAGATTTCCATCGATAGCATTAGATCAGGCACATGAGCAGAACAATAAGTTTGTGAAAGGAGATAGTGGAGCAATCGTTCTTACAGGGAATATGGCTCAGCTGCAACGGTGGATGGTATCAGGTCCACAAATAACCAGAGTAATAAATGATTCGGATCTGCTCAGAAACAAATAAAGAAAGATCAAAGCAAAGGACCAGATGTAAGAACAGCTGACAAAACACATTTGCAAAGCATGTCAAAGCTTTCTGTTCAGTTGTAGGATATATGGGCAATCCTTTTTTGGAACAGAGCGAGGATTTACTGATCTTGGACACATCGGATATTGTTGACAAAAAGGTTGCAGAAACAATTAGAAAGGTAGAAGATATTGGAAGACAGCAATTTCACCAGTTTGTGAGAGAACGATTAGAGAGTAACTCGAAGTCTGTTTACGAACCAATAAAACAAAATAAGATTTTTTTGTTTAGTTGTCATCAACCTAGAACAAAAGCTAAGGATAAACAACAAATTGCAACATTGAAGCAAAACTGTTCTAATTTTTTCACAGTTTTTGTTTCATGTTAATTTTGAAATGGCGATCTTGTAGGATTTTTCAAACGAAAATCAAGCTTATCCACCATCCCTATCACAATTTGGTGACTTAAATACGCCATGGATCAAAATCAGATCTTCTTGTACAACTAGAGAAAATTACAGAATCAAGCAGTGAGGCTCCGAAAGTCGATGTCTTGGTTATAGATTGTGTTGCCCTTATTAACATTAACATAAAACCAAGGGGGAGTAAGTGTTTGAAGATTACTTCAGAGATATTGTCGTACCATATATTCAGATTCAGCTTCGCTCTGACAGAAGAGTTGATAAAGTTTGGGACGAGTATTTCACAGATAGCTTAAATACAACGGAAAGGTCTAGAAGAGGAAAGGGAATGAACAGGAGGGTATTGCCAGATTCTAGAATTCCAGGAAATTGGGAAGCTTTTCTGCGAGTAGATGAGAACAAGATGGAATTGTTTGTCTATCTATCACAACAGCTGGTATCAGACGAAAGTGTATGTTGTGCTGAGAAACAGATCATCACTACTAAAGGCAGTTCCGTCAGGCGCTTAAAGCCGAGAGACACTAGTAAATTAGAATCATGCACACAGGAAGAGGCAGATACACGAATGGAGCTTCATGTTAAGGATGCAGTTGCTGAAGTTTTCCCTATATTATAATTAAATTGCACTGAATAGTGTTTTTGTTTCACTTTTATACCTAGTGAACTTTCACGTAAATGTTCATGAAACGTTCTAAAATTGTGACGTTACGTTGCAAAATTGCGACGTCAATAACAATCTGGCCAAAACAATGGGTACTTTGAACGTCAATAACAAAACAATTGCAAAAACATCGGAAAAAGGATAACATTTTTGAAAAATAGATATTCTTGGCTTCTCTCCCCGAGAATAATATCATGTTCTGACTAAGGGCCACTTTTGGCTATTCGTGGCTCTGGTTCTTTCTAGAAGTTGACAAAACAAAACAAAAAACAAAAAATAAACAAAAGGGAACATTTTTGTCTTTAATAATTAATGTCTTGTAAGACTTGTATGCAAAGAACGTGTTATAATAACTGATTATAACAATATTGAGGTATTTATGATTAACTACTTATTGTAATATTTCTTGTTTGTTTGTATTCACTTAGGCCAGTAATTGACTGCTTTGTGAACAAACATTTCTAAAATTCTGTTTCATTGCTCATACCAAATATTTAATTGTACGCATAGTCATAATTTAGGATGTGTCCACGAAGTCGAGTGAGTATTGTTCATTTTATCATTAGACTCTTAGCTTTCTCAAATGTTTTTCGCGCAATATCAACTTTGACGTTTATAATACTTACTAATACCAAATATTTAATTGTATGCATAGTCATATTTTAGGATGTGTTCACGAGGTCGGGTGAGCATTGTTCATTTTATTATTAGACTCTTATCTTTCTCAAATGTTTTTCGCGCAATATCAACTTTGACGTTTATAATACTTACTGTGACGTCATAGTACTTTCGTCTATGTAGTCGTGCGTTACGTTGCTATGAGAGATAAACCCGACTGAAGAAGACCGGTAACACGGTCGAAATATTTCAACAAAGTCTTTTGAGTTTTTTCTGTTTTTACCTCCAAAACAGGGACTTATAATAAAAATAATAAAGCCTTTATTTATCCAGGATTACATATTTAGCGATAACGCTAGTTTTCGATATGGTCCTGAATATAACATACATACAGATATCAGTAAAATAAACACAGATTAAAAGAAGTAGAATACATATAAACTTAAGAAATAATTATGAATGTAAGATAAATAGGAACAAAATGAAGCTTAAAAAGTATGGTGATAATCTCTCTTAAAACACGCAACACTTGTTGAGTTTCTTATATTTTGACTCAAGACATTCCACACTGTGCTCCCTGAAATGCTGAAAGATCTTTTATAATATTCTGTTTTTGCCCTGGGTATATACAATGTATTTGAATAAGAATTTCTAGTTTGCTTCTGACTGACTTCTGATACATATTTAAAAACATTTAAATAATCTGGCATTGAACCATGTAAAACTTTATACATTAAAATGACTTTTCTATAGACAAAGTAATCTGATAGAGGCAACCAGTTCAGTTCTGTAAACATGACATTAGATGGTGTTTCAAAATTTCTGATGTTAAGAATTACACTTACAGCTCGTTTTTGCAATATAAAAAGCTTATTCACATTTTCAGCATTTCTTGGATTGCTCCATATAGTACAACAATATGTAAAATGTGGAAAAATCATAGTATTAAAAATCTTCAGCAGCGCATCGTTTGACATAAAATATCTTATTCTTCTTAAAATGCCAATTCTCTTGGAAATCTTGTTCATAAGTGATTCTATATGACTTTTCCAGGACAAAGTTTCATCAATAATAATACCAAGTAATTTTGACTCCTGAACATATTCTATGACATTGTTATTTATCACTAAATTTAATTGTCGATACTTTGATAATTTGTGTGCCGATCCAATAAGCATACATTGAGTTTTAGACAGGTTTAAGCTCAATTTATTTTCCTTAATTCACATTATACTGCGCTGAAGATCTTCACACATCTTTGACTCAATATTTTCCACCGACTTATCTGTTACATCTTGTGAAGTATCATCTGCATACATATTTACATGAGAATGTTCAGTGCTTGTGGATAGTCATTGATATACAGGATAAAAAACAACGGGCCTAAAATAGAGCCTTGCGGAACTCCAATGGTTACATTTTTTTCATCCGATAAATTGCCTTTCCAAATAACTCTCTGTGTACGATTTGTTAGATATGATTTAAACCATTCAAAAGTATCATTGCATGCCAAATGACTTGAGTTTGTGTAATAAAACCTTGTGATTGACAGTGTCAAATGCTTTCCGTAAGTCTATAAAAAGTACACCAGTAAGTTTACCTTCATCAATATTTTTAAGCCATATATCTACTAGAAAAATAAGAGTACTTTCACATGAGTGTTTTGGCCTAAAACCAGACTGACAATCTGAAATTAGAGAATTTACTGACAAATACTCATAAAATGAATTAAAAACATGCCTTTCTAAAAGTTTGCTAACACAGGGTAAAATGGATACAGGCCGATAATTATTAACTAGACATTCATCCCCTGATTTAAAAAGTGGTACAACTCGTGCCTTTTTCCAGTCATCTGCACAAGTACATGAAGATATAGAATAGTTGAAAATAATTGCAAGAATATCACATACACTGTTTGATGAAATTTTAGAAGTTTGACAGAGATACCATCCAAACCTGTTGCCTTTGATGCAGACATACATTTTATCTCATTTTCAATAAATTCTGCAGTTATACCTGGTATTGTATAAGAATTTTTAGGTATTTGTTCTTCAACTGTAGGTAAAGTGTCATCAAAATCTTTTCCTAGCTCATGACTAATGTTACAAAAGTAATTATTAAAACATTCGGCAATATCCTTTGTATCTTTAAAATTAGATTATTGTCCTTAAGAAATGTACAGTTTGTATTCGTTTTCTTAGATGGTAGGAATTGCCTAAGTTTGTCGCACGTGTCCTTGGGCTTGTTTTCTGCCTGGGAAATTGCTTCCTCAACAAATGCATGTTTTGCCTCCCTGATCTTTTTCGTCACCCTGTTTCTTGATGCTCTGTATAGGTTCCACGCGTCATCATCATTACTGTGTGTCGCCTTTTTAAAGAGGTGTTCACGACAGTGCATTTCTGTAAGTATGTCATCGTTTATCCATTCTTCTGAACGTGAGTTAATTCTTCTTTCTTTTAGAGGAATGTGTTTATCCACCACTTAAAAAAATTAGAATAAAAGAATTACCACATAATATCAATATCCACCATTTCATATATGGGACTCCAGTCAATAGTGTTCAGTTCTTCTTGAAAACTGCTCTCAATTAAAAGTTTTTAAAATTTCTATATTTAATATGAACGTGACTGTTTGCACCGGCTCTAATATTACCATTTACAGAGTAAATCAAGTTGTGGTCACTTAATTCTATTGGGAATACTCCTGATGAAGAACATTTATCCGGACTATTCACATAAATATGATCAATTAAAGTACTGGAGTCTTTAGTCTCACGTGTAGGGTTTTTTATCAGTTACAGAAATCCAATGTTTTTCATGATAGTCTTTAAACGTTTTGTATTGTACTCATCCACATTGAAATCGTCCATAATAGGAATATCTTTGTGTTCTGCTATTAGTTGTTCAATCCGCCCCTCAAACTTCTCTACCCTTATATATATTATACTGAGATATAGAATATATATATATATATATATATATATATATATATATATATGCAAGGTGAAGATAACGAACAGTGATCAATCTCATAACTCCTACAAGCAATACAAAATAGATAGTTGGGCAAACACGGACTCCTGGACACACCAGAGGTGGGATCAGGTGCCTAGGAGGAGTAAGCATCTCCTGTTGAGTGGTCACACCCGCCATGAGCCCTATATCCTGATCAGGTAAACGGAGTTATCCGAAGTCAAAATCAGTGTGCCAAGAACGGCTTAACAATCGGTATCAAACACGTCACACAGCATTTGACCCAATGCGAGGTTGTATTGACGAACTAGATCGTTATATCGACCATAGAATTTGCGAAATGCTGACTTCAATCGAGACTGTTGAAATCCCTGTACCATCAACTTGTTTGTCAGTAGCTTACCTCGATTTAAAAAACTGACTATACCCAGAACAAGCTCTTGCATATCGAATCAGTTGAGATATATAAACACCATATGCAGGTGATAATGTAATATTGCTACACAAATATGGGAAGTTGACGATGGAGAAGCTGAAATCATCCCGTTTGTCATACAGTTGAGTTGTCAGTTTGCCGTTAATGTCTACTTTCAATAAAATATGTAAATATGAAGCAGAAGTGGACGACTCTGTGGTGTCCTTTATTTCGAGTTCACAGGGATATATCAAATCGACATATGGATATAGACTGAACTCTATGATTATGGATGTTGCCTACCACAGGCTCTATAAACCAGCACGGACCATGGATGATACTTTGCAGTGCTTAGATATAGACCATCTGATACGTAATCCACCAACATGTTCTTGTTCTTCGTCTTCTTTCAACTACAGTCCAGCTAGACATGTCCTTACTGGTGATGTTGATATAGTTGAAAATGAGGACCTCAAATCACTTATTCTTAAAGGTCCTAAATACAGAGAACCTCGGTCTTTTAAATGGCGACAGAACTTCATCTCTATTATGAGTTCTGTCGAAGATTATGCCAGACGATGGGTTAAATATGAAAAAGAAGAACTTGATACATTGTCAGAATGGGTTAAAAGCATAAGAGGGATATTGAAATCCCGCATTAGACACATGAAAACAAAAGTACGTACCATCTATCCTTCTGTGTTTAGTAATCCAGAAGTGATAAAAGAATTAGATAGGTTACATGAGGAATATGTTTTGGTTCCAGCTGACAAAGCTAGTAACAACATTGTCTTTGTTTGTAAGGCTCATTATTACAACTGTATTTTAAACGAACTTGGAATTAATTCCACTTTTGGTAATCATACTTATACTCCAACTGCCCTTTCAAAAGACGAAATTCTTCAAAACCATGCTTCAGTTTTAGACACATTTAATATTCCAGTCAATGGGTCGAATGAATATGAGTTACCGTACCTATACTGCATTCCTAAACTACATTAAAACCCTTACAAACAAAGATACATTGCTGGATCCAGTAAGTGCTCTACCAAGCCCCTATCTTTGCTCCTCACGAAAATGTTAACAGCTGTGAAGGAGAAACTTCAAACTTACTGTGCGACTACATATGCCAGAAGTGGTGTTAATCAAATGTGGATTCTAAAAAATTCTAAAGAACTTTTAGTAAACTTGAAATCACAGAATTTTTCCCAAATCGATAGCATTAAAACCTATGACTTTTCAACACTATACACGACCATTCCTCACGCTAAATTAAAGACTAGACTTTTTGACATCATAGACAGTTGCTTCTACAACAAAAACGGAAAACGGAAATATTCATATCTAGTGATCAGTCATTCAAAAACTTACTTTGTTAAACACCACTCTGATTCCACGCACAAGTACTCTGAAGTTGAAATAAAAAATATGCTAGAGTTCCTCATTGACAATATCTTCGTGGTCTTTGGTGATCAGGTCTTCCAACAGTCTGTTAGCTGACCTGTTTTTATATTCATATGAAGCAGAATTTATTCAAAAACTTCTACGTGAGAAGAAAAAATCTCTCGTTGTGACCTTAAAGTTGGCGACAAACTGCCTCAAGAGCCGTAAGGCAAAAGTGTTCGATGGAACCAATAGTTGATATATAATACGAGTAAAACATCAATCATGTTGTTATTGTCTGGTTGGTTGGTTTTGTTTGTTTTGCTGTTTTCGGCCACACTCAACTTCAACAATTTTTCAGTTATCTGGTGGCGCCCAGTTTTTATTGGTGGTAGAGAGAACCCAGATACAATGTACCTGGGAAGAGACCACCAACCTTCCGAAAGTAAACTGGGAAACTTTCTCACAGTTTACCGGTGCAAGCGGGATTCGAACCCGCACCGACCAGAGCGCGATGATCTAACCATTCGGCCATGGCGGCCATCTTGTCGTCCAATATCTTTTTTAAAATAGTTGGGAATAAATTCAAATGTTAACTTGAATCAATATATTGAAGGATCTGCCTTGTCTCCCACCCTTTGTTTCACTGTAAATAATTTTTAGATAATTAGGAAGACAACTTTTCTCCAGCTACCCACCCCTTTGAACAACAATGCTACCTGCCTGGGGAAAAAACTATACACATGCAAATTAAGAACCGGATACAAGAGCATACTATGTTTGATCTGAGCATAGATATATTTATGTTTCCTGGCATTAATTTCGTTTTCCATATTCCCTTATCGAATACTACAATCTCTCTATTTCCTTGAACATCCCTCCCCCCCCCCCCCCCCCCCGTATAAATACTGTGTTCTTTCCCTATATGCTGCCACATCGAAAAGCATGCCATAAAGAAGAAGTTTATCTATTGCTGAAATAAACCTTTTCATTCAGAAAATGGACTACTTCCACTGTCTTGTTTTGCAGGGTGTATTAGGAATAAACAAAATGCTGTTGACTCAACAATCAGGAATCTGCTCAAATACAACAGGGTGTGTATTCAGGTTATTTTTAAGGTGATAATATTTATCTTTAAAATTATCTACAATTGCTGTTATGCATGAAATATAAAATTATGAAGCAGTTATCTTTATTTATTGACAGAGAAGTGGTATGCTGTGAAAATTACTTCTTGACTGGAAATCTTTGTAAGGGTGAGTAAAGTACACCAAGTTAAATCTCTGTCTCTTTCTTTCTTTCTCTCTCTAATATATTAGAACTTGGTGTTATATATATATATATATATATATATATATATATATATATATATATATAAGCACTGAAAAGGCCACGACACTGTTGGTTATTTAAAACCCGAATTTATATAAATTTCTATACTGGCCTTGTATCTTCTCAGATCCGACACTTTAAGAAAGTAGGGTGTTGTTGGGTTTTTGTTCTTATATATATATATATATATATATTACTATCATAATCTTAGTATAAGTAGCCAATCATTGTTGATGAACCTAAGACCAAAGGGTATAAATAGAGCCGTCATGTCATCTTCAGTTAGTTTGTTGGAACTCGAACTCGATTGAGGTCTTTTGACTGGTAGTATTGAGTTGGTATTCAGGACAAGCTTGGGGTTGTGTCGGAAAGCGACAGAATTGTTAGCTAGGCCACTCAGCTCCTACACTTGGTCCTTTGTGTCTTTGTGACTTTAGAATTCTGTCTTGGTGACTTGTTTCAGGGATAGTGTCTCGGTGACTTTCCCAGGTGATAGGACGGTAGAGAGCTTAGGTTAGATGGCTGCAGACTTGTTATACCACTCAGTCTGTAGCTATTTAAGTTATACATGTATTTGTGATTTCTCGTATCGATTAGTCTGATTATTTTTTACTATTAGCTCATGGTTTGTTTAATGATCATCCAAGTAGGACCAAGGAAAATATTATTCCGGGTTTTAGTCAGTTAGCCTATCCTGGTTTATTTATTAACGTTAATGTTATTGTTCCTGTTCGTCTGCAACGAAGATAGATATGTGACAGTAAGTGTATTATAATTGAACTTAATTTCTTAGGAAGGAAACCTCAGCGAACTCATTGATTTTCTGATCATTTATTAGGTAAATACGTTACAATATATATAACTGTATATATATATATATATATATATATATATATATATATATATATATATATATATATTTCAATACTTGTATTCACCTGCGGATGGATGTTAAAATCCAGAAAGCGCTAGTGATTTGAATATATTTTGGAATTGCATATTTTATATGATATATATAATATATATAAATATTAGAACTTGGTGTAAAAATATAAATGTCAGGGTTTTATTGACGTACTCATTTGAAAAAGTTTCAATTTTTATTACACAGTTTAAAATCCGGGAATTATTCGCGCAATTTTCTGTTGGTAAATTGTCGATTTCGTCTACACCATCGCCGTTATCAAATGCTACATTATGTACGTTCGTCAAGTTTGTGTTCTGTTCGTTTAAAATTTGTCTTTCCCAGCTTTCATTGTAAATGTATCGCTTTCAACTGTCTCAATTTGTGAAACGGAAACTAATACAATGCCGAGTGATCGACCGGACATGGCCAGTTGTGTTAACTGCATATCATCACTGTCTGACTCGCCGAAGAGCTCCGAGAAGTCCACGAGGGGAAACCCTGCTTTTGGAAAACATAACGGGATTGTTACCGCTTTTGTTTCATTCCAAGAATGCATCGAATTCATCGATTAATTGAACCTTTTTAATGTCAGTTCTCGTCTCTGTCGTTAGGGGGAGGGCGCCATTACCTCGTGTGTGGTGCTGTCATAATTGAAAATTGCACCCCCTAAAAATCGGGTTTTATTTTAAACGGATCGCGACTCATCGCCAGTTGCACTCTTTTACTTACCTGTGGCTTCCCTTGAGACACCCTTTGTGTACACCGCGTGTGATCGACCGAATACCGACAGGTTGGTCATCGTGGGGTGGCTGGTTTAAATGCGATAATTAGAGTAATTACGAGCAGTTGGGGCCTCGTGTACACCGAATACAATTGAACGTAACAATTAGGGTGGTGTATCATCGAGGGGCCGGTTTACAAAGGATAATTTAAGTTAATTAATAACAGTTGGGACTGTGTAAGCCAGTCGATATACAGAATACGCAGTATCCGGAGTACAGGGAATTATTAATAAAGGATTTGTTAAAGAAATGTTAGGGACTATATTTTGTGGCCGGAATTGGCAGAGCGCCGGAGTACTCAGAGGCCGGTTTGGACAAATTATACTGTATATATATATATATATATATATATATATATATATATGTGTGTGTGTGTGTGTGTGTGTGTGTGTGTGTGTGTGTGTGTGTGTGTGTGTGTGTGTGTGTGTGTGTGTGTGTGTGTGTGTACGTGCGCGTTCGTGCGTGCGTGTAAGTCAAGAACGTCAGGTGAATTGCGGCAAGAGACTCTTTCTGGATGATATCTCAAATACTCTTTGATCTGTAGCAATAATTAATTATGATTTTCGTGTTTTAGGTTGAAAGTCAAGCTCAGATAATTATAGTACATTGTATGAAATGGTGTTCCGATGATGTATGAAATTATGTTTGAGCTTTAGCATTATAACTTGACACGAATAATCTTTCACAAAAGAATGCCCTATTTTGTAACGAAAATGCCATGCCAAGTATTTGTGAACAATTCTATTTTGTGATACCTGTACAGCTTTACACTTTTATAACAGGCACACGTACAAATAAACTTTATCTCGCATTCAATATAAGAAGTCCACGACAATGATGCAAATTATCGCTGGAAAGATGACACTAGGTCATTTATATTGTAAATTGATTTTAAAATGAAAATGAAAAATGTGTCTCTTTGATTTGATGTCCAATTGACATTTCCCTTAAAATCGCTTTTTATTGGCATATTTAAGAACCTGGCCTGGTCCCATTGGCCTGGCCTCAAAATTGGCCTGGCCCCAATTTTGGCCTCTAATGACGCCCCATCACAAATTTTGGCCTGGTCTCAAAAGTTTGCCTGGCCTTAAATTTGGCCTCTAAAATCTTTTTGGCCTCAACCCCAATATTTTCATTGATTTATTTTTGGTCTTAGTTTTTCAAAGTCATGACAGATAAATGATGTTTCTGGTGTTTTAGTTCATCATTATTTCAAAGTGTACATTTACAAAACAACAGAAACATCATATATCTGTTATAACTTTCAAAAACTAGAACTAATAATAAATCAATCAAATTTTATACCAAAACATTGGGGGTTTTTTTGGTTGAGACCAAGAACTTTTTAGAGGCCAAATTTGAGGTCAAGCCAAAATTTGTGATGGAGCATAATTAGAGACCAAAATTCAGGCCAAGCCAGGTCAGTGGGACCAGGCCAAGTTTTATAGCATGTTCTTATCTTTGAAAAAAAACTTCTTACAGTATCTAAATCCCATTCATGCCCGTTTGTAGTTAAGAATGATAGCGTTGTACCTTTGGTGGTGGGTACGAAAAGATTTGTTCTGAAAATAAGTATGGAATGTTTTCGTGGAAGATTGCAATTGTAAATCGGATGAAATATGCAACCGGGCGAAAGGTTATATTAGAGACGAATTATTAACCAGTTCCTTTTCCTTCGACATTCAGTGAGCATGACAACTCATATTATATAATTCAATTACTTATATAAAACATATTTGCTTTAAAGAGGTTCGCACCTGACATTTGGAGTAATGTCAATTTTTTGGGAAGTGTATTTTTGATTTCTACATTGAAGAGAATTAGGAAATTAAAAAGAAAAGCTTGGGTCGCAACGCTTCTTATTGAGCTATAGTGTTCTAAACATGACCTTTTTGCACTTAAAATTTATTCAATTAAACTTGGCATTTCTGTCGGTGTCAACACAACATAACCAACACAAATTAATCATTACACTACAGATAAAAATAATAAATTAATACTAGTAATGGAAATAAATAATGACCTTTTTGCACTTGATATACACAATTTTCAAGGTCTGGTCTTACAAATTAAATTGCAGCTTAAAAAAGTGGGGGTTGGAGATCAAATTTTTTAATTATTGGCGAAAATATAGAATTTTTACAGAAATTTTTCTAGTGAAAATACACGTATAGGAGTATAAGAATAAAAGATACATTGGATGAAACAGAAACTGTAATATCATGCAGAATGAGAACGTTTTGATTAATGAATCCTTCCGTCATAGAATATAGTCCCTCCCAAACCCTTTCAAAATTTGAATTGACAAAAATAATTCAACTGGATAGGGTTCATTAATAAATGTGTAATATGTTTGCACCAATGGGATCAATATCTAACCAGTAAATACTTAGTTGTAGCATCCTGCGCAGTTGTACTCAAAAGCTCAGGTGCTAACTTCCTTAACAAATTTTAATGGGTAGTAATTCTCATATTTTTAAATAAGACACCACTATGACTTTACATCCTCTACGAACAGAATTACAATAACTCAATTACGAATCCTGGACCACGGATGTACACGCGCCATTTTTTCCTCCAAACTATTGACTTCACCAAAAGCGATTTTTCACTACTTTATTTTTAGAATGTGAAATGAAAGAAAACAAAATAATTGCATTTTGTGTTAAAAGATTGATATTGTGCAAAGTGAACAACTGTGTTTTTCTGTTTGATACAGGTGCCGGAACAGATGGCTCGTCTGGTACGTTCATACAAATAGATCCGTGGGTAGTCGGGGTGTCCGTCTTCCTTTTTGCACTTTCTTCTTTTGGAGCCATTGGGTGGTTAAGATATTACAAACTAAGGTTATTTAGTAAAATTACCTATTGCTTCCATTTGAAACTATAATTTTATATGACGTTTAGAAATTTATATTATATTTCTTCCTGTCGAAAATACAGATTGCATACCCTTCATATAAATATCGGTCTAGGCAATTTGTTCGTGAGATAAATCTGAAACTTCTTCAAGATGGAAAACACTTGAATTTCGAAAAAAAGTTGACCAAAAACAGAAAGCTTCATCAACATATTTCCGAAAGGGAACAAGTAATGAAATTTACATCTGTGTTTGAAGAGAATGCATACGAGGGTTGTCTACAATTCACAGTACAAAGATCATCGTTAGTACCTGCTCTAGAGAAACATACTCCTCATTAAGAAATTCATTCATTACAAAAAGATTTAAAGATTTTGTTCTTACAAATATAAAGTTAAATTTTCATCCCCATTTTTTTCAAACAAATGTAATTCCTGTACTAAGTAATTAACACAAAAGTTTACTACTGAAAACTGTAGATAGTGAGGTCTCTAGTCACCATTTTATATATGTGTGAAAGCTCTGATCAAAGTAATTACTCGTAGTTGTGCTTTATTTCGTACTGTGTGTAAAAGATAAGAAATATATGTGGAGACAAACCACTTTAATTTAACGGGGCCAAGTCCAGTTTAAGATGTAACTTACTACTATCATTTCAGGAACCTTACTGAAGTATTTTGTTTTAAATACAATACAAACTTTTATCAATATAATTTATCTTAAAATATGTATGAATAACAATATATGTCGCGGCATGTTAGTGGTTAAGTCACTTTTAGACCAGGAGGTTCTTAGTTCGACTTTTCATTTCAACACATAGTGACTATTTGTTTGCAAACTGCCAGGCCTTATAAGCGAAAGTTATGCGTCTTTCGCAAATGACTTTCTTTTGTGACACTATTGTTTGCATATGGCTGGTCATCATTCCATTTGAGTTGCATGTTATGTCATTGCTCTTTTTGATAGCCTACCAATCTATCCGGTATGAAAATAATAATTTGATGTATCCAACAAATGAACTAAACAAACTACACGCTGCAACTCAAATGGAATGCTATCATTTACCATAATACTACTTACATTTGTATGTGCAGTTCTTTTTGTTTTTCCCTTTAGACAAAGGCGAAGTCATCAAGGCGTTTACTCTCAACCTCTACCGAGTAATTTACAATTGGTATCTATCTCAGAGGAAGAGCGCTATGAACAAATGGTTAAGGATACTCCACATAGAGATAAACAGGATCCACAGCCATCTCAGAAAGATGACGATTACTTAGAACTCCAGTCACCGTATGAATTGTATGTGAATCCAGATGACGGCTTACAGGAAAATTCAACAACTGACATGTATGAAGACCCTAGAGGACAAGAGGATGAAATGTATTTACACCCTGTATCAGACGGGTACACTAGGATATGTGCATAATCTACAAATATACAGGCATACAAGAAATTCATTTAGCCTTCAGGGAGGGAGAGAAATCGACAGAAGGAGGGAGATAGATAGAAGGAAAGAGAGAGAGAGAGAGAGAGAGAGAGAGAGAGAGAGAGAGAGAGAGAGAGAGGTATAAATCAGTAGCCTTATATCTGATTCAATAATTGATCACTGTTCGTTATCTTCACCTTGATAAAGCTCTTGTTGTTAACTGTGAATATCTTATTTGCAAGACTGAGGAACGTGATTGTACGTGAAGCACTTGATTGTAATATATTATCTTTGTACTGTATATTAGAGAATTGTAAAACGTCAATGGGAAATGTCTCTCTGAGAAAAGGTACAACATCCATAACATCACTCTCCATTGACTTGGATTTCAAATTTCACAATGCTTTACGGGATAAATTTCAAAATACGAGGACGAGTCAATAAGTACCAGCATATCCCATTTCCGATTGACCGAGACGGTCACGATTTTCATGCCTTGTTTCGATACTTGTTTTATACCTGGGTACAAAATTGCACGCGTATCGAGACATTCTTTAATAAGATTTTTAATGTCAAACATGGCTACTGATGTAAAAGCATGCTTTTCATCTAAAATTGAGTACCGTGCTATAATTTCACTTTGGTACTTGTATTTAAAAGATAAAACAGGCAAGGAAATACACGACGAGTCAGCCGATATTTATGGGTCTTCTGCACCATCTTATGCTCAGGTTAAATTCTGGTTAGAAGAATAGAAACGCAATAGAACGTCTTTAGGAGTTGAAGCCAGGTCTGGATGCCACCGACGAAGAAATGTGTAAGAAAATTCGGGATCTGGTATACTCTGATAGACGAATTCAGGTGGAAGAAATAGCGCAGGCATTAGGCATTTCACATGTTAGCGTTTCAACAATCTTACATGACTGTTGAGGTATGCGTAAGATTACAGTCCATTGGGTCCCCAAATCCCTTTGTGATGAGCAAATGGCAACCAGAGCATGAGTATGCAGCGCCTTGTTGAAGACTTTTAAGTCCAAAGATAATTTTCTTTTGCGTCTGGTGACTGTAGATGAGACTTGGGTTATTATTAAAACCAGAGAATAAAGCTCAGAGTCGTCAGTGGGTATAGGCTTGAGTCCCCGAGGCCAAAGAAGTTCAAGACGCAACCATCTGCTGGCAAAGTGATGACCACAGTGTATTGGAACGCAAAAGACGTTATTATGTTGGACTTTTTACCCAAAAGAAGTACGATAACTGGATTGTACTATGCAAACTTGCTAGACCAGTTGAGAACCGCCATCTGTGAAAAACACCGAGGTAAACTCTCTAAAGGTGTTTTCCTGCAACAGGACAACGCAAGAGTCCACACTTGCAAAGTTGCATTGGATGCTGTATAGCGGAACGGGTATGAATTAATACAACTTTCTGCCTATTCGCTTGACCTAGCTCTTAGCGACTTCTTCCTATTTCCAAACTTGAAAAGGGATATCCGTGGACGTCAATTCCGGTCTGACGAAGAAGTCGTGACGGCAGTTGAGGAGTGGACCAATGGAAAGGACCCTGCCTTTTTAGTTCTGGGCTGATGGTACTTCAACACCGTTGGTCTAAGTGAGTTCCTCATTGACAATATCTTCGTGGTCTTTGGTAATCAGGTCTTCCAACAGTCTGTTGGAATTCCCATAAGCATGAATTGTGCTCCTTTGTTAGCTGGCCTGTTTCTATATTCATATGAAGCAAAATTTATTCAAAAACTTCTACGTGAGAAGAAAAAATCTCTGGCTGTGGCCTTCAATTCGACATTTAGATATATCGATGACGTTTTGTCTATTAACAACAATAGCTTTCATTCATATGTCGATTTGATATATCCCTGTGAGCTCGAAATAAAGGACACCACAGAGTCGTCCACTTCTGCTTCATACTTAGATATTTTATTGAAAGTAGACTTAACGGGAAACTGACAACTCAACTGTATGACAAACGGGATGATTTCAGCTTCTCCATCGTCAACTTCCCATATCTATGTAGCAATACCCCATCATCACCTGCATATGGTGTTTATATCTCTCAACTGATTCGATATGCAAGAGCTTGTTCTGGGTATAGTCAGTTTCTAAATCGAGGTAATCTACTGACAAACAAGTTGATGGTACAGGGATTTCAACAGTCTCGATTGAAGTCAGCATTTCGCAAATTCTATGGTCGTCATAACGATCTAGTTCGTCAATACAACCTCGCATTGGGTCAAATGCTGTCTGACGTGTTTCATACCGATTGTTAAGCCGTTTTTGGCACACTGATTTTGACTGTGGATAACTCCGTTTACCTGATCAGGATATAGGGCTCACGGCGGGTGTGACCGGTCAACAGGGGGTGTTTACTCCTCCTAGGCACCTGATCCCACCTCTGGTGTGTCCAGGGGTCCGTGTTTGCCCAACTATCTATTTTGTATTGCTTGTAGGAGTTATGAGATTGATCACTGTTCGTTATCTTCACCTTGCACTAGAGGACAATCACATTGAAAAAGAAAAAGTGCATGGATCTCAACCGGAAATAAATTAGGCTGGTTACTTATTGATTCGCCCTCATATAATGAATCTATGAACTCACGAATGGTTAATGTATCTATATCACAAACATACATTTTGTATTTATTTATCTTATGTATATACATCGACATCAGTAATAATTTCCAGCATACATTGTAAATGCATTAATGGTAACCTTTCTCATATACGTCACGCCATATGAACTAAAATTCAATAAATTGTTGTCTCATTTCATTTTCATGTCTGTATACTTTATTTTGAGTTGCCACAAAGACTAAGACCACAAAGGAGAATGGATTTCAACCTAAAGTTTTTCTTATATTTAGATTACTTGAGGAAACTCAGTTGTCTATTGCAATTGGGTGTCGTACGTCGTCGTGCGTCGTCTGTTAACAATTGAACATTTCTGACTTTTTATAATAACTGTTGGTCCAATTCTTTTCAAATTTGGTATGAATCATCTTTTGGACAAGGGGGACATATATTATAAATTTCAGGATTCCTGCACCCATGGGACCTTAGGAACGGGGAAAATTGACCCATTTTCCAAAAATCTTCTCTACAACCGCACGAGTAAGAAAAACTAAATGCATTGTGATGTAGAGCAGGAAGACCTCTACCAAAAGTGTAGTTCTTATGACCCCCAGGGTAGGGGTTCTGACCCCAGGGCGGGACCAACTTAGCATACAGTGTTTATATGTAAAGCTCTTAAATAGCATATGTGTAAAACACTTCAATAGCATCTTCTCTAGTGTTATTGATACTAAATTGAAGCTAAATGGATATTAAAAAAGAGCAGGTCGTCCTTTACCTAAATTGTAAATTTGATGATCCCAGAAGTAGGGGTTTGGTATCAGGGTCGGGTTAAAATGGTCAGTTATTAAATGTGTGAACAATAGAAATTTTTAACTTCTTTTTGATAACTACCATTCCAATTCTTTTTAAATTTGGTATGAAGCATCTTTGAAACAAGTGGAACATAGATTGTAAATTTCAGAACTTTTGCATCCTGGGTGCTTTAGGAGCGGGATAAAACCTGCCAAAAATTGAGCAATTTTCAAATATCTTCGTCTCTACAACCCCGCATGTGTACGAAAAATTAAATTCATAGTGATGTAGAGCAGGGAGGCCTTTACCAAAATTGTAAATTTCATGATCCACGGTGAAAGTGTTCTGACCCCAGGCGGGGCTAAACTTAGTTTATGGTGTTTATGTGTAAAACACTTACAAAACATCTTTTTAGTGCTATTAACACTAAAATGAAACGAAGTGGATATTTAGAAGGAGTTGGTAGTGCTTTACCAAAATTGTAAATTTTATTATCCTTGTGGGTAGGGTTTGGTTTCATAGTGGTGTCAAAATTATTATAATGATTTGAAGGACTTCATTAAGTTTGCTGATACCGTATAAAACGTAAATGCATACTTGTACATCCATTAATAAAAATGGATGTACAAAAAATGGTGAATTTCACAACCTAGGGTTTTGACCCTAGGATGGGTCCAAAATAATCATATCGTTTAATGTTATATGCTAAGTACTTCGTTACTAGCTTGAAAATACGGATATATATTTAATTACTGTTATAAAATTTAGAAATTCATTTCAAAATTAAGGATTATCTCCCTCATGCATAGCTGTTATCCTTGGACGAATTTGGCTCCACTTGTTTGGCACGCTGTTTTTGGCTATATTTAGATCTAAAACTTCATAGTTATTTCGGATTTCAAACATTTCGGTTGAGCATCACTGAAGAGACATTATTTGTCGAAATGCGCATCTGGTGCATCAAAATATGTACCGTATAAGTTTTACATGTAATACATATATCATTTTAAGCCTTTCATCACTATATATACTTTTGAGGGCATTGAAGTTTTAAGAACATATACATAATTGTTTTTATACTGTTGCTGGAACGGGAATTGTTTTTCTTGATTTCATAGGGTATAGTGATACATTTACCTAATAATCTGATGATGGATAAAGCCTTTAGGCCTCTCGTTTTTTTTTTCCTCTCGTTTTTGTTCTAATTTAATTATGATATTACTCTCTATATCAAATACCACAAAGTATTTCGAATTCACTTCCTTTGCTCTACTTTATGTATTTTAAAAGAGTTTAGAATGAACTGCGTTTTATTTTCTTCATTAAGTCTCCCAAACGAAGTTTGGAGACATTGTTTTTGCTCGATTCTTCTTCTTCCTCTTCTTCTTCCGCTTCTTTCTCGCTCCTAAAACTGTCCGTTGCTGTTCTCAATAACCAGTTGATGAAAGTAATACATATTCAAGGATATGATAGGCCAATGTATCTAGATATGCAGAAATGTTTTTGTTTCCAGATTGAAGGGGTTTTTCGGGGAGATCAAATAGGGGTGAGGTTTGACATAGAACTCTATAGGAAAACTTTAATTCCAAAATTCAACAGATATAACTTGAAAAATATCATAGCTGAAGTCTTCAGAAATGAATAGAGAATGACAGAGCCTATAAATTAGTGTCAAGGTCAAATGACTCCAATGACCTTGACATCATACCATGAACATAAAAGCTGGTATAACTTTAAAACCGAGACTAATGGCGGCATGGGATCTTCAGAAATGGCAAGAGAATGACAGGACCTACAAACTAGTATCAAGGTCAAATGACTACAGTGACCTTGACCTCTGAACATAAAATTGGTGGTATTACTTAAGAGCTAAGTATGATAAAGAGATGTAATCTTCAGAATCGATAAAAGGATGATGGGATCTACAAATTGATATCATTGTCAAGTAACTCCAGTAACCTTAGAACTGGGACTAATAGAGACATGGAATGACCTAATAAACTAGTATCCCCAGTGACCTTGATATTTGACCTAGATTATAAATACTTGTATAAATTTAGAATCATGACTGATAGAGACATGGGATCATAAAAAAATGATGAGAGGATGTTGGGACCTGCAAACTAGGAGCAAGGTCAAGTGACACCAGTTTTACTTAATGTAAAAAACTGATTTTTTTTAAATATTTCAAAATTAGAGTCTTCGTGATCTAATTTTTAAAAAAAAAATGAATTCAAAATTGTCATCTGAAAGTAGGAAAATAGTAGTACTCAAAGAAAGCCTCTTTCTATACAGCCAGTACTTCGTTTGGGAGACTTTATGATCGGCAGATTATAATCATATCTTGTTAATTCTATTTATCCATAATTTATATAATCCAATATTTCAGATCTATAGATATCTATTTCCGATTAATTCTAAATCTTGTACAATAGTTTCCAAGAGTACCACACTGATGACTTTGTGACCTTGATATTTAGTTTGTGTTATTCTTGTAACATTAGGGTTCTCCAATGCTGCCACATTTGATGATGTTTTCACTTTGAGCCATCAAGAAAACGATATCTGAACTCTGCATAAATGGGATAGCTTTGATATTGACTCACCATAATCCTTGTGACTAGACCTCTCCGATGTTTTATCACCATGGGTTATCTCTTTGCTAAACACATTTTAAAGTCCATTTTAAAACATACCCCTAATTCGTTTATTGTTTTCTCTTCGTTTTCTCTTTGGTCGCCCACATTTTCTTTCTTGTTGATATTACCGAGTGGTTGGTGGTCGATAACTACCACAAAAGTTCAAATAGCTCATGGAATTTGAATAGCAATTGATCTAAGGTTAATTCTAACTACATGTCGCTTACATTTGTACATACTAATATATACATTACCTGATCGGGATATGGGGCTCACGGCGGGTGTGACCGGTCAACAGGGGATGCTTACTCCTCCTGGGCACCTGATCCCACCTCTGGTGTGTCCAGGGGTCCGTGTTTGCCCAACTATATATTTTGTATTGCTTGTAGGAGTTATGAGATTGATCACTGTTCGTTATCTTCACCTTGCATGCATTAGATAAATCATTCTGTGGAATTATTGACTTTGAAGTTTAGATATATTGAATCTGTGAAAGAAGAATACCAGTAAAACTGATGAATGCTCCCCGAAATGCATCTAACCAATGAACTACTAATATGAGGAACAACTTGTGCAATGATCAATAACTATTGAAATATTGTTGAAATGAAATGTGTTTTTCATATATAAGGTATATGTTGATTGACATTGACCTTTACAAAAAGACATTGAGTGACATTTGTTTCAATGCCATTTCCCTGCTACTTATCTGTGTGAGATATGATTAATAACTGTTTACTTATCTGTGTGAGATATGATTAATAACTGTTTACTTATCTGTGTGAGATATGATTAATAACTGTTTACTTATCTGTGTGAGATATGATTAATAATTGTTTACTTATCTGTGTAAGGTATGATTAATAACTGTTTACTTATCTGTGTGAGGTATGATTAATAACTGTTTACTTATCTGTGTGAGATATGATTAATAACTGTTTACTTATCCGTGTGAGATATGATTAATAACTGTTTACTTATCCGTGTGAGATATGATTAATAACTGTTTACTTATCTGTGTGAGATATGATTAATAACTGTTTACTTATCTGTGTGAGATATGATTAATAACTGTTTACTTATCTGTGTGAGATATGATTAATAACTGTTTACTTATCTGTGTGAGGTACATGTAACTGTTTACTTATCTGTGTGAGGTATGATTAATAACTGTTTACTTATCTGTGTGAGGTTTGATTGATAACTGTTTACTTATCTGTGTGAGATATTATACATTTATTGCATGATAGTGAGGGAGATATGAAGATTTATTCACCCAAGAAAAATCATATTCCCCGAGGGCAACGCCCGAGGGGAATGTGATTTTTCTTGGGTGAATAAATCTTCATGCAATAAATTGTTTATTATACCGAAACAAAGCAAGACTACAAAAGTACGTTTGAAATTGGAGTCCGCTCATCTACATTGTATGTGCTGGGGTCGTCCTAACGGTAACACCGCGACGTCAACGTATTACGGTAGAAGGTACAAACAACGAAATACAGTGATATGATAACCAGTTTTTGTATTTCCATTCTCCTTGAGTGCTGATTTACTTGCTTGTTTTTGTATCATCCAAAACCAAAACCATGCGATTCAACTGTGTATCAGAGACCCGCATATTTTGTGCCTTACGAACTATGAAAGTAGAATGACTCGGACTTATTGTGACGTCATAATACACTTCGTCTACCTTGACGTTAAATTTATGGAAAATGCACGAGGCTGCCCAAGGGGTAAATATGATAGGGAGATATGATGTCTGAGAGGGAGATATGAAGTTTTGTCCTCCCTGGCACGTGACCGTCTAGACCAATCAGATTACGCGTTGCATGGCATTCTCATACTGAGGTATAATAAGATTAATAACTGTTTACTTATCTGTGTGAGGTATGATTAATAACTGTTTACTTTTCTGTGTGAGGTATGATTACTAACTGTTTAAAAACCGTTGAATTATTATAAATCTTCATAAAATGAACAATATGGGCCTTGTCAAAACTATTATTAGTATAACTATCACTGAAAACCTACACAATTTTATGCTGATCATATTGTAAACCAATTGCATCTTCTCGGCTTGCTGGAAAGGTACGAGAATGTGCGATTGGTATGACGTTGCCTCGCTTTGTTCTGGAAATTTCCGTAAGGCTGATTCAAGAATAAAATCACAGATTGAAGAAACTAACAGGAATATCTTATTTATTTAACAATGATCAAAACTTATTTCTTCTGTAAGATCAAAATCAGACATCGATAAACAACGAATTAACTTCATATCGTATTATCTTAAGTTGTCTTTTTTTTTAAATGTCTTAGATCAGCCAATTTACTTTCATTTTTACTATTTCAGGGCAGTTTATTGAAAACGAAAGTAGGTTTTAAATTAATTTTATTCTATTTACCAATGAAGTAAGATTTTATTTTAGCTTATGGACTTCACCTCACATCTGAAACAATATTAAAGGTGCAATTAGTAACTCTGGGATATATGAGAAAAACATTTCAGAAGAGGTCATTGTAGATGAATTAAAAAACGGACAGTATTAATTCCACTATTGGTAATCATACTTATACTCCAACTGCTCTTTCAAGCGATGAAATTCTTCAAAACCATGCTTCAGTTTTTGACACATTTAATATGCCAGTCATTGGGTCGGGTGAATATGAGTTTCCGTTCCTATACTGGATTCCTAAACTTCATAAAAACCCATACAAAGATACTTTGCTGAATCCAGTAAGTGTTCTACGAAGCCTCTATCTTTGCTCATCACGAAAAAGAGACTTCAAACGTAATGTGCCACTACATGAGGAATATGTTTTGGTTCCAGCTGACAAAGCTAGTAACAACATTCTCTTTGTTTGTAAGGCTCATTATTACAACTGTATTTTAAACGAACTTGGAATTAATTCCACTTTTGGCAATCATACTTATACTCCAACTGCCCTTTCAAAAGATGAAAATCTTCAAAACCATGCTTCAGTTTTAGACACATTTAATATTCCAGTCAATGGGTCGAATGAATATGAGTTACCGTACCTATACTGGATTCCTAAACTACATAAAAACCCTTACAAACAAAGATACATTGCTGGATGCAGTAAGTGCTCTACCAAGCCCCCATCTTTGCTCCTCATGAAAATGTTAACAGCTGTGAAGGAGAAACTTCAAACTTACTGTGCGACTACATATGCCAGAAGTGGTGTTAATCAAATGTGGATTCTGAAAAATTCTAAAGAACTTTTAGTAAACTTGAAATCACAGAATTTTTCCCAAATCAATAGCATTAAAACCTATGACTTTTCAATACTATACACGACCATTCCTCACGATAAATTAAAGACTAGACTTTTTGACATCATAGACAGTTGCTTCTTCAACAAAAACGGAAATATTCATATCTAGTGATCAGTCATTCAAAAATTTACTTTGTTAAACACCACTCTGATTCCACGCACAAGTATTCTGAAGTTGAAATAAAAATATGTTAGAGTTCCTCATTGACAAAATCTTTGTGGTCTTTGGTGATCAGGTCTTCCAACAGTCTGTTGGAATTCCCATGTTCCAACAGTCTGTTGGAATTCCCATGGGCACGAATTGTGCTCCTTTGTTAGCTGACCTGTTTCTATATTCATATGAAGCAGAATTTATTCAAAAACTTCTACGTGAGAAGAAAAAATCTCTCGCTGTGACCTTCAATTCGAATTTTCGATATATCGATGACGTTCTGTCTATTAACAATGATAGCTTTCATTCATATGTTCATTTGATATATCCCTCTGAGCTCGAAATAAAGGACACCACAGACTCGTCCAGTTCTCCTTCATACTAAGATATTTTATTGAAAGTAGACATTTACGGCAAACTGACAACTTAACTGTATGACAAACGCGATGATTTCAACTTCTCCATCGTCAACTTCCCATATTTGTGTAGCAATATTCCATTATTACCTGCATATGGTGTTTATATATCTCAACTGATTCGATATGCAAGAGCTTGTTCTGGGTATAGTCAGTTTTTAAATCGAGGTAAGCTACTGACAAACAAGTTGATGGTACAGGGGTTTCAACAGTCTCGATTGAAGTCAGCATTTCGCAAATTCTATGGTCGTCATAACGATCTAGTTCGTCAATACAACCTCGCATTGGGTCAAATGCTGTCTGACGTGTTTCATACCGATTGTTAAGCCGTTTTTGGCACACTGATTTTGACTACGGATAACTCCGTTTACCTGATCAGGATATAGGGCTCACGGTGGATGTGACCGGTCAACAGGGGATGCTTACTCCTCCTAGGCACCTGATCCCACCTGAATTGTGCTCTATTTTTTTGCTGACCTGTTTCAATATTCATATGAAGCAGAATTTATTCCAAAATCTCTACGTGAGAAGAAAAGATCTCTTGCTGTGGCCTTCAATTCGACATTTAGACATATTGACGACGTTTTGTCTATTAACAATAATAACTTTCGTTCAAACGTCGATTCGATATATTCCTGTGAGCTCGAAATAAAAGACACCACAGAATCATCCACTTCTGCTTCATACTTAGATATTTTATTGAAAGTAGACATTCACTGCAAACTGACAACTCAACTATATGACAAACGGGATGATTTCAGCTTCTCCATCGTCAACTTCCCATGTTTATGTAGCAATTATCCATTATCACCTGCATATGGTGTTTATATCTCTCAACTGATTCGATATGCAAGAGCTTGTTCTGCGTATGGTCAGTTTTAAAATCGAGGCAAGCTACTGACAAACAAGTTGATGGTACAGGGGTTTTAACAGTCTCGATTAAAGTCAGCATTTCGAGCTAAAGTCAGCAATTCTATGGTCGTTATTACGATCTAGTTCGTCAATAAAACCTACCGTTGGGTCAAATGCTGTCTGTGTGTTTCATATCGATTGTTAGGCCGTTCTTGGCAGACTGATTTTGACAACGGATAATTTTGTTTACCTGATCAGGATATAGGTCTCACGGCGGGTGTGACCGGTCGACAGGGGATGCTTACTCTTCCTAGGCACCTGATCCACCTCTGGTGTGTCCAGGGGTCCGTGTTTGCAGAATTCTCTATTTTGTATTGCTTATATGAGTCATGAGATTTATCACTGTTCGTTATCTTCACCTTTTGTGTATGTTCCTAACTTTCTGTTAATGTTTATCTTATTTTCTCTCGTATATGATCCTAAATTCTAAATCGTTTGTTATTCTTATCATTAAATAGTTCGCCGTCGTGTAATCGTAAAATTAAATGATCAAGTTTTCAAACAATATCTTAAAGTGTTTAAACTATTTTCATATAACGCGTCATTCAACAATTATCTGAAGTCTTGAAATTCTCAATAACTATTTCTCAAACAAATAGAATGTTGGAGTTATCAAAAAGATATCTAGAGTAGACTCGATCAGAGTATAGGGTTTCGTGGACATCCGGGTTAGAATAGGTCCTCAGTACCCCCTTGCTTGTCGTAAGAGGCGAGTAATATGGGTGGCCCTTAGGATGAGACCACAAAATTCGAGGCACCGTGTCACAGCAGGTATGGCACGATAATTGGTTGATTGAGGTTTTACGCCGCTTTGACAATATTTCAGACGTTTTACGACGGTTAATTAATTGAAATATGTTTGGTTGTGAGCTATCCCTCCCTGCTCAAAAGCCGTAAGCACCGAGATTAGGCCTACATCTGGTAGCCCTTCACTGGCAATGGTGACGTCTCCATATGTGTGAAAAAATCTGGAGTGGGACGTTAAACAATATACAACTAAACAACAGAGTATTGGGAGGATGTATAACTCAAAACGAATATGCAAAATTACATATGTAGCTAGAAGCATTTCAACTAATTGCAGCAAGTTATTTAGAGGAAGAAATTTATTTGGAAACAGGTTGGGTTCAGCTTTAAGTTAGGCGAAAAACAATATGAATAAAATCAATGTATGAAGTGGACCAGAATTTGACTCCAAACTATCATATTTCCTACTAAAGTTACAACACAAGAAATACTCTAAATTGCATTTACCTAAATGTAAATGTGAAATCTATAAAAATTATTTTGTACCAACTGTTGTAAATGATCTTAAAAGACTTCGGCACAATTGTATATTAAACAAACATTTATTCCATTGTAAGATCATCGATAGTCCTCTATTTACTTTTGAAAGATCTGGTCCTTAAAAAACAACAACAAATATTGTCAATTTTAATTGCATACTTTCCGTTTTCGAGCAATTGTGACTAAAATTTAAGGTGTTTGTCTTTGTGCACAAATAATGGAGAAGATTGGTGCTTATAGAAAGTTAGATTGATAAATTGTATACAATGAGTGCTGTAAAATCTGATTTACTTGTCTAGCAGATTATCAATAAAATAAGTATTTTGATAAACTATTTTACAGTTAGAAATTGAATTCCCTGATGAGGCAGCAAAACCGTTTAATCTATCTATTCTGTTAAGGGCATTTTAACTTTTCTCGGGGTTTCTTTTACACACGAGGTCCTCGTGCTCCATTTGACAATCAGATGACGCTCGCTGCTTGAGAACTTGGTCATGATGGGGGAAATCTGTTTTTAAAAACTGAAATTCTACGGCATGTAGTGTACTTTTTCGAACTTTATCACACATTTGCTTGAAAACGTACACAAAGAATTTATCTTTTGTAGCTATTGACAAGTGAGAGTTTTGAAAAAATTCCGCTTGTTTCCACACTGAAATAAAATTAATGTACAATTCTAGATTTTATTAAGTGGACTGTGAATCTGGTGATTTACCCTAATTTCACATCAATTTCTGTGATTTGATGCTAGCACAAAGTAAATGTCGCCGTTATTAACGTTGACCAATTGCTTCCATTTTGATCTGAACTATCCGCGCAACTTAACGTCTCAATGTGAGTGAAAAATTCTCAACAAGACGTTAAAAAAATCAATCAATCCACGCAACTTACATGGAATTATCCTAATTTCTTTATCTTTTGCTGGAGGAAACTCGTCGGTTTGCGTAATGTGTACAATATCAGACACCGAAATTCACGAGGTGAAGGGATAATGATTAAAAATATACCATGTAGAGACCTGATCCGATGGGTTTGGTAAGTTGGAACATTTGTTCAAACATCGTATTTGATAGCCTCAATTAAATAAACCAACCAACAAACAAATTATATTAAACTATGGTACAAAGACCAACAGCAACTAATATTAATATGATTTACTCCACAAATAACAAATGATTTGAAAATTTAAAAAATAGAGTTGAAACAAATCACCTCATTCAAATAATTTACAATTGTTCATGAAAACATCAATTTTTATACTTTAAATAATCAATATCTTATTACCAATTTGCAAGACAAAATGCACTATGCATCATAAAATTAAATTTTACACTGTGTGATTCCGTGAAAACACATCGGGACATTCGGTGGACACGTCGTCTTACATGGAGGGCTAGCAGACAATTGCAACTTCAAAGGCGCCGACTATTGATTACAACGCTGTAATCGTATGCATATTTATGAATCGAGTCAGATAACATACCCGTTTTCGGGGATTATCTTCACGTATATAACACAAAATGTTATTCAAAACACTTTTTAGAAGCATACAAATATAATTTAGATAATAAAAACAACTCCATTTTCTTCATTTTTTGCCTGCAAAATTCTGTCGCTAGGACCCCCGTGTATATACAGTAACGCCCACTGTGGCGATAGCATAAGACAGTGGCTATAAATAGCAACCGTCTAAAAAGTACTTTAAAATGCTTTACAATATACTAAAAATACAAACATCAAATCCTCCAAATAATGAATTCACATGAAAATATCCAATTTCTAAAACAGTCTCGCAAAAATAAACGCTAAAACACTATTGACATCAATGTTCTAGGAAAGAAAGAAAATACACATAAACAACAAAACCACAGATCACACATTAAAACCCTGACGAAAGTGGTTGGTCAAGTTTCTGATTATTCCTTAGTTCGCATGACAGGCCTTTGTTGGATACGACGTAACAGTTCTTTGCGTATCTTCAGAATCCATGCGACACTTTTCCTTAGGGTGCAACATCCGTCGTTCCTTCTAGTATTTCTGGTGGTGTTTTGGCCATTGTTCAGCTGCAGCCCATAAAAAGTCAGGAGCCTTGATTCAGTAGTCATGTTGTATGAGCTCATCTGCAGAGAGTCCTCTTGATGGGTTGAGTTTGGTATTGATGTAGTGCCATTCACATGGTCTTGATTCCTCATGAATCACAGCGAGTCTATTTGCTACGAATGTTTGAAATCTAGACGTCTCATTTCCTATATAACGCAACACGGCCATGCTATATGTCCAGAACATACTTTCGTCTATAGGAATGTCTAATTCTACTTTCAACATTTTGTCTGTGCGCACGAGACTTGCCCATAATAAAAGAGAAATGGATTTCTTTGTTTGTGTTTTCTAAACGCAGGTATGAAACAATCCCATATCCAAATTCACTTGCATCCGCGAAATGATGTAACTGAACAGAACACAACGTTCCGAATCCAACGGGTTTTATACACCTTCCTATCGTGAAGTTAGATATTTTTGCAAGTCACTGAACCAGTTGTTCCACTGTATTACAAGGTTCTCAGGAATTTCGTCATCCCATCCAAGTTGAAGTTTGGAGAAATTTTGGAGTATTTTCTTTGCCCTCAATACAAATGGTGCCAAAAATCCCAAAGGATCAAATACTTGATAGAATATACTGTAAATATCTCCCATCACTGCAATCTCTTCTTGCCTGAATCTCAATAGTGTACCGACAAGTGTATTAGTCAGATTTGGTCCTGGTAGAAGTTGGTCATTCAATGAAGTGCCTTGATATCTAGCTGCACAATCGAACACCACTCTCAACTTCCTTTTCGTTGGGTGATAAACTCCGTGGTGTGGCAAATACCACACTCTTCCGTCATCTAGACCGAGTTCTTCAGCTGGTACCTTGACGGCGTGTCCTTCACTTATGATCTTGTCCATGAAATCACAATACTCTTTGTGAAGGATTTCGTCACGGTTGAATCGTTTGGCAATAAACGACAATCTTTGGACGGTTTGCTTCCTGTTGTTTGGTAAGTTCACATTGTCATACTTGAAAGGAAGTTCAATCGTATAGTGACCATTTTCATAACGAATTGAATTAGATACACGTTCTAAGAATTTTCTGTCATTTTTGGATGGTTCATGAACGTCATCAATTGTTCTCTCACTGAAATCATAGTTGAATTGGTCACGAATCTGTTCTTCCAGTTTCCTTACATCAATGCGATTGACACCGATGTACTGTAGTTGTCATTATTCGTAATCACTTCAAGTGGTCCGTTGATAACCCAACCTAGTAACGCTTTCACAATAAAGGGTCCATTACTAGCACTGGGAATTATTACCCAAGGCCCTAATGCTTTCGGCACATTTACTCCGATCAGAAGTCCAATGTCACAATCGATCACACTCAATTCAACACCATGTAAGTGCGGCCACTTTTTCACATCTTCCAGGGAAATCACATCCTTCTTGGACACTGGTAATGTAGATTGTGTAAAAACAGGTGGTAGCTCAATGGTATTTTCACCATTTAAGTCGCTCACTTCCAAACCACAAATAACGTAACTGTCGTGGACTTTTTCCTGTCCCATAGTAACTAAATTCAATTTGGTTCTCTTTCCTTCTACGTTCAACAAGTCGGTAAGTGATTCTATACAAAATGTAGCATTGCTACCAGAATCTAGGAAAGCATAAGTTGTCAGATATTTAACACTACATTTAGAATTTAGTCTAACAGGTACAATGGGGAGTGCTTGCTTTACGGAGTCTCCAGCCCCCATATGAGCAGCCACTGACAATGCTGTTGCTCCATTGCCACTGTTCGAATGACTTGGTATTCCGTAACCTTCATTTTTCTTCGGAGGGTCAACATGAAGAACGCTAGAGTGAAGTTTCTTACAATGTACACAATACAACTTCCGTTGACAATTACTCTTTAAGTGTCCAGACCTTAAAATCAACCGAAACACAGTCCTTTTGACTTCAAGATTGTATATCTGTCCTTCAGGGACAAAGTTATGTATTTTTTTTTTACACATATCCATGGTATGAGTTTCTTGACAAAATGCACACGGCTTTGTAAATGCGATTCCTGTCCTTGACTTGTTTTGTGTAGTGTTTTCGTTATCGCATACTTCTGAATCCTTAGATGGTTCCTTTGTTGTGATTGCAAAGTTTTTGTGTATTGTAGAAAACTTTGTTATTTTCCCAGTTTGGTTATCCTGTGAATTTTTAACAGCTGGCTTTGAAGTGCTCATGACTTCCCTTCCCTAAATTGGGTCTGTGGCTTTCTTTGCTTCTTTGTGAACGAAGTTGACAAGATGATGGAACTTTACGATTTCTTTCCTTTGCTTCAGTTCGTACACTATATTTCTCCATTTTTCTTGTACGTAATAAGGCAACTTTTTCACCAACTGTTTCAAGTTTTCTGAATATTCTAATATTCTGACAGCTTCCACATTTTGGATTGCGAACTGACACTCTTTGAGGAAAATTCCGTACGTGTTTAATGCCTTTGCACCCTCTGGTTTTATAATAGGCCAATCCAATGCATTTTCACATAAGCTTGGGCTATAGTATCAGGGTCTTCATATCTGTCCTTCTATTTCTCTAGTGCTGCATTGTAGCCACTTTCTGCATTCATGTGAGAAAATCCTAACGCGATTTTGTGTGCTTCGCCTATGGTGAATTGCAACACAAAATTCAGTCGCTCTTCATAAGAATCAGTATTTGCACAAATTCATGTGTTGAATTGTCGTAGAAACCTGTGATATTCCATAGGATTTCCATCAAATTTTTGTATTTCTGCCTTTGGTTTGTTCAGTTCACGTGCTACTGTAAGCATCTCATGATTACCATAGTTTGGCACTGGTAGTGGAAGTGTGGAACACGGTTGCTGATTTGGAGAAATGCTGTATATAGTATTTTCATCCATGCGAGGTGGAGTAGGAATATATGCACTATAATTATCTCCTGCCATATTCCTTGTTATTGTAGTGGTCCTGGAGGTTCTAGGCACGAATTGCCCTGCCACCTCCGATTACGTAGTACACTGATCACATACCTGCTGTGACGTGTAGAGCTCCTCGCGCTCTTGTCTGTTAACTGTCGACTAGGACACACGTGTTTCTGTCAGCTTACTATTGTATTGTATATTGTAATTGCGGGCACTGGAATAAATGGGGATTATTTTACCATAATGTTTCTCTGTTCCGCCATCACCGCACTTGGGTTTAAGTTAATGTAGAGAAACGCTATATTGGCGCTGCGAGCAGGGTCGTTTAGTTTAACAGCGGGGTCACACCTAGCCGGTACGTGGTAGTGCCCGTCGCCATCTTGGATTTCCGAGATGTAAGACAGTATCATTTATTTGTATTTAATTTTGTACATACGTTTAGTACTTGTGTTTGTTGTTAAGCGGACTAGCCGTTGCATGTAAATTTATATTTTGCCGGTTTGTGGTTGCCGGGCTAAATGGACCGAGATTTCAGTTCTTTGGGTTTGGGGAGGGGGACTCTGAGGCCCAGTGGGGACTGGGACGCTCGAGTTGGGGGAAATGACCAAGAGGGTCTGGGGAGTACCCCAGGAGGGCGCAGTCCGCGGGAAGTCCCGCCTTCCGGAAGCGTGAGGTTTGCTCCGGGTGTGTGTAGCACACCGATGCCATAGGGGGAGGGTGCCCCCGATAATGTCACCTGATATGGGGGCGGAGATATGTCGCTTACACGGGGAGCTGATTTTGATGGGTCTGGGGAGAGGCCCGGTTTCCAGCAATTTTATTCCCTGCTCCGGGAACGACAGACTATCCTGGAGGGGGTCGTTGACCGCATTCAAGGGGAAATGGGTCAAATTCGAGGGAATATTACCCAAGTTCAGGGTGACCTTGGTGCGGTAAACAGCAGGGTAGACAGCCTTGGTCAGGATGTTGGAGCTCTGCGTGGATATATAGGCTCATTAGAAGCCAATGTTACATCTCAGATGGAAACTTTGAGAACTGATGTGACCTCTCAAATGGGTTCCATGGAAACTAATATGGGCACTCAGTTAGGCGAGATTACTCAAATGCTTGCACGAATGCTGAGGTCTGACAAGCCTCAGTCAGCTACTAAACCACAACAGGTCAAGGTCACTGTCAGTCAGCCAGTAGGGACTAGTAGCCAGGGGAGTCCCTGGGTCCCTAGTTCAGTACCAGAGCAGAGCCTGCCTTTTGAGCAGCCTGTAGCTAGTGTGCGGAGTCCCAGGTCTGTTTCTGATCATAATCCTGAGGTGACGTCTGTTTTCGCGGCTCAAGGTCAGCCACTTTCTTCGATGGGCTACAGTAGTATGGGTTCGGGTTTACCGAGTACAATTGCACATGGCTCATTCTTATCGGGGAATACACTTAGTGGGGGGTATCCCATACATCCCAGTATGGGACAACCCGTTGCAGGTCATTTTGCTGGGGGTATGGGCATGCCTGTGACAGCGCCCACTGCCTCTGTGTATTCTAGTGTAGCTAACTTGGGTTGTCAGAGCTCTGGCTACCATGGTGGGTTGGTTGAGCAGTCAGCGGCACTAGGAGGTGGACAGTCATTTGCACCCGGAATAGGGGGTTGGTCTTGTGTACCTCAAGGTAACACTTTAATGACTACCGCAGATACATCCCAATTTCCGAGTTTAATTCCCCCTGGTACTCGGAATAGCATGAGCCGGAATATTCCAGCTGAAGTAAAGTGGATGAAGTACAATGGGGATGTAGAATGGGGACCTTTCTATTCAAAATTCTCCACAATCGCTGAATACCATCAGTGGAGTGACCCCGATCGTCTGTTCGCCTTAAGTTTGACATTGGAGGGGGCAGCGCTTAAATACTTCGATATCCTGCGTCGCAGGGGCGCTATGTTAAGTTTCCGGGAAGTCGTTCTGCGGATGGAGGAGAGGTTTGGGAAAAGTTCCTTAAGGGCAGCCTCGCAGCTGGAATTTAGTTCAATTGCCCAAAAGCCAGAAGAAACAATAGAACAGTGGGCGGATAGAGTCATGGACACTGCCCAGAATGCGTTTGGTAGTGGAACATCACCTGAAATATTCCAAGAACAGCTTATTGTGAGATTTGCTCTTGGCTGCAGTGATGGTGAAGCGGGGCAACAGTTAATCAATAACCCCCATGTACTCTGGCAGAGGCCATAAAACGAGTAAAAACTTACCAGTTAAGTCGCCAAGCAGTGGTCCGTCGTCCACGCGCTGTTAGGTCTGTTTCCTCAGAGCGAGACAGTGAAGGGCGGAGAGATTCTCGCTCGCCCCCTGCTCACAGGCGTAAGCTCTCGGACTACGAGTACCGAGACAAGTCAGAGAAGCGGAAAACTAGTTCCCCTCGTGACTCCCGGGAGAGTAGTAGGGGCCGAAGCCCAACGCATAGCCCTATGAGGGGGAAATCTACGAGCTCAGGGCGCTCAAAGAGTTCAGGGTCAGTAGTGTGTTATGACTGTAAGGAACCGGGACACATACGGCGGAATTGTTGGCGAAGGAGCAACCCGGAGTCCCTGTGCTCTTGTCTTAAAAAATCTGATGAGATTACGTCTAGGAGGCGTTCATCTAATTCTGCTAATAGGGTGACCTTTTCTGACACCCCAAATATCAAGGCCACCTATATTATTCCCTCTATAAGGTCGGGGAGCCAGGGTCTTAGCGCAGGTGCGTGGCGTATCCCTTTAACGATAGGAGGCCAACAAGTTAAGGCTACAATCGATACAACAGCCGACATTACTATTATCTCGGGAGAAATTTATAGGTCGCTGAGACCACAGCCCGAGGTTGTTAAAGACACTAATGTTAGGTTAGCTGGCGAGGGAGCAGGAATGACGGCTCAGTACCTCGGAAGTCTTAATTTGAGAATCGGGGATTATGACTTCGTACACCCGACATATGTTGGCCCCTTACAAGATGAAATGTTACTAGGGATAGATTTCCTGCGTGCACATGGTACCGAAGTTTCGTGTGAAGCTGGAACGCTCAAGGTCAAGGGCATAGACAAAGCCTTTGAGCTGAGTACTGAAGCGTCAGTGCCAGTACTCGATGCGGTTTCAGCCCGCAGAGTGCGAGTTCCTCCGCACACTGCGCAAGTGATCGAGTGTGACTTGAGCGCAGATATGCCAGAATTTATACTGGAGCCTACTAGTATTTTTCCGCCTGGCATAGTAGCTTCGCGGACATACAATGCCGCAGGAAATAAAGCCAAGTTATGTATTTTAAACCTGACTGACAGGAGTCATATTATTAAGACAGGTACAAACGTAGGAGAGGCAACCCCTGCTGTTTCGGTTGAAAGTACCGACCCCACAGTGCGCCGTATGTCAGTAGGTGGGGGAAACAGTCATCAGCATATTGCCCCACTCCTAGCGCAGTTAGGTAAGAGCGCGCCTGTGGAGGTCGAGTCCCAGGCTGTAGAGCTAGTTAAGGAATTTGCTGACGTTTTTGCTGTGAATGACCTGGATCTAGGAAATTTTTCCGAGATCAAGCATCGGATAGATACTGGTGATGCACTTCCCGTTAAGCAGCGGATGCGCCGCACTCCTGCTGTGTTTCATGGGGAGGAAGAGGGTCATTTAGACAAGATGCTAGAAGCCGGAGTAATCCAGACATCTTCCTCGGACTGGGCGTCAGCGCCAGTTCTAGTCAGGAAGAAGGATGGCAATGTCCGCTGGTGTGTGGATTACAGGGCTTTAAATAAAGTTACTGTTAAAGATACTTACCCTTTGCCACTCATAGAGGAGTGTATGGACACACTAGCGGGCAACCGCTGGTTCTCTAAGCTAGACGCCAATGCGACCTATTGGCAGATTAAATTAGCTCCGGAAGACCGGAAGAAAACGGCCTTCATTACAAAGTATGGGCTGTTTGAGTTTACTAGAATGGGATTTGGTCTGTGCAATGCCCCCGCTACCTTCGCTAGGGCCATCAACTTGGTGTTGCACAGACTGAACTGGAAAATAGTTCTAGCATTCTTGGATGATGTGTTAGTGCTGGGAGTTTCGGCACAAGCTCATTTAGATAACCTACGACAGGTATTTGAGCGATTCCGAGCGTATGGTCTCAAACTCAAGCCTCCGAAGTGCGAGCTCTTTAAAACTAAAGTTGAGTTCTTACGCAGAACAGTGAGTGAGCAAGGAGTTGAGATGGGGGACCAGTACATAGAGGCAGTACGTGACTGGCCTGTGCCATGTGATGTGAAAGGTGTCGAGCGATTTCTAGGCTTTGCCAATTACCATCGCAGTTTTATTCCCCAGTTTTCTCGGATTGCCGCTCCGCTGTATGCGGTGACCGGAAAGAGTGGTTTCCGGTGGGGAGAAGAGCAACAAGATGCCTTTGAAGAACTCCTTAAGTTAATGACTAAACCCCCAGTGCTAGCTATCCCGAATAGTACAGGACACTTCATCCTGGATACTGATGCCTCGGATTATGCCGTAGGCGGGGAATTAAGCCAAATCCAGAACGGGAAGGAGAGAACAATTGGTTTTGGCAGAGCAGTGTTATCAGCAGAGCAGCGTAGGTACTGTACTACCCGGAAAGAGCTGCTGGCGGTTATTAAGTTCACCAGACAATTCCGCCATTACCTGTTGGGCAAGGAGTTCACAGTAAGGACTGACCATCATAGTCTGGTCTGGCTGATGAATTTTAAGCATCCACAGAATCAGATTGCTCGCTGGTTGGAAGAGCTGAGCCAGTACAATATGCGGATTGTTCACCGCCCAGGGAAGAAGCATTTAAACGCTGATGCGCTATCCCGAGACGTACCTGATGATTGCCATAGTTACTCTACTAAAGTCAGACTACATGATTTGCCATGCGGTGGGTGTAGATACTGCACTCGAGCACATGAACGCTGGCATGACTTTAACACCGAAATTGACGATGTTATACCTTTATCCCAGCTCTTTCAGGAATCGCCTGTGAGCGCGGAGAGCCAGTCCGCTCAGGGGAGTAGCTGTGAAATGTTAGATCCTACTCTTCGTCAGGCCATTGTGACGAGCACTTGGGAAGATGTTCCGTTGACAGCAGGTGTCTCTGATTAACCGAGTTTTGAGATCGTTGTCAATGGAGTGTCGAGTTTGAATCCCGACATTGAGGAAGTTGAGCCTCGGATTTGTAAGGTATCTCAAGGTGACACTGCAGGAATTTCCCTATCATCATACAGTCCTGCAGAAATGGCTAGTAAACAAAAGTCAGATGATGCCATTGTATACCTGAGACAATATCTAGAGTCTGGGATTTTACCTTCTGAAAGTGACATGATTATCTGTAGTCCAGAGGAGAAATGTTATCTTCTGGAAAGAGACTGGAGTTATTTGGCGAGAACCTGAGGACTCGGACATGCCTCGTCGGTTATTAGTACCGAGGAGTCTTAGGTCCGAGGTCATGCACTTATGTCATGACATCCCGTCATCTGGTCACCAAGGTATCCAGAGAACCAAAGAAAAGCTCAAATAACAGTTCTACTGGTGGCGGATGGTCAAGGACATCAAGTTATATGTCAGAACTTGTGATGTGTGCGCCCGGAACAAGAAAGGTTCTTTGCCGAATGGATCGGAATTGAAAAGTTATCATGCCGGAAGCCCGATGGAGAGAGTACACTTAGACTTTCTCGGGCCGTTACCCCGAACTGACAGGGGGAATGAGTATATACTCATGATGGTAGATAACTTTACCAAATGAGTCGAGTGTATTCCACTCCCATCTCAGACAGCGGAAATAACGGCTCAAGCAGCCATTAACGACTTTTTCTCCAGATTTGGCTATCCTTACGAGATCTTTACAGACCAGGGCCGCAACTTCGAAAGTGAGCTATTCTGTAAGATCTGTACCATGTTGAGAATCCATAAGGCTAGAACAACGCCTTACAGGCCTTCAGGAAATGGCCAAGTAGAACGGTACAACCGCACCCTGATGGACGCGGTCCGTTGCTATATAGACGGTCAGCCCAAGACATGGGATAAGTACTTAGGTCCATTATCTGGAGCATTGCAGTCGGCGGTTAATCGCCACACCGAATATACCCCAAATCGGTTAATGCTGGGTAGAGAAGTTAACATACCAGCAACCTTGATGTTTGCCCCACCCCCTTCGGGTTCTTTGCAAAATGGGGGGAGGGTGAGGTAGACAGATACGTGCGAGATCTAGAGCAGAATGTTCAGAGCGCGCATGACATCGCACGCCAGAAGTTAAAATCTGCGCAGAAGGCAATGAAGAGAGCTCATGATCTTAAGGTCCGCATCCGTAAGTTCAAGGTCGGAGATTTGGTGTATTGGCGTCGCAATGCGGGAAAGAAAGTAGAGTCTATCTGGAAGGGCCCAGGTATCATTATTGAAGCCAAATCCGACACAGTATTTGTCGTTAAATCTCGGGGAGAAGTCAAGGTCATGCACCATGACAAGCTTAAAACATGCGAGTCTAGACAACTTCCGAAATGGTTAATCACATCTCATCGTAAGTTGTCTGGAGAACCAGCAGACCGAGACAGTGATAGTACTCCTGTGTGTGTTGTAGCTGAGCCGCTGGGGGCCACGGGTTCAGGGTTAAATCCTGGGGACCCGGGGAGTAAGCAAAAAACTAGAGTAGAACCGAAGCCAGCGGAACGAGTAGGTCCTTACATGGGTATCCGGAAACGAGTGAGGAAAAGGTTAAGTAAACCGAACAAACCTAGTACACCTAAGATACCTAAAGCTACTAAGGGAGGTAAATCTAAACAATACTGTTTATGTTTGCAGACTAAACCCAAGGGGTTAATGGTGCAATGTGATAGCTGCCGGGACTGGTTTCATCCTGGGTGTGTGGGTATAAGTGAGGCTTATGCCAAGTCCGTTCCCCAGTATACATGTCCTGAATGTAGTCCCGTCAGTGTCAGCAGTCACTAGATTACGGGATAGGGTCTCGCAAGGATGCGGAGCCATGTGCGATTGTAAATATTAATTAGTTCTTACTGCTAGGGAAGCAGGTATCTTTATCTATACAGGGATTTTGCCCTGATCATGATGTCCATTCAGAATTGTGATTATCGGTGATCTAGTTCTGTCGATTTACTTACCCGTGATGTCCGCACTTAGATGTTCCCGGGAGGAGAATAGGCAGATCTTACCAGTTCCAGGATGCAGCGTTCGCGACGGAGTCGTGGACGTGATGTCACGTTAGACATCATGTCTGTCCTGGGTTGTGATGTCCATGTCCGGAGGCGAGAATGGTGGATGTTGTCGTGTGACCACTTGGTGAGAGGGAGACGACGATGGACCTAGTGGTGGACCTGAGAGGACTCGAACGAGGGACGCCCAGGACCAAGGACTAATGTGATGTATCATATTGTGAACCATAGTATTGACTGTTAATATTATAAAAATGTATTATGGACATTAATGTATATTTTTTTTTATGTGGTAGGCCCTGCTAGGTTTTAAGTGTATGTATATGTTTGTATATTATAGTTTGTCCTAATGTATTACGGGCTGGGACGCCCTTTCTCAAAATGGGGAGGAGTGTAGTGGTCCTGGAGGTGCTAGGCACGAATTGCCCTGCCACCTCCGATTACGTAGTACACTAATCACATACCTGCTGTGACGTGTAGAGCTCCTCGCGATCTTGTCTGTTAACTGTCGACTAGGATAGACGTGTTTCTGTCAGCTTACTATTGTATTGTATATTGTAATTGCGGGCACTGGAATAAATGGGGATTATTTTACCATAGTGTTTCTCTGTTCCGCCATCACCGCACTTGGGTTAATGTAGAGAAACGCTATATTATGTATGACTGATCCTGAGATCTTCTATGAAAAGCACTGGTAAATTGGGGTACATATGGTGTACTTTGTGGCATTTGACAAGTGTCAACATTGGATGTTGCACATGACTGAAAATAGTTCCTTTGGTCTTCCCACGAAGGAGCGCACGGGTTAAGTGTCACAGTTTCCTTTGTTTCAGATATCTCACTGTAAAAATGTTCATCCTTGTTTAGAAGAGATTCATCTAATTCTTGGTCATTTGTTTCACTTTGTTCCAGTTCTTCTAAAATTTTAGCTTTAGCGTCTCTTATCTCAATTTCTGTTTTAATTTCAAGTTCTTCCTCCTTTCTTTTCAAATGGAGTTTTGCTTGTTCAATTTCCTTTTTTGTGAATAATGCTACGGCTCTGTCTACTAGTTAAGCTTTGCGTTGATGCTCCTTTAGCTTTTCTCTGGAGACATGACTTGAGGAGGTCCTTGAAGTTGTTTTTGTACGTATGGATCTCTTGTCAACAGGTGTTGTGTGCTTCAAAAATCCACTCTTCCACGGATTCCTTCACTGCGATGTGTTTTTATTCTTATGTTGAAATTCTTTATTGTCACTGATTTTTTCAGTTGATGGAGACAAAAGTTTCTGATATTCCTCATGTGAAAGAAGAAATTCTTCATAAACTTGCAACCACTTTGTATATTTACTTCTCACAACATTTTTATCAGGATTGTGTAACAGCAACTGTTCTATATTCTTACTTAAGTTGGAAAGCTCCTTATCAGCTCTCTGCCTGAACTTGAATCGATGTTCGAGATGATATGCCAATCCCTTTTCTGTCATGACTCTCTTTCGTTGTCGTTCTATAACTGGGTGTTCTTCACCATCACTCATGATTGTTCCTGTATACTTATTCGTATATGATGTACTGACCACTGTCCATAATGAATAGAAACAACTCGTCTCTGCGTATGAAGTTGAGGAATTCACATGATGCCAATCATTGACTTGATAATAAAATCCCAGGCATACGCATAGACGAATTGTTTCTATTCATTATGGACAGTGGTCAGTACATCATATACGAATAAGTATACAGGAACAATCATGAGTGATGGTGAAGAACACCCAGTTATAGAACGACAACGTGTACAAATTGGCGCAAAAATTTAAATGTCGAAATTGGCTGCTACACAGTATTGAAAAAAAAATCATCGGGGACGGAGACCAGACTTATAGCTTTCATAACGTACTAGGATTACTTTTCAAAATTTACGTCCAGTATTCGTGTTTATTATATATATATATAAATGAAGACAGAGAGTACGTACTTCATATTGAATAGAATGAATAGATATAAAAAAAAAAAAAAAAACAATCAACGGAATTCGAATTGACTGCTACCTAACATGGCTATATCTACAAACGTAATCAATTAGATATGTGAGTTTTCGGTTTACATGGGGCTTTAATAAATGTTTGGACAGAAATATACTGGGGAAATATATTAGGAATTTTTTTATATCATAATGCAAGAATACAGCGACCTGCGCCGTAAATCAAAGTTTTTTTTATAATGTGTGGATCTGTAGCTCTCTGGTATGACCAAAGATTTTCCCAAAGAGCTACTGATCTCCATTAGTGCATATGCACATGTAATTCCGAATTGTCGGTACGCTTAGCATGCACTGTGTTGTATCTGTGTGTTTGATCGAATAAAGCTGAATAACAACTTCATACATTTTTATGATAAAATAAAACGCAAAACTCCTGCATAATAAACTTACATTCGATTTGTCATGATGTATTGACTTTTTGTAAACTCGATCATTATATAAACGACCACAGGATTTGTGAAATTCTGACTGGAAACTATGTAATCTTTGTCTACTAAACGGGGTACAGTGCATTGAAAATGAACATCATGTTTCGAATATTTGCAGTCTATATAGTGACATTATGTTATGTTGTATTCCATGTTATCACGTGATGAAACTTTCAGGAAGAGAAAAAGCAATCAAATACAAGCATGAAGGATTTTAATGTATTGTATTTCCTTGTTTTGCGTTTGCGTTCTCATTGATATACGAGATAATAACACATTTGTAGACTGGTGTGCAACCATCTGATTTATAATGTGGAAATCTAGTTACATGTATTTCTTATATTTTGTGATTTGTGTGTTGCTCCTGTGTACAGAAAGTCTGAATAAAACAAATGGAGGAAACTGCGGAACGTAAGTTTTTGCATACATGTAGGAGTCCCATGAATGCCTGAATATACATTTTTTTCCATTGGTATGTAAATTAGAATTCAAAATTTGAAGATTTTAAAATAGAGGTTATCAACCACTTCCTAGAATCAAACTACATGAAAAATGTTTTCAGAATTCAATCTGACAAAAATTGAGGATGACATAATTTGCATTTGATAAAACTTCAGCTTGTTGAAAGCCTGTTATTTCACACCTTATTTATGATAAAACAGCAGAAGTATTTTATTACGGAATTTTAATGATTGATTGATTGTATCTTGCTTAACGTCTCTCTCGAGAATTTTTCACTCATATAGAGACGTCACCAAGACCGGCGAAGGGCTTCAAATTTAGGCCTTTGCTCGGCGCATACGGCCTTTGAGCAGTGAGGGTTCTTTGGCGTGCCACACCTACTGCGACATGGGACATCCGTTTTTAAGGTCATCTCCGAGTACCCGTAACATTTACACCTGATGCCAAGTGTTTAGCGATGGAACTGTCACTACCTGTTTTAACGACTTAGGTCTTTTGCGGTCGGGATTCGAAGCCCGGCCTCCCACATGCGGGGGGCGAACGCTCTAACCTCTAGGCCACCGCAGTGGTTTTACGGAAATTCAATATTTTAATACTCACCCTACATAAATATAAGACAATATATATAATCTGGTTTCCAGTGGTTTGCTAAAGCTGGTAAAACTGTTCGACAAAATTTGTATCTCTGCTTGCAAAATATTCAAACGTTAAGCCACATGCATACAATGCAATGTTGCCTGATATCCATTTATTACTAGGAAAACTGAATGCAGACGACACTCTCTATGAATATTGTGTTTTTCATAACCCTGGAACATGGGTTCTGTATAGGGTGAGACTAGCATGGGAATATCTCTAGAATGGGACCAAAATGTAGTGTTAATGACTGTAATGTTTTCATCTGTTGAAGGCACATAATTTTTGCTGACATTGAATATCAGTTTGGTTTATGTCAGTTTCCAGTTCATTGATTTCTTTTCAGGGATTATTTCTTCAACCCACTCCTTAGAGTATGTAAATTAGATTTCGTTATATAGTTGCAAAACTATGTTAACACATTGTCCACACAATTATTAAAGAATCTGGATCCCCCCTTACGTACACTTTTTGTGGTTTTGCTCCTTTTTTAAAAAACAATTTCACCCCCCTTACATAATTCCCTACAGAGCTTTGATAACCACGACAATGTTCATACCATAGACATATTATCTGCAATTTATCCATTTTTAAAGCTTTTCTACATACTTTTTGTGACTTTTTTGTGTCAAAATGTGTAAGTTTAGCATTGCACCTAGCATTGAGTTTCGTATTTGAAATATAACCCCCATATACTTTGGTATTACGAAGAAATAAAAGAAATGACTGTTACAAAATGGATATGCACAGAATGATGTTTTACAAGTTTATTTGTTTTATGTCCATTCAAGACTTTTTCACTCATACTCCAGCTATGAGTGAAGTACCGCAAATACACCACCCTCAGTTCTGTAACAGTATTCTTTATCGTACCAAACCGGTCGCAGTAGCGTGGCGAGGTTAGGGCGTTCGCTTCCCAACTGTGAGTTCCATTCCGGCAACGTGTCACACATAAGACGGTCAACACAGATAATGACCGTTTCTTCACGCTAAGCACCCCGTATTAGAAGAAAAGGAAGTCGCGGTTATTTCGGATATGACCTGAAAACGGAAGTCAGAACAGGTGTTGGCATGATAAAGAATAGCTCCCTCAAAGTTCAAAATGTGTGACATGAGTGACCTTTCTACACGCATCTTGAATGGGACGTGAAACAAATAAGAAAACAATCCTAATCGTCCCCACGCATTACTAATATGTCTGATTTTCTCTGAACTGATTTCTAATTCATACGATTAAGTGTGTATTTTGCAGAGACGGCGAAATCAACTGCTGCAATAATCACTACCAAGTGAAAAACACCTGTCTGGGTAAGATCAAACTCTTTTATAAATTTCATTGAAATTCATTATATTAATCACCACTATGTCTTCATGTCATTTCGTTTCTTGTAACAACATTGTCGTTGTCAGGCTTATTATTACAACTCTGTCTTAAACGAACTTGGTTTTAATTCCATACTCCAAGTTCCCTTCCAAAAGATGAAAGTCTTCAAAGTCACGCTTCAGTTTTAAACGTTAATGTGACGAACGGATATAAGTTACCGTAACTATACTGGATTCCAAAACATCACCAAAGCCCTTACAAATAGAGATATGATGTTGGATCCAGTAAACGTTTAACATCAAAACGTATTACCTTTTCAACACTGTAAACGACCGTTCTTCACAATGAATTAAAGACTAGGGTTTTTGACATCGTAGACAGTTGCTGCTTCGATACAAACACGGGGATATTCATATTTTCATCCAAAAACATTACTTCGTTAAAGACCACTCTTATTCTACGCACATGTACAAGTACTCTGAAGTTGATATTAAAAAGATTCTGGATTTCCACATTGACAATATCTCTGTAGTCTGGGAATCGGGTCTTCCTTCAGTCAGTAGCAATTCCCTTGTCCACGAATCATGCTCCTCTATCAGCTGACCTGTTTTTATATTCTTATAGGGCAGAATTTATTCAAAAGCTTCTACATGAGAAAAATATCTTACTGTGGCCTTCAACTCAATATTTAGATGCCAGGTGAAGATAACGAACAGTGATCAATCTCATAACTCCTATAAGCAATACAAAATAGATAGTTGGGCAAACACGGACCCCTGGACACACCAGAGGTGGGATCAGGTGCCTAGGAGGAGTAAGCATCCCCTGTTGACCGGTCACACCCGCCGTGAGCCCTATATCCTGATCAGGTAAACGGAGTTATCCGCAGTCAAAATCAGTGTGCCAAGAACGGCTTAACAATCGGTATGAAACACGTCAGACAGCATTTACCCAATGCGAGGTTGTATTGGCGAACTAGATCGTTATAACGATCATAGAATTTGCGAAATGCTGACTTCAATCGAGACTGTTGAAACCCCTGTACCATCAACTTGTTTGTCAGTAGCTTGCCTCGATTTAAAAACTGACTATACGCAGAACAAGCTCTTGCATATCGAATCAGTTGAGATATATAATGACGACAGTTTATCAATTGCTAATACTAATTTTCACTCATTTGCCGATTCCAGTGAACTTGAAATTCGTCTACACCTGCTTCATACTTTGAAACTTTATTGAACATAGACAGAGGTAAACTAACAACTCAACTTCATGACAAACACGATGACTTCTGCTTGTATATCGTCAACTTCCCATATTTATGTAGCAATATTGCATTATCACCTGGTGTTTGTCGCTCAACTGATTCGATATGTACGCGCATGTTCTGCGTATGATCACTTTTTAAAATTCTAGGTGTGTTACTGACAAATACGTTGATGCTACAGGAGTTGCAATAGTCTCGATTAAAGTTAGCATTTCCAAATTGTTTGGTCGTTATAATGATCTAATTTACAACGACAATCTGTCATTTGGTCGAATTCTGTCTGACGTGATTCATGAAATTGGAAGAGACATATTGTTAAGCCGTTCTTTACATACCGCTTTTGACAACGGCTGACTCCGTTTACCTGATCAACATATAGAGCTCATGACGGGAGTGGTTGGTCAATAGGGAATGCTTACCCCTGTTAGGCACCTTCTCTCACCTCTGGTCTGCCTAGGGATCCGTGTTTGGCACTGTTTGCCCCATTCTTAACTTTCTATTCTTTAAAGGAATTCTGATACTAATCACTGTTTCTTATCTTCACTTTCTTTCCACTAATTTTCAGAATGCCCAAATGGAACACATGGTTGGAACTGTTCACTGAATTGTCCGGAAAATGCATATGGAAAGAATTGTTTGAAAGCATGTAATTGCAAACCAGATGAAACATGCGATTCAAAAAGTGGAAAATGTTTAGGTACATTTTTATTGTCTAAATGTTTTGTACTAATTATGATAAAATAACTGTAAAATACCTGAGAGCTACCATTCAATCAGATCTTAAATGGTGCACACATATAGATGATTTCACTAAAACGTAAACGATATATTAGGATTCTTAAGAAGAAACTTAAATATTAACTCCGCCTCAGTAAATCAGACTTACTAATCTAAGACCGTCCTTAGAGTATGCCAGTCTAATCTTTAGTACGACCGTCCTTAGAGTATGCCAATCTAATCTTTAGTACGACCGTCCGTAGAGTATGCCAGCTCAGTGTGTGATCTTACTGTATTGAGGACATACGCAAAATGGAAATGATTCAGAAACGAGACGGACTGCTAGGTATATCAACACCTCTAGAAACTAACAGACAGACGCACGGCGTACCATGCCATACAAAATAGTCGTAGAAAGGTGGTCATACATAAAACAGATTCGCTCCCCTCTCAGATTCCACATTACATCTTGTAGAACTCGCGTTAGGCACCGTTGAGTCGGTTAAAGCAGCTGATTCAGTTTCATCTCATCACTACTAATTTATGTTTTACATTGAAAATAGCTTTAAAACATTTCTTTTTAATCTAGGAATCCCTACCCCTTAATAAGTGATAAATTTTTCAACAAGTTAAAGCAATACAACCTGTAACTGACGGTAAATAAATTGAAATATAAAAGAACAAATATTTAACATACTTGTGATTAAATGCATATAACTTAATCTGAAGCAATAAACCCGTCAAATCAGCAGACAATTTCGATTCATGAATCATTGTCATCCTCTGAGTAATTCCTGCTCGTAATCTCCGATGTGCATGACCTCGGAGGTCATCAGTTCGGAAAAAAAGCGAAAGAGAGGCACTGAGCACGTGTCAGATTTGTAAACAATTTAAAATGCCAATTTTATAGAAAATTCACAATCAAAATTTCATTTTAGTTGCACATTTGCTTATTTATTACTTTCTTACACTTATGGTTCTTCTTGTCATTCATGAAACGATGTAATATTTTAAACAAACGAAACTTGTAGTTACTCACGTCAGTTTCCATCTTTGTATATGATGTTGGTCTCAGCAACCCGATTATGTTCGGCAATCATCGTTTCTATGTCCGTGTATACGACACAATGGCGGTTTATACGAAACGCTCATTGTAGGTGTGCTCTCAAACAATGTTTATTTTGTTGAATTTTTCTGCAGATCTCGGGGATTATATCAGTTATACCGATAGGAGTTAATTGATTCATAATTTGATAGTTGAAAATATGCCGTCAGTTACAGCTTGTATTGCTTTAAAGACGATCACTCATCTCATAGTAATAGAAAATAAGAGTGATTATTTCCCATTTTTGATACAAACTCTATATTCATAGAAAACTTTTCACAAGACTTAAAAACAATATATGAATTAAATGAATACACATATTAGATTTAAACAGTTTGACCGCGCTCACATTGTTCATAGAAAAACTTATCAAAAAACTTAATACGATCCCGATCAAAATAAATGAATTAAATGAGAACACATATTAACGTAATACAGTTTGACCGCGCATACGGTAAAAATACAAAGAAATACTGAAACATTGTATTGACGTCAACGTCGATTGTCCGAGCTGATATTTAAGCAAAGCTTTCATGCAATTCCTGGATCCTGCAAACTGAAAAATTCCGTGTTTGATTTTTGTGTTTCCATAGGAATTAGCAGAAAATTAGAATTCATACATGATTTTAATAATTCCCAAAAAATTTGTTAAAACCCCAGAAGAAAATTATTTTTTCTATGATAGGTAATTGTCCTATATAGGTATTTTAATTTTCCTTAGAGATTCTTTTTTAAAATTAAAAGTGAATTTCTTACATGTCAGGTGACAGGCACGTCATATGAAAGGCGGGTACGGGGACAACATTCAAGAATTTATCAAAGTCTGGAAGAATTGCACATTTTATTATTTATTTTATTTTTTCATTTTATTATGCCATCCTTGAAAAAGGGAACATATTGGATTGCAACTGTTGGTACATGTAGGTCGGTCGGTAGACCAAGTTTTATCCACTATATGTCAAAAACTGACATTGAAATTGGTACGCTGCTATCCCCTCAGATGTAGATGTTTCCTATTGAGGTCAAAAGATAAAAGGTCAAGGGTAAAACTGGACATAGCAAGATATTGTCTGCTCAATATTTTTAGAACCCCTTCCATGACAGACGTCAAACTTAGTGTACAGGTTCTCTCTACAAAGGGGGTGTCCTCAAATGAATTGGAGAACCAAAGTTCAAGGACATAGTTAGATATTGTTTGCTCAATATCTTGATAACCATTTGCTAGATATCAATAAAAGTTGGTACACTTGTACATTTACAAGAATGAATGACTCCTATTGATTTTGAGGTCTCAATGTCAAGGGACATAAGAAAATGTTGCCTCTTAAATATCTGGACTAGAAGCCATAAGGACACTCAAAACCCTTTAAAGCCAATTGTATTACATTTAGTTAACCGCCGTAAATTGATTGAAATATTGCCAAAATGGCGTTAAATTAAAAAAAATCAAACAGGAGAACCTATTGCATGACATACATCAAAGGTCAACTGAAACATTTTTTTCAAAGTTCGTTTTTCAAGTAAATTTAGTAAGAAAATACCATTCCTAAAATGTTTTCACATAAGGAGAATTTTTATTTGATCATCCAGTTAGATACGACATCGTTAATTTCAACCCGGTAAATGTAAATATCCTTTGATATTAATTTAAATGTGTGATATATTTGTAATGCATTTCTCATAAGTGATATAAATAAATATAAACATAGTTTGATGTTCAGTTTTTATTTTGTATATAATATGTATTATCAATTTACATATTATATGTAATTTGGGTTAAACCCAAAAGGTTTACAGGCCCCAATCACCTGAGTTTGACACATGTTGGTAGGAATTTATGATCGGGGTAGGAGAATTACCAACAACATCCACTATATTAACCTCCTGGAGTTTCTGTATGAAACAAATTGATCACTTCCTGCATCAATACAATAACTTAATCTGAAATACAAATTCATATGTCTGATGATTTATATTAAAATGATAACAAAACGTTACAATTCAATGAATATGTACTTATTGTCTAGTATTATGAATATCCACTCACATACATACTAATTATATGGGTCAATTAAAAAAATGTACATGTAGATATTTGAGGTGAAGAAAAACAAAAAAATCCAATGTCGCAGAAAATTGATTTTCATATTAATGAAGCACTGTAAAATAAATGTCTATACTATTCAATGCCAATGTTCTTTAATATTTTATTCATTGAAATTGCTAAGTTATTCAAGTATTTCAAATTATTTAATGCAAATTAGTATATAAAAATGAAAATAAGTATGTCAATGGTCAAAATTGACTTACATGCAAAGTGAAGATAACGAACAGTGATCAATCTCATAACTCCTACAAGCAATACAAAATAGATATTTGGGCAAACACGGACCCCTGGACACACCAGAGGTGGGATCAGGTGCCTAGGAGAAGTAAGCATCCCCTGTTGACCGGTCACACCCGCCGTGAGCCCCATATCCTGATCAGGTAAACGGAGTTATCCGCAGTCAAATCAGTGTGCCAAGAATGGCTTAACAATCGGTATGAAACACGTCAGACAGCATTTGACTCAATGCGAGGTTGTATTGACGAACTAGATCGTTATAACGACCATAGAATTTGCGAAACGCTGACTTATATATATATATATATATATATATATATATATATATATATATATATTCCTCCTTTTTAGGTCACCTGAATGATTTCAGGTGACCTATTGCTATCTGTTTTTGTCCGTCGTCGTGCGTTAACATTTGAACATTTTCAGCTTCTTCTCTGAAACCCCTGAACCAATTTCAACCAACTTTGGCATATAACATCTGTGGGTGGAGGGAAACAAAAATTGTGAAATTCGTGGTCCCTGCCTCGCTGGGGCCTGAGGGGTTGGGCAAAAACCACCAAAATGAGTGTAATTTTAAAAAATCTTCTTTACTCCTGGACATTAAGAAGCCAAACTGTGGGCATAATTATAATGAACGTTGAGTCCTCTACCAAAATTGTGAAATTCATGGCCCCTGGGGCAGGGGTTCTTGTGTTAGGGTGGGGCTCTATTGGTCATATAGTGAAAATGTAGAAATTCTTTGAAAATCTTCTTCTCTGTCTCTGGGTATTAAGTAGACAAACTAATAGCATGGTAATGATGAGCAAGGGTGCCTCTTTAAAAATTGTGAAATTCATGGCCCCTGGATCAGGGGTTCTGGTGCTAGGGTGGGGTTCTATAAGTCATATAGTGAAAATGTATTATTTCTTTGAAAATCTTCTTCTCTGTCCTTGGGTATTAAGTAGACAAACCAATAGCATGGCTATGATGAGCAAGGATGCCTCTTTCAAAATTGTGAAATTCATGGCCCCTGGGTCAGGGGTTCTGGTATTAGGGTTGGGCCCTATTGATCATATAGTGAAAATGCATTTTATTTCTTTGAAAATCTTCTCCTCTGCTGCTGGGTATTAAGTAGACAAACTAATAGTATGATAATGATGATCAAGGATGCTTCTTTCAAAACTGAAATTTATGGCCCCTGGGTCAGGGCTTCTGGTGCAAAGGCGGGGCTGATTGATTATATAGTGAAAATGCAATATTTCTTTGAAAATCTTCTGTTTTTGTCCGTCGTCGTTCGTTGTGTGTTAACATTTGAACATTTTCAGCTTCTTCTCTGAAACCCCTGAACCAATTTTGGCATATAGCATCTGTGGGTGGAGGGGAACAAAAATTGTGAAATTCGTTGTCCCTGCCCCCCTGGGGCCTGAGGGGTGGGGCAAAAACCATCAAAATGAGTGTAATTTTAAAAAATCTTCTTCTTTACTCCTGGACATCAAGAAGCCAAACTGTGGGCATAATTATAATGAGCGTTGAGCCCTCTACCAAAATTCTGAAATTCATGGCCCCTGGGGCAGGGGTTCTTGTGTTAGGGTGGGGCTCTATTGGTCATATAGTGAAAATGTAGAAATTCTTTGAAAATCTTCTTATATTGGTTTTATCTAAGGAGTAAATAACCCTTTTCTTTATGATGTCTCAGACCTAGGTTTTTTAAAAAGGATTATTGATTGAACATAAAAATGACACATGTACTTCATGACCACATAGCTATTCAATGTTTCTTCAATCCAAAAGTAAAATTCTTATATTTAAACACAAAACTAATTCAAACATTGGAAGGTTGTTACATGATACTCAGGTGACCTATAAGGCCCCTGGGCCTCTTGTTTATTGATATATTTTGGAACTGTATATTTTCCTCCCTTTATATTGATGTATTTTGGAACTGTATATTTTCCTCCTTTTTATTGATGTATTTTGGAACTGTATATCTTCCTGCTTTTTATACGCCCGTCCTAAGACGGGACGTATTATGGTATGGCGTTCATGTCCGTCCGTCTGTCCGTCCGTCTGTTAGCTTTTTCGTGACCGACCCGTAACTTAAATACTACAAGGCCTAGAATCATCAAACTTTGTCTGTAGATACATCTTGGGTGTCACTGTGACTTTTCATTAAGAAGATATCCGTATGTCCGTCCGTCTGTTAGTTTTTTCGTGTCCGACCCGTAACTTAAATACTACAAGGCCTAGAATCATCAAACTTTGTCTGTAGATACATCTTCGGTAGAAGGTGTGTCGCACATTACAACCAGGTCACTGTGACCTTTCATTAAGAAGATATGGCCATATATGGCAAAAACTTGTCCGGCTCATAACTAGAAAACTATTAGACCTAGAATCACCAAAATTGGTCAACTAATGCATCTTAGGTAGAAAGTGTGTCGCATCCTACTTTAAGGTCACTCTGACATTTAATTAAGTTGATATAAAAAAATGTTTTAATGGGTACAATCAATACTGTTAACAATATGTGACGGGCTTATCATGTGCCGTGGCGGTGCACTTTATTTATTGATATATCTTGGAACTGTATATTTTCCTGCTTTTTTATTGAATTATTTTGACTGTATGATATCAACTCTTTCTATTTGGATTACACACACACACACACACACACACACACACACACACACACACACACACACACACACATATATATATATATATATATATATATATATATATATATATAGTGATACTGCAAAAAAGTCCATGGTGTAGGTAATTTAAAAGTAGAAAAAATATATCCAATGATGACTAAGTACATATGCTCCACATTTAATTAATCAATTGTGGATCATGAAGGGTAAAGATAACGAACAGTGATCAATCTCATAACTCCTACAAGCAATACAACGACACAAAATAGATAGTTGGGCACACATGGACCCCTGGACACATCAGATTTGGGATCAGGTGTACTTAGTCATGTTGTATGTATATATCATAAAGCCGATTATGTATACTCGACTAGTGATATTTTTATTGTACTTAGTCTACATCTTGTGTAGATTTTTCTATACCTATTTCTGGATTTTATATTATAATTATACTTGAGAGAAAACTCGGTACAAATATGTTTTAAAATTGTTTACCTTTATGACATAAAAATAGTATAATTTTTAGAAAAAATTACAATTTTGTCATGTTAGGCCAATAATTGTTGACACTGTATTGAGTTTGTACTCAGACGTAGTAACAGTATCGAGAGTAGCATCATGGACAAGGTGTAAAAAGTCTAAAGACCATGTATGCAGAACACAAGTGAAAAAATATTCAGATTTTATACAAAGTTACTTAACATGCATATTGGCTAAGACTCTAATTCACACATTTACAAAAGTTCACTTCAATCTAGAATAATATTTATAGATATTTGCTTGATATCCTTCACCTAACTTGTATATATGTGTATATAAATGTATACATGTATGTTACATGAACATTCCATTGAAAGTATCCATTAAATTTACATCAATATGTATAGTTTTGAAAACAAATTTGATAATACAATTCATGTCATTATGTGGCTCGAGTACAAATCTTGCAATTATTACATATGTGGTTTGTGTAGTCATTTCAGAAGTCTTTGTCCCATTCATCATTAAATCATTTTGAATGGCAGGATCATCAATGGAATTGGATGATTGTCTTGGAATTAGGGAGGTGGGGGATTAATAATCTGGACATTGGCATCAACTTCTAACTCATATAAACTAATATAAACAAATTAATAAAAGTAAATTCAGTTATGTGTCACTGAGGGGGGGGGGGTGTAATAACAATAAGCTTCAATTTGAAATAAGAATTGTGTGACTGGTGGGGGTTGGGAATATTCGTATAGAGAACAAATAAATCGTGTCATTCTATATTAATGTCAATAAAAAAGCCAAAATGATTTACCTCAAAACTTCCGGTTTTTTTCGCCACAGCTCAGGAAGTTTTGTTTTTGAAGGGGAAACTCCAAATCTGTATTCCGTTTTCGGCCCTTTTAGGCTTTTGTAGCTATGTGTAGCAGTTTGTAATCAAAGACAGTTGGGGTTGCCTTTTACTTTCATTGCATTATTGAGTGTTCCATGCAAAGACCATGCCATGGACGGCTTATTATGTAGGCCTAACAGTCCCCAATAGAGTGCTTCGACGGCCAATAATAAATCCTTTGTTGTCAATTTCCTCAGCCAACCTCCGCAATTTTTTTTGTTTGCGTAGGGAAACTAAACATTGCTAGTCTTTGTCCATATTAAACATTGCAGTTAGGAACCGCACATAACACAATATTTACACGTTGTTTACCGCACGTCACCTGCTGATTAGCGTCTTTAGTTGCAAAATGGCGGGTTCGTGTGAAAGGGCATAACTCTCGCAATATTTTCTGTTCCGACACTGGTGCGCTATCTTTATCCGTGCGTATCGCGCATATATGACCAAAGTTAGAGATCAAGTTTGAGTTTCGTCTCGGTCCATTTATTTTTCACTAAGTTATGGCCTTTGAACTTAGAAAAATAGCATCAATTATTAGTTTTCCTGACGTTTTCTTAACGTGCTTGTAGATATTCATTTTATATTTAATACATTGCTTTGCCATATAACGTTACAGATCAAGTTCGAATTTCGTCTCGGTCTTTTGATTTTTCATTAAGCTGTGGTCCTTGGACTTAGAAAAATAGCATGAATTATCAATTTTCCGGACTTTTTTTGGTTGTGCTTGCAGATATTCAATTGATATTTGGTACATTACCTTGCCATAACAAGTTACAGATCAAGTTTAAATTTTGTCTCGGTCCGTTGATTTTTCATTCAGTTATGGCCCTTGAACTTAGAAAACAAGCATGAATTGTTAGTTTATATCCAAGTTTCTTATCTCTGTAGATAAGAATACTACACTCATTAAAACTTTTAGCATAGTAATACAACAATATAGATAAATTATTCATGATCACTTACATATCACAATTTACTGACTTGGTTATAGACCTAATTATAAATTTCTCTTTTTTCCTAGGTCTAGTCTCTACTCGAATTTCCTATTCTGGTTCCGCAATTTTCCCTTTTACCATAACCTACATAATGAACTTTGAATAATGTTTGTGGTACAGTAATTTTTGCATCAGGTGGGGGACTATGTATTGCCATGCAATACTCTCAGAATGCTTGTTAATTTTGATATTAAGGGTCAAACTATTTGGATATCAGAAAATAATATCTTCGCAATATCTTGTGAAGTTTTGGATGACAGACATTAAACTTGGTACACTGATACCCTCTAAAGAGTAAGGGCCCCCGCCCCATTGGTTTTCAAGTCACAAATTCACTCAAATGACTTCTTTTGGAAATGTCTGTTCATTATCTTGAGAGATTAAACTTGGTATTGTGGTTGTCCCTGACTAGTAGACAATTTTTTTTACTGTCATTAACCTACAGACATTCTGAATTTAACCCTTTTCAATGTTGCCGCACGGGGTCATATATATTCTTAAAACAATTCTTGCTTTCATTATCTGTTTTTGAAATAAAGACCGAGTACGGGACTATTTGAAATATATACAGACACAATAATCGAACTGACTGGCGCAACCTAACATGATTACGTCATCAGATTTTTTTTTAAAGTTGTACACTTTCGGTTCGATTGAATGTTTTCATGGTTTTACACATGTATAGTGGGAATTTGTTGCGAAATTTATAGGTCACCTGAGTTACTTATTACTGATGGTCTGCGTCCGGATACGTGCTTTACAACCATTCCAATTATGTTCAACTTTGGTTTGAAACATCTTTGGGACAACAGGGGAGCATAAATTGTCAATATCAGGATCCCTGTTTACCTGGGGTCTTAGGAGCAACAATAACACTGCCAATAATTGAGCAGTTCTCAAAATCATCTTTTCTATAACCGCATATCTAACAAAAAACTAAACCCATCGTCATGTAAAGCAGGAAGACTTGCAATATATAGTCATTAAACTTGTATATTGGTGAATATTGATACTGGCTGGATATAGAAAAGCGAGTGCTAGCAAGAATTGCAGTGTAACAAGTGTTAAGTCTTATATAACGAAAACATTTGCATAGTTTTTTCTTTTTTTATCAAATCATTATGTTTAGAAACTAAAGAAGTATTGCACTTACATAAATGTATGCAGTATCATAGTAAAACACATTTCAACGTTCACTTAAACGTCATTGATCAATACTACTTAAATGTTATCGTCCTATTATAAAATCAAAATCGATACAATAACCGTCAAAAACGGCAACCAGGATTTATCAAACGATATATTTGTTTACCGGAAATGTTTCACGAAGGTGTTGTTCAAGAATTGGACACTAGATTAAGGAACCATTTTATCACTGAAGAATTATTGCTCACTTTATTGGCTATATGGTATGTATTGATATATTTACATCTCTTTTCAGTTAAACCTGGATATTGCAGAAACGGGACTGGGTATTTATTGTACTTCTTACATTACCTTTCGTGGATCGTATCTGTTTTAAGAGGCATTACAGCTTAAAATTGTATACATGTAGTTATTGTGTGTCATCCTTTTAGCGGGAGAGGAATCTCCGTGGCTGAGTGGTTAGAAAATCGCGCTCAAAATCACACGGCCTCTCACCTCTGTCCCGCTCGCGCCGGTAAGTGAGAAAGTTTCTCAGATTACTTTCGGACGGTCGGTGTTCTCTTCCCAGGTACATTGTATCTGGATTCTCTCTTACATCAATAAAAACTGGGCGCCACCATGTAACTGAAAAATTGTTGAGTGTTGCGGAAAACATCAATCAATCAATTTAGTGGGAGATGATAACGTACATGTATATGCAATTTTTGCAAATTTTGAACGTTAGATAGCATGCACAAGTAAAATCGACGATCAATGGAATTTAAAAGGAAAATAGTCTTCATAAGTATTAGTTACTTCAAATTTTGAGAAATATCATTTGTGCATGTATTATTTACAAGTGTAATGAATTTTACTATACATTACTCGGTTTACTTGATCAAGATATAGGGCTCATGGCAGGTGTAAAATAAAAAATCTTCCGTATGCCTTGATTTATATACAAACACATTGTTCAAAGTCTCATAATTCCGAAAATGTTTGTCATTGTATACTTCCACGTACATGTTCCAAAGAAGATTTCTATTTTTATCAATTATTAGATAACATGTCTTGTAGAAATATTGAAAATCCCTGTTGCAATAATTACTTCTACGTGAACACTACCTGTACAGGTGAGTTATTTTGTGTTGAAAATGGTAACTGTAAATATTTACAGTTTAATGTAAATTTCATCATGCATTAGCATTAAGGTTCATTACGTCACGTGTTGAATATTTCATCAATATCTAACCAAATTTTCAGAATGTCCCATTGGCACGTATGGTTTCAATTGTTCACAGATTTGTTCGAGTGGATATTATGGGAAGCTATGTGTAAAAAAATGTGAATGTCAACCAAATATAACATGTCATCCAAAACACGGATGTAAAGGTATTCTTTTCTTTAGCATAATAATGCAAATGATTTTGATGGTAGTATTGAATGATTGAATATTGTTTAACGTCCCTCTCGAGAATATTTCACTCATGTGGAGACGTCACATAAATATTTCGGCCTATGCTCGGCGCTTATGGTCTTTGAGCAGGGAGGGATCTTTATCGTGTCACGCCAGCTGTGACTCGTGACCTCCATCCGAAAAACCGCCCCATTTAGTCGCCTTCTACAACAAGCAAGCGGTACTGAGGACCTATTCTAACCCGGATCCTCACGGGACTGGTGGTAATACTTATATGTTTATTACTGTCAGTATACAAATGTATATTTGGTTGATCAAATTCTAGACAGCGATAAGAAGCTGAACCGTCTATGAGAATGAACAAACCAATATACATGTAAATCTGTATACAGTCAATATCAAACCTAATAAGTGAGGACCATTATGTGACATGAAGTCAACATACATGTATACACAGGAACTTATAATTAAGATATTGAATGTAATGACATGTATTAATTCTGTTTACCAAACAAAAACAATCCCAGATTTATCAACAGTATTTGTGTCTATAAACACTTCTAAAAACTGATATATCAGTAACAATGGCATTGTCCACGCTGGTATACAATTCTTCCACGTCAGTGTCTGAGATAAAAGGGTGATGAAACACATCCCTTCCCCATTGTTTCAGTTTCAGATAAAATATACCACAGAATCCTCCACATTTATTTCGTACTTGGATTAGCTGCAATAATGTAGCACTCTCTGATTTTTTTTTTTTAGGGAGAGGGCTACAACTCCTTAGGATCTCCTTAATGGTGCAAATGCGGGAATGATTCACTCCCGCAACATTTGCGCTCATTCTAAACATTTCCTGACTTTCTTTACGTAAATAAAATGATATTCCATGTTTCTTAGTCAATATATAAATTTACAACCTGCAACTTTAGATTTATGAGGCTCTATTCTACCGTTTTCAACAATTTCGATAAATTCCAATTTCTCCATTCATATTTGTGCGCCATGTTTGATGTACTGACGTTTCAACTTCCGATTGTCAAGTCGTTTGCATATGCCATATAATGTAGTATTTACATCAATGGACAAGTGTGGAGGCGAAAGCTATTTCGTCGGTATTGAAAAGGTTTGAATTTAATATCAAGTCAAAAACCGAACAGCAAAGTGTAAATTCTTTCTGCAACAATATGGTTTGCCTTTCTTTGTCGAAGTGGCTCGAGTAACTACATTTTCGCGCTGATTGTCAATGTTTAGGTTTTTAATTAGATCCACCTACGAGATCTTGCGATAACAAGCATGGCGGAGCAGACGAAGAATTTTGCATGCTGTACATTATATTTAATGAAAAACACCTTTATTAGACATGCTCGAGCACAAAGTTGGTACTCCTTTTGGTGTAAACAACATTTGGGACTAATACACCGAGTTTATTATCGGTTATTCATAAAATTATTTTGCACCATTACGGAGATCCTATGGAATTGTAGCCTTATCCCGAAAACGTCAGAATAAAAAAAATTGGATAGGGCTACATTATTGCAGCTATACTGAGATATTCTATTGAATATAAAAATTAACGGCAAAATAACAACTAAACTTCATGACAAACGGGTTGATTTCAGCTTCTCCATCGTAAATTTTCCATATTTATGAAGCAATATTCCATTATCACCTGTATATGGTGTTTATATCTCTCAACTGATTCGATACGCAAGAAATTGTTCTGCGTATGATAATTTTTAAAATAGAGGTAGGCTACTGACAAACAAGTTGATGTTACAGGGGTTTCAGCAGCCTTGTTTGAAGTCAGTATTTCGCAAATTCTATGGTCGTTAAAATGATCTAGTTTGCCAATACATTCTATCTTTGGGTCAAATGCTGTCGTCTGACGTATTTGCTATCGGTTTTTAGGCAATTTTTGGCAAGCTTATTTTGACTACGGATTACTCCGTTTACCTGATCAAGATATAGGGCTTACGGCAGGTGTGACCGGTCTACATTGGATGCTTATTCTTCTTAGACACCTGATCTCACCTCTGGTATATCCAGTGGTCCATGTTTGCCCAACTTTTAATTTTTTGTATTTAAGGTCCAACAGATCCTCTATATTTTCTAGTAGATGTTCTCTTTCTGATAAAACATTGAAGCAACTGATCAGGCATGATATAATATGAAACAGGCTTACTGCACAAAGTATGAATAATGTGGTCAACAAATCACGTGGAAGCGTCATTGGCAATATTAGGTTAGCAAGAGGCAACATATAAACAATAATACAACGATCCAATTTAATGTATACGTATAATCATCGACAAGATAAATTAGTTAATATACATAATTTGAGAGGTAATACGGAAATACACGGGGTCCTTGAAAAAAGAAAACATTGCTTACGACTCACTCAATATAATTTTTTTCGATCACCCCATATATTTCCGGATTACCTATTTCAGTGTCTAAATATCGTAGAATATAATATACGTTGTAACCAATGAAATTTCAAGATTTTTGTTAGATGCAGGATAAAAGCTAACACCTGTTTAGAACAAGATGCCAGCCGGCCTTATTGGTCACTTGAGAACTAGTGAAAAAGTATCACTACGCCCAAGGGCTATGAAATCTCGAGAAAAAATTCTGTTCTGAATATCTAAGCTAAATTCTAATGTTCAGCAACAATATAAAACAAGTTGTGTTCTTAAAATTCTACTGTCCTCAAAAGTATATGCATTGATGAAGGGCTTGACATATAATGGGTGTATTAACATTAAAACATAAAAAATATGACTAATTTGGACGCATCCTAAAGTCAAATCCCTGGGTTGTAATTCACAATTTTTTGTACACCCTTTTCTGCTATTCCTAAGTATGCATTTAGATTTTATACAGTATCAGCATACTTACACATAAATAATATATACTATGTTTGGCCCCATCCTTGGGTCAGAACCCTTACTCTGGGGATCATCAAATTTACAATTTTGGTAAAAGACTACCTGCACTTTCTATATATCCATTTAGTTTCAATTTAGTATCAATAACATTAAATAATATGTTCTTTAAGTGTTTTGCACATAGACACTATATAGTAAGTTTGGCCCCGCTTTGGGGTCTCATGAAATTTACCATTTTGGTAGAGGCCTTTAGTTTTACTTAAACATGTGTAGTTCTTGAGAGGAAGAGTTTTCAAAATGGGTCAATTTTGGGCAGTTTTTGCCCTGCTCCTAAGGCCCCGGGGGTGCAGGAATCCTGAAATTAACAATTTATGTTCCCCTTATTCCAAAGATGCTTTATATTAAAATTGAAAAAACATTGGAAAGACAGTTATCAAGAAGAAGTTAAAAATGTCTTTTGTTCACACATTTAATAACTGGCCACTTTGGCCCCACCTTGATACCAAAACTCCTAACCCTTATATGTAATTTAAGTGTTTTACACATAAACACTATATAACAAGTTTGGCCCCGCCTTTGGGTCAGAACCCCTACCCCGGGGATCATGGAATATATCATTTTTGTAGAGACTTTCTTGCTCTACATCACCATGCATTTAGTTTTTCTTAAAGGTGTGTGGTTCTTGAGAAGAAGATTTTTAACATTTGATCAATTTTGTGCAGTTTTTACTCCGCTCCTAAGGCCCCAGGGGTGCTGGAGTCCTGAAACTTACAGTTTATGCCCCCCTTGTCCCCAAGATGCTTCATACCAAATTTGAAAAGAATTGGAATGGTAGTTATCAAGAAGTTAAAAAATGTTCATTTGTTAACGCACAACGGACGACAACCAATTGCATATAGGTACATGTAACCTGAGTTTACTCAGGTGTCATAGTAAGAAGAAAAAGATGCACCAAAACTGTAAAATATGCAACCCTAAGGTTTTGGCTCTCTGCGTGTCCAAAATAGTCATATATTGTTAATAAAACATATTTTATGTAAAGTGTTTCATTAGTAGAGATACTTTCGGGGAATTTGTGTTTCAAGAACACATCTTGTTTTATATTGCTGTTGAATATTAGAATTTCCTTTATTTAGGTATCGCGATGTTCAAAAGATTATGAAGAGGGGTTGTATGAAAGGTGAAGGTAACGAACAGTGATCAATCTGTTAACTCCTATAAGCAATGCAAAATAGAGAGTAGGATCAGGTGTCCAGGAGGAGTAAGTATCTCCTGTCGACCGGTCACTCCCACCGTGAGCCTCATATCTCGATCAGGCGAACGGAGTTATCCGTAGTCAAAATAAGTGTGCCAAGAACGGCCAAACAATTGGTATGAAACACGCAAGAGAGTATTTGCCCCAATGAGAGATTGTATTAGCAAGCTAGATTGTTATATAACGTATGTTACGTTATTGGTAAGAAGTATCGTGTGAACGTTCGCTGATTTGATCAGATAGGTTTTATGATCATCTACACGAAGGAAAGTGTTCCTGTAAAATTGGATTTGAAAAAAGATTTTGGATGAAATACACCAGATACAAATGACCTTTCAAATTTTCAGGGAGTGTGTATTTTTGAATGACTTTTCCGTATCATCCACATAAGATAGCAAACTAGGACCACGTTAAGTAGCACTAATTGAATCTCATAAAAATATTTAAAGATTTGCTTTGATGATGTATGCAAATGAGAGAGAGAGTTAAATGTTCAAAACATTGTATGACCTTGACATTCACGTTCAAAGTGGAATAACCAAAATAAACTAATGACATTTTGTATACAATAGAATTTTTGATAGGGGAAATTGTAACCAACTCATTAATATCAATCGAAGCGTCGCATAATTTACGTAAAATAAAACTGTTTCTCAATCCACATTTTTTATTTTTTACATTTATATAATTTGGTATTACCTCCCTTTAAATAATCATGTAACACTTTGCAATTTCTTAGTAGGCCTGAGTACAAGAAATCTGATACAAGCAAAAACCACCTAAATTAAAGAAATCTAGACCTGTACAATTGCAATTAATACAAATGGTTCAAAAGACCAAAATAAACTCGCTGCTGCTGCAGTAATCACGAATGACGCAACAATTTATACCGCCGAAGCAAAGGCTATTCAACTTACTTTTGGGTATATTAAAATTTCTGATGAAACACACTTTACTATATTCTCAGACTCCTAATCTTTGCAGTCAATAAGCAACTTGACTATCAATCATCCATGCCTTTTAAAAATTCTAACCAGTATTATGTTCTAACCAAGCGACCGGTCAGTGGTAGAGCGTTTGCTTTGTAACTGGAAGGTCACGAATTCGAGCCCCGTCGTGCCATGGCCACGTATTACCTAAGACGTTAAGATAGGTAGTGATTACTCCTACGCCAAACGCTCGGCATTTAGAAGTGAGAATCACGGGTCTTTTGGATATGACCTTAAAAACGGAAGTCCCGTGTCGCGGCAGGTGCCGCCTATCTGTTACGGCCCTAGACCCATATTTACTAAAGTTCGTAGACGTAAACGTAGAGTAAATCTAAACGTAGCAAACATTCACATGTGGGACGGTATTCACTAACAGTCGCAGACGTAAGATTTACGTCAGAAATAAACGGAACTCTACGTGTGCTATACTAGAACACTAAGCTGATCGTAACTTTACAAATAAACTACTTGTTCATAACTCTCAAGAATGGCTCATTAGCTAATGACTGGAGACCTACCATTTAACACTACTGGCAGTGACTTACTGATGGGAATTGAACCCGCGATCTCCTAAGACAGTTAGATACAACTTTCAGGGGAATCAAGGACATAATTACAATTACACAAATCCAAGAACTACTTTGTTCATATATAAATGATGAATTTTTAGTTACTATATGGATACCTTTATATTAACACTACTGGCAGTGAAGTAGTCCCATGGTCTCCTAATTAAGGCAGTTAGATGTAGGTATAACCAATAACGGAACCGAACATACGAACTACTTGTTCATATGAACAGTATACTAGGATTCCTTAGAAGTGACTTAATTAACTCCACTTAAGTAAATTAGGCTTACATGTACTAATCCCAAGTAGAGTATGACTGTTCAGTGGGACTCATACTGTACTGAGGTCATACTTGGAATTGAAACGGAAATGGTTCAGAGACGGACTGCAAGGTATATCAACACCTTTACTGTCATCACTCACACTGGAGAAACCTACCCTTGACAGACGGGAGGGCCTCCGTGGCTGAGTGGTTAGAGCATCTCGCTCAAAATCACACCGCCTCTCGCCTCTGTCGGCGCGGGTTCGAATCCCGCATGCGCCGGTAAGTGAGAAAGTTTCCCAGTTTACTTGCGGAAGGTCGGTGGTCTCTTCCCAGGTACATTGTATCTGGGTTCTCTCTTCCACCAACAAGAACTGGGTGCCATCAGATAACTGAAAAATTGTTGAGTGTGACGAAAAACAGCAAACAATCATACAATCTTAACAGACGGGCGCACGGCGTACCATGCTATACAAAAACAGTCCATGAAAAAGTTACGATACATAAAACAGGAAGACTCACACATCCCTCTCACATTTTCACGCAACATGCATACACTTGTATTCCACATTACATCTTTTAGAACTCGCATTAGGCACAGTTCAGTCTTCCCGTGCATTATAAAATAAAACCCTGAAATTACATGTATTTCCCTCTAGACACAGTAATCTGCGACTCACGTGAGCATTCAAAGCAGCTGTTTCAGCTCATCAAAACTAATTCATGTCTTTCATTGTAAATAGATTTAGCTTTCAAATCATTTTAGACGCCCGTCATTATACGGTACGTATTATGTTATGGCGCTGTCCGTGCGTCTGGCTGTCCGTCCGTCCGTCTGTCCGTCCAGGGTAACATTTTCCGGCTTTTTTTCGTAACGGACGCATGTACAACTTAGAAATTTGGTCACAATTTCCATCTTTGGAACAAGGGGGAGATACATTGTAAAGTTCGGGATCCCTGTACCCCCGGATCCTTCAGGGCGGGGATAAAACTGCCAAACATTTCAAAACTCCTCTTTATAGCTGAACATATGTATGGTATACCTTATCGTCGTGTAGAGCAGGAAAGCTCTACCAAAATTGTAAATTTTACTAGAAATGGTTTTTAAAAAACCAAATAGCTCCTAAATTGGAAGTGCTCCAAATGACACCTCCTCCCCTTAATGAACTGTATGGTATGGAGGAGAAAGCATGAGCAGGAACATAGTCATTATGAAATCCGATATGCCACATCGGAGAAGTGTTCACAAACTATTTTACACCCTCCACCCTTCAGATCCACTATAACTCTAAGGATAACAATTGGATACTCCTGTCCCTATAATATGCACATCTGCGAATGGCATTGAATTATTGTACAAAATGCCAAGTCTATCGGATAAGCCATATAGGAGGAGAGGCGTTCACAAGCTATTTTAACATTCTTCACCCCTCTTGGATCCACTATAACTTTAAGGAGAATAATTGAACTCTCCCATCTCACCAATATGCACATCTACAAATGACAATGAAGCATTGTACAAAGTTTCAAATCTATCAGATAAGCCTTATAGAAGAAGTGTTCACAAGCTATTTTACACCCTCCACCCCACTTAGATTCAATGCAACTTTTAGGAAAATAATTGGACCCCCTGTCTCGACAATATGCACATCTACATGTAAATACTGCAATGAAGCATTGTTCGATAAGCAATATAGGAGGAGTGTTCACAAGCTATTTTACACTCTCCATCTCTCATAGATCCACTATAACTTTTAGGAAAATAATTCGATCCTCCTGTCCTGACAATATGCACATATGCACATCTATAAATGACAATGAAGCATTGTACACAGTTTCAAGTCCATCAATATAGGATGAGAAGCGTTCACAAGATTTTGTGAGACAGGCGGACGGACGGACAGAAGGTACAAAAACAATATGTCTCCCCCTGAAATTATATATTGGGTAGAGGTTGACTTCAACGTGGAACCAAACTTGTAATATAGTATCTATATGTAAAACATCTAAATAACACTTTTAATAGTATTGATACTAAATAAAAATTAAATAGATATTTAGAAATAGGATGCAGCCCTTGATCAACATTGTAAATTTCATCCACTCGGTGAAGTGTTTTGGTACCAGGGTAAGACAGTCATAGTGATTAAATGTCTTTTATCATTTAAAGGGACTGGTTCACGATTTTTTAGAAAAATATTTTTCATTTTTTATGTTTAACATTTAGAATATAGCTGATTTAATGTTGACAGCCAAAACAAAATTTTGACTTTCTGAACGCAAGAATAGAAGTAATATTTTAGCCTTAAATATGTGTTATGTAAATAAAGACTCGGGTCTTCTCATATATACAAACAAACCAGTGAAATGTTAATTTTGTAATATAAAGCATCTTAATTTTGCATACTCACAAATTTTAACTTTTAGATGACACATTTTACCCAAAGAATGCTTGAAATGTGAAAGATATAATAAACTTAGATCGATATCCATTTCTTTTGAAAATTTCGTAAACAATAATATACCGCAATCTTTGTGAGCAATCTTTATTTACAAAACAAATAAAACTCTGTAAAATAAGTTTCTTTGATAATGTATAACTTTAATTTGATGTGAAATCTTTTAAACACATTAAACATTAGATTGTGATCATTAAGAGTGAAAAACTAAATTTTGGAGAAAATCGTAAATCAGTCCCTTTAAGATAATTTTTCTTTAAGTTTACTGACACTGTATCAAACTAAATGAAATGTACCAAAAGTTTGACTGTTAAGTGAGACTAGAATTGTTATATAATATGTACAATATTTGAATGTTTTCGTAGAGAATTGAACTGATATATAATAAATATTGAATGCATTTATAGGTCACTTGAGTAAACTAAGATGAACTATTGCAATTGGTAGTCGTCCGCCGTCGTGCGTTAACAATTGAAGATTTTTAACTTCATTTTAATAACTATTATTCCAATTCTCTTCAAGGTATGAAGCATCATTGAAACAAGGGGGGGGGGGGGCATGAATTGTAGATTTCAGGACTCCACCACTCCTGGGGCCCTAGGGGCGGGACAAAAACTTACCAAAATTGGTCAATTTTCAAAACTCTTCTTCTAAAGAACCACACACGTGTAGGAAAAACTAAATGCATAGTGATGTAGAGGAGGAAGGCCCCGACCAAAATTGTAAATTTCATGATTTCCGGGGCAGGGGTTCTGACCCAAGGATGGGACCAAACTTGGTATATAGTGTTTGTGTGTAAAACACTTAAATTACATCTTCTTTAGTGCTATTGATACTAAATTGAAAGTAAATAGATATTTCCAGGGGTCCGTGTTTGCCCACCGCTCTATTTTGTATTGCTTATAGGAGTTATGAGAGTGATCACTGTTCGTTATCTTCACCTTTCTCAACACAGAATGTGATCATGAGCTTGATTTATATGATTTCTTCTAATCAAAATCCGATCCTCTCTCTTCCTACATCCTGTAGGGATCCGAGTTTGAATTGGTCCTCAATGGGTGTTTCCAAAACACGGAACGGACAAGAATTTAAGAATTGGAACGATTAATGTTGCTAAGATAACACCAAACATCGGAAGAAAATACTTTATGATTAAAATTAAAATTTTGGGAATTTCTTTACAAGCTTACAAGCGGTAAAACAATTTTCCCTTAAAATTCTGCATCATAAATTGATTAAGCGAAGTTGAACATTTTTATAAAAGTTTTACAAGAATTTTGAAATATCGGCACTTACAGCAGCGACACCTATGGGTAGAGAATGGAAAGAACACACGAACTTTAAATCCACCCCCCACCCCCCCCGCGTTGACAAAACGTCATTAACGCACATTTACGTGTATACTCACAACAGGAAGTGTGGTATGTATATAACAACGATAATTCATGATCTTATCAAGTCAGCAAATTAAACATCTTGTGTTTGATATATTATTTTTTAACTGACAGACTTTGTGACCGCAGAACTCCAATCCTAAATAGGGAGGACTTCTAGCAGTTTTTTCTAAACTAAATACTTGTATCTTAATATTTAGATTAATAATGAGATGACCTTTTAATTTCATTCAAGCATAAATTGTCTGTTAGTCTTTTAGCTACTTCATATCTGTTAATTCGTCATACTATGGATCTTAAACTTCACCTTGGTTTTCATTGGTTCTGTTTCAATCTTTCTTTCCCGCTGTATCTCTTCAGGTTCAATACTAATTCGCAGGACGTCGGTAAATGTACGAACTCTCACATAAATTCATCCCAATTTAGGCAAACCTTTTATACAAACCGAACTCTTTCGGTTTATTTGATGTTATATATTAATGCATATATGTATTATACCAGGCGTAGAACTAAGACAAGCTCGTTTTAAGGCTATGTTTGGGGAAAATTGTTGAAAAAATTATTTTATCTTTTACAATGTTCTTTCCGGGGGGGGGGGGGGGGGGGGCTTTTATTCATTGGATATAAAATTTGAAATTTCAAGTTGTTTTAGTGTGATATTTTTTTTATTTCTCTGATTGATATTTTTTATGGTAAGTTATTGATTAGAAAATACATATGCATTGGTATGAGGTATATGGAACGGTGGTTTCTGTGGATGACTCCCCGCTCTCACTGTAATTTATGCTTCCTTTCTTCATGATAAACCTTTGATTTTGCAAAATGCTGACCTTCTCATAACATTATTGCATACAATATTTTCCGTTTCGTTGTCCGCGTTTTAGCAACATCAGTCGTCAGTACCTCTTGCTTGTCATGAGAGGCGACCCCTCGGATGAGACCGCAAAACCGATTTCCCGTGTCACAGCACGTGTGGCACGATAAAGATCCCTCCCTGTTCATTGGCCATTTATAAGCGCCGAGCATAGACCTAAATTTTGCAACCCTTCCCCGGCAATGGTGAGGTCTCCATATGAAAGATTGATTGATTGTGTATTGTTTACATCCCTCTCGAGAACCTTTCACTCCTATGACCCTTGGACTTAGAAAAATAGCTTAAGGTCGATCGATCCTCAAGTGACTTATCAATGGTTAAAAGTGCAAAAACTGTATTAATTTCCATTCAATATAGTTAAATTTAAACAATAACCATAGAAAATGTGTATGTTGCCACATTTTTAAAGATGTCAGACATAAAAAAAACGGAAGTATATGTCAACATCAGAAAATCACACATTTTCGTTGTACAGAATAATTAAAATAGATCAAATCTTATTGAAATAACAAATTTTAAATGTCAACAGTTTAAGAAAACTGTTAATTCATAAATATGCATAAATTAATTGTGGATATTAGGGAAATCATGCATGATAGACATGCAGTCGAAGAAATACCAGCATAGGAGTTATTGCCCTTGACAACATTTTTTTTAATTATAAAGAAATGATTATCTATGGAAAATATACACTTTTTCAATATCAATAGTTTACCAAATTCTTTTTCTATGTAGTAAATAAAATTCCTCTGAAGATATATTTCTTTCATGCGCAAAGTTTAAATTGATAAAGATTTTTGCAAAAACCTATGACATCACACGAGGATCGATTAACCTTAAATTATCAGTTTTCCGGACTTTGTTTGGTTGTGCTTGCAGATATTCATTTGATATTTGGTATATTGCTTTGCCATAACAAGTTACAGATCAGGTTTGAATTTCGTCTCTGTAGATAAGAATACTACACACATCAAAACTTCTAGAATAGTAATGCAACAATATAGTTAAATTATTCATGATCATCTACATGTCACAGTTTATTGACTTGGTTAAAGACCTAAACCCAATTATAAATTTGTCTTTTTTCCTGGTCTAGTCTCTACTCGAATAGTAGTTGATTTCCAACCATTCCTATCCTGGTTCTCCAATTTTCCCTCTTATCATAACCTACATAATGAACTTTGAAAATTGTTGTGGTACAGTAAGTTTTGCAACCGGTAGGGGACTATGTATTGCCATGCAATACTCTCAGAATGCTTGTTTTCACACAAACAGACACATCTAGTATATGTGAATAAATCGGAAGTTAATTTCAATTGCGAAAAGGTTTACCACACCGCAGTACAAGCGATAACCCCCTATTGTTTTTAAATTTCACAAACCTCCTTCCTTTTAGACATTAAAAAAATGTTTTTTTCTCAAAATTGACAGCACGAGAAAACCCGGGTTCGAATCTCTTTTAAGGAAAACATTTGAATCATTGCTTGTGTTTTTCCAGCAAATAAAAAAAAAATTCTATATATTCTAAAAAAAAAAATTAGCAATGTTGTTATGCAAGGTGAAGATAACGAACAGTTATCAATCTCATAACTCCTATAAGCAATACAAAATAGATAGTTGGGCAAACACGGACCCCTGGATACATCAGAGGTGGGATCAGGTGCCTAGGAGGAGTAAGCATCCCCTGTTGACCGGTCACACCCGCCGTGAGCCCTATATCCTGATCAGTTAAACGGATTTATCCGCAGTCAAAATCAGTGTGCCAAGAACGGCTTAACAATCGGTATGAAACACGTCAGACAGCAATTGACCCAATGCGAGGTTGTATTAACGAACTAGATCGTTATAACGACCATATAATTTGCGAAATGCTGACTTCAATTGAGACTGTTGAAACCCCTGTACCATCAACTTGTTTGTGAGTAGCTTACCTCGATTTAAAAACTGACTATACGCAGAACAAGCTCTTGCATATCGAATCGGTTGAGATATATAATGACGACATTTTATCAATTGCTAATACTAATTTTCATTCATTTGCCGATTGCAGTGAACTTGAAATTCGTCTACACCTGCTTCATACTTGGAAACACAAATATGGGAAGTTATTAGGCAATTGACATTATGTTCCGGAAATGCGTGTATAGCATATGGTACTGACAAGTCACGGATTTTGGTATTGGGCTAGGAAAAGCAATTGCACTTAGACGGAACTTTGAAATACAAACTAAATGATACGAAATGGTACATTTGAGTTAAGCCAAATTGATTTCCAAAACACATACATAATGAATGTACATGTGTCTATATTTAACTCCACTTTGTCATCACATTTCCTCATGATACAAGTGCCTGGAATATATTGTCATTTGACAAGGAAGAGATGTGTTCGAAATGAAGAAATTTATAATGACATCCTCTATTGACAGGGGACAATTTTACGTTCAAAACTTCGTCGCAAGCCAGAGCTGAAATGTAGACTCCCCTCCCCTTTCACCCATGAGTCTCTGCGTGACAATTTTATCAATTTTATCATTTCTCGTAAATATACATGACGCGATTCTGCCATTCGCTGAGCTTCCAAGCAAACATTCGTCAGAAATTTAAACTGTTTTTAGAATGCAGGTATATTACTCTTGACAAATCACAACCAAACACAAAATTCGTATGGATACAAAATCATGACAACGGTCAAAGTGTGTTTGACACTGCCAGTTAACGAATGAACAAACCGACGTCTTGGCGCGTTTGATGAGGAATAATGATATGGGAAGTATCCATGCTACCGGGGTCGTTTCCAATAAAATATTCGGAGACTAATGACGACAAGCATTGTGTATTAGTCACGGGCGATTATATCGCTTGGGTTCGAATTTACTATTCAAGAGTAGAGGTATAGAACTCTAAATATAGGATACCCTAGTTAGCTGATGTATAAACAATAAACCAAATGGTATAAAATTCTACTCTGTATTCTAATATATTTATACATAATCAATCTACATTACTTCCAAAGTCAATCCTGAAATTCCGTATACTTCCCAAGATATGCAGAAATGAATTAGGAAAAATGTCTGTTATATTTTTGTCTTTATATTGATCGAGATTGTTTGCTCAACTCTTAATTTTTGTATTCGTAGTTTTTATTTGTTTGTTGTTGTTGTTTTTTGTTTTGTTTTTTGTTTTTTTTGGTTGTTTTTGGGTGGGTTTTTTTTTTGCGTTTTCTTGTTTAAGGGTGCGTGTGTGTGCAAAAGTCAAGAACGTCAGGTTAATTGCGGCAAGAGACTCTTTCCGGATGACATCTCAAATACTCTTTGAACTGTAGCAATAATTAATTATGATTTTAGTGTTTTAGGTTGAAAGTCAAGCTCAGATAATTATAGTACATTGTATGAAATGGTGTTCCGATGATGTATGAAATTATATTTGAGCTTTAGCATTATAACTTGACACGAATAATCTTTTACAAAAGAAAGCCTTATTTTGTAACGAAAATACCATGCCAAGTATTTGTGAACAATTCTATTTTGTGGTACCTGTACAACTTTACACTTTTATAACAGGCAGATATACAAATAGAAATTTATCTCCCATTCAATATAAGAAGTCCACGACATTGATGCAAATTATCGCTGGAAAGGTGACACTAGGTCGTTTAGATTTGTTGTTGTAAATTGATTTTAAAATGACGAATGAAAAATTTGTCTCTTTGATTTGATGTCCAATTGACATTTCCCTTAAAATCGATTTTTAAAAACCTGGCCTGGTCCCATTGGCCTGGCCTCAAAATTGGCCTGGCCCTGATTTCAACCTTTAATTATGCTCCATCACAAATTTTGGCCTGGCCTCAAAAGTTTGATTAGCCTTAAATTTGGCCTCCAAAAATCTGTTGGCATCAACCCCAAAATTTTCATTTGGTCTTAGTTTTTCAAAGTCATGGCAGATAAATGATATGTTTTTGGTGTTTTAGTTCATCATTATTTCAAAGTGCACATTTACAAAACAACAGAAACAGAAATCTGTTATAACTTTCAAAAACTAGAACTAATTATAAATCAATCAAATTTTATACCAAAACATTGTTTTGTTTTGGTTGAGACCAAAAACATTTTAGAGACCAAATTTGAGGTCAAGCCAAAATTTGTGATGGAGCATAATTAGAAACCAAAATTGGAGCCAGGGCAAAATTCAGGTCAGTGGGACTAGGCATGGGGCGCGTTTTACAAAAGAACTTACGACCAACTTTACATACTGGAATTTACCAGTTTATTGTAAGACCATTCACTCCAAATGCAAACATTTTTAACACAAATATTGAAAATTAAGCCTTAGAAAAGTTTTACTTCATTCATTCAAATGAATTTAACACTTGCGACTTTGTCGTGAGTTGTTTTGTAAAACGGGCCTCAGGTTTTATAGCATGCTCTTGTTATCTTTGAAAAGAAACTTCTTACAATATCAAATCCCATGCATGCCCGTTTGTATTTAAGAATGATAGCGTGGTACCTTTGGTGGTGGGTACGAAAAATTTGTCCTGAAAATAAGTATGGAATGTTTCGTGGAAGATTGCAATTGTAAATCGGATGAAATATGCGACCGGGCGAAAGGTTGTATTAGAGACGATATCGATCATATTAACCAGTTCCTTTTCCTTCGACATTCAGTGAGCATGACAATTGATATTATATAATTCAATTACTTATATAAAATATATTGGCTTTAACAAATTTTAATGGGGAATAATTCTCATAATTTTTAGATAAGACACAACAAGGACTTTACATCCTCTATTAACAGAATTACAATAACTCAATTATGAATACTGGACCACGGACTTACATGAAAACGCGCCATTTTCCCCTCCAAACTATTGACTTCACCAAAAGCGATGTTTCACTACTTTATTTTTAGAATGTGAAATGAAGGAAAACAAAGTAATTGCATTTTCTGTTTCGTTAAAAGATTGATATTATGCGAACTGAACGACTGTGTTTTTCTGTTGGATATAGGTGCTGGAACAGATGGCTCGTCTGGTGCGTTCACACAAATAGATCCGTGGGTAGTCGGGATAGTCGTGGTGTCCGCCTTCCTTTTTGCACTTTCTTCAATTGGAGCCATTGGGTGGTTAAGATATTACAAACTAAGGTTATGTAGCAAAATTACCTATTGATTCCATGTGGAACTATAATTCTATATGACGTTTATAATTTGATATTATATTTATTCCTGTCGAAAATACAGATTGCATACCCTTCATATAGATATCGGTAGGCAATTTGTTCGTGAGATAAATGTGAAACTACTTCCAAGATGGAAAATATTTGAATTGCGAAATAAGTTGACCAAAAACAGAAAGCTTCATCAACATATTTCCGAAAGGGAACAAGTAATGAAATTTACATCTGTGTTTGAAGAGAATGCATACGAGGGTTGTCTACAATTCACAGAACAAAGATCATCGTTAGTACCTGCTCTAGAGAAACATACTCCTCATTAAGAAATTCATTCATAACAAAAAGATTTAAAGAGTTTGTTCTTACAAATATAAAGTTTAATTTTCATCCCCATTTTGTTCAAACAAATGTAATTCCTGTACTAGGTAATTAACACAAAGGTTTATTACTGAAAACTGTAGATAGTGAGGTTTCTAGTCACCATTTTATATATATGTGAAAACTCTCATCAAAGTAATTACTCGTAGTTGTGCTTTATTCCGTACTGTGTGTGAAAGATAAGAAATGTATGTGGAGACAAACCACTTTAATATAACAGGGCCAAGTCCAGTTTCAGATGTAACTTACTACAATCATTTCAGGAACCTTACTGAAGTATTTTGTTTTAAATACAATACAAACTTTTTTATATAGTTTATCTTAAAATATGTATGAATAAGAAGATATGTCGCGGTAGGTTAGTCGTCACTCACTTTTAGACCAGGAGGTTCTGGGTTCGATTCTTCCTTTCAGCACGTGGTGACTGTTCGCTAACCGTCCAGCCTTATAAGCGACATGCGTCATTCACAAATGGCCTTGTGAGACACTATTGTTACATATGGCTGGTCATCATTCCATTTGAGTTGTATGTGATGTCATTGCTGTTCTTGATAGCCTACCAATCTATCCGGTATAAAAATAATAAATCGATGTATCTAACAAATCAACTAAACGAACTTCGCACTGTAACTCAAATGGAATGATATCATTTACCATAATACTACTTACATTTTTTTTACCGCCGCGGTGGCCGAGTGTTAGAGCGTTCGCCTCGCATGCGGGAGGCCGGGGTTCGAAACCCGGACGCGACACACCTAAGTCTTTAAAACAGGTAGTGACAGTTCCATCGCCAAACGCTCGGCATCAGGTGTGAATGTCACGGGTCCTCGGAGATGACCTTAAAAACGGATGACCCGTGTCATAGTAGGTGTGGCACGATAAAGAACCCTCACTTTTCAATGGCCATAAGCGCCGAGCATACGCCTAAAGTTGAAGCCCTTCACCGGTTTTGGTGACGTCTCCATATGAGTGAAAAATTCTCGAGTGAGACGTTGATCAAGATACAATCAATCAATCAACTACTTACATTTGTATCTGTTATTTTTTGTTTTTCCTTTCAGACAAAGGCAAAGTCATCAAGGTGTTTACTCTCAACCTCTACCGAGTAATTTACAATTGGTATCTATCCCAGAGGAGGAGCGCTATGAACAAATGGTTAAGGATACTCCACATAATGATAAATGGGATCCACAGCCATCTCAGAAAGACGACGATTACTTAGAACTCCAGTCACCGTATGAATTGTATGTGAATCCAGATGACGACTTACAGGAAAATTCAACAACTGACATGTATGAAGACCCTAGAGAACAAAAGGATGAAATGTATTTACAGCCTGTATCAGACGGGTACACTAGGATATGTGAACAATCTACAAAGAAACAGACATGCAAGAAATCCATTTAGACTTCAGGGAGAGAGAGAAATCGACAGGAGAGAGAGAGAGAGAGAGAGAGAGAGAGAGAGAGAAATCAGTAGCCTTATATCTGATTCAATAATTGATCACTGTTCGTTATCTTCACCTTGTTGTTAACTGTGAATATCTTATTTGCAAAACTGAGGAACGTGATTGTGAAGCACTTGATTGTAATATATTATCTTTGTACTGTATATTATAGAATTGTAAAACGTCAATGGGAAATGTCTCTCTGAGAAATGGTACAACACCCATAACATCACTCCCCATTGACTTGGATTTCAAATTTCCCAATGCTTTACGGGATAAATTTCAAAATACGAGGACGAGCCAATAAGTAACCAGCCTATCCCGTTTCCGATTGACCGCGAGAGTCACGATTTTCATGCCTTGTTTCAATACATGTTTTATACCTGGGTACAATTTCACTTTGGTACTCGTATTTAAAAGGTAAAGCAGGCAAGGAAATACACGGCGAGTCAGCCGATGTTTATGGGTCTTCTGCACCATCTTATGCTCAGGTTAAATTCTGGGTAGAAGAATGGAAACGCAGTAGAACGCCTTTAGGAGATGAAGCCAGGTCTGGATGCCACCGACGAAGAAATGTGTAAGAAAGTTCGGGATCTGGTATACTCTGATAGGCGAATTCAGGTGGAAGAAATAGCGCAGGCATTATGCATTTCACATGGTAGCGTTTCAACAATCTTACATGACTGTTGAGGTATGCACAAGCTAACAGTCCATTGGGTCCCCAAATCCCTTTGTGATGAGCAAATGGCAACCAGAGCATGAGTATGCAGCGCCTTGTTGAAGACTTTTAAGTCCAAAGATAATTTTCTTTTGCGTCTGGTGACTGTAGTCAGTGTTTTCGTTAGGAACCGACCGCCGGCCGAATTGACCGCCTCAGACAACTAAGTTGCCGGTTCAAATCGTGTTTGAAAAAAAAAATATTGCATCTTTTTTTTTAACTTGAAGTTAATTATTATTCTCATCGAAATAGCCAGTACTTATTAGTTAAAAATAGACTGTGTTTACTAGTTAAATATAGACGGTGCATATCACTTCCTCGTTGTTGAAAGCGGTCCGTATCGCGGATTTTCATTGGTTACGAATATCGTGTATAATCTATGAAGGATTTTCATTGGCTGTAAATTCCGAGTCGATGTTGCGTTTTGAATGAACGGGAATCTTCCCAAATGTACCACGCTGACCCACAACACTGATAAAAAACTTAAAAGATGAACGTGAAGAACTGGTGATGAAAAGAACAGTTAAAGACTATTTTCAAATCCAAAGCAGGCAAACGAAGCGATCTAAAGGTTAAAAATAAAACATATTTTAAACCTCAGGATGGGTCAGAATACAGGATTTTGCGTTCCTGATTTTCAAAATTTTCTGAGACTTAATTGATCATGATTCATTTTTATTTGAAAACAAACTTTTTGTTATAGATCTGAATTTAAATGCTGACGACTGAATGTCATATTTTATGCACTTTGCTGAAATACCGGAAAAAAAGATATATAATTTCACATATTTTAAACAACCCCCAGAATGCGCCAGAATGCAGGATTTTGCGTCCAGATTTTCAAAATTTTCTGGGGGGGGGGGGGGGTAGGGGGGGGCAACCCCCCCCCCAAATTTTTTGGGCCTCGTCAAATCCTTTATAGGCCTGTTCAATGAAAAGGAAGTGAAACCCCTGATGACCACAGTGTATTGGGACGCAAAAGGCGTTATTATGGTGGACTTTTTATCCAAAAGAAGTACGATAACTGGATTGCACTATGCAAACTTGCTAGACCAGTTGAGAACCGCCATCTGAGAAAAACGCCGAGGTAGACTCTCTAAAGGTGTTTTCCTGCAACAGGACAACGCGAGAGTCCACACTTGCAAAGTTGCATTGGATGTTGTATAGCGGAACGGGTATTAATTAATACAACTTTCTGCCTATTCGCTTGACCAAGCTCTTAGCGACTTTTTCGTATTTCCAAACTTGAAAAGGGATATCCGTGGACGTCATTTCCGGTCTGACGAAGAAGTCGTGACGGCAGTTGAGGAGTGGACCAATGGAAAGGACCCTGCCTTTTTAGTTCTGGGCTGATGGTACTTCAACACCGTTGGTCTAAGTGAGTTCCTCATTGACAATATCTTCGTGGTCTTTGGTGATCAGGTCTTCCAACAGTCTGTTGGAATTCCCATGAGCACGAATTGTGCTCCTTTGTTAGCTGACCTGTTTCTATATTCATATGAAGCAAAATTTATTCAAACATTTCTACGCGAGAAGAAAAAATATCTGGCTGTGGCCTTCAATTCGACATTTAGATATATCGATGACGTTTTGTCTATTAACAACAATAGCTTTCATTCATATGTCGATTTGATATATCCCTGTGAGCTCGAAATAAAGGACACAACAGAATCGTTCACTTCTGCTTCATACTTAGATATTTTATTGAAAGTACACTTAACGGCAAACTGACAACTCAACTGTATGACAAACGGGATGATTTCAGCTTCTCCATCGTCAACTTCCCATATTTGTGTAGCAATATCCCATTATCACCTACATATGGTGTTTATATCTCTCAACTGATTCGATATGCAAGAGCTTGTTCTGCGTATAGTCAGTTTCTAAATCGAGGTAAGCTACTGACAAACAAGTTGATGGTACAGGGGTTTCAACAGTCTCGATTGAAGTCAGCATTTCGCAAATTATATGGTCGTTATAACGATCTAGTTCGTCAATACAACCTCGCATTGGATCAAATGCTGTCTGACGTGTTTCATACCGATTGTTAAGCCGTTCTTGGCACACTGATTTTGACTGCGGATAACTCCGTTTACCTGATCAGGATATAGGGCTCACGGCGGGTGTGACCGGTCAACAGGGGGTGCTTACTCCTCCTAGGCACCTGATCCCACCTCTGGTGTGGCCAGGGGTCCGTGTTTGTCCAACTATCTATTTTGTATTGCTTGTAGGAATTATGAGATTGATCACTGTTCGTTATCTTCACCTTGCACTAGAGGACAATCACATCGAAAAAGAAAAAGTGCATGGATCTCAACCGGAAATAAATTAGGCTGGTTACTTATTTATTCGCCCTCATATAATGAATCTATGAACTGACGAATGGTTAATGTATCTATATCACAAACATACATTTTGTATATATTTATCTTATGTATATACATCGACATCAGTAATAATTTCCAGCATACATTGTAAATGCATTAATGGTAACTTTTCTAATATACGTCACGCCATATGAACTAAAATTCAATAAATTGTTGTCTCATTTCATTTTCATGTCTGTATACTTTATTTTGAGTTGCCACAAAGACTAAGACCACAAAGGAGAATGGATTTCAACCTAACGTTTTTCTTATATTTAGATTACTTGAGGAAACTCAGTTATCTATTGCGATTGGCTGTCGTACGTCGTCGTGCATCGTCTGTTAACAATTGAACATTTCTGACTTTTTTTAATAACTGTTGGTCCAATTCTTTTCAAATTTGGTATGAATCATCTTTTGGACAAGGGGGACATATATTATAAATTTCAGGATTCCTGCACCCATGGGACCTTAGGAGCGGGGAAAATTGACCCATTTTCCAAAAATCTTCTCTACAACCGCACGAGTAAGAAACACTAAATGCATTGGGATGTAGAGCAGAAAGACCTCTACCAAAAGTGTAGTTCTTATGATCCCCAGGGTAGGGGTTCTGACCCAAGGCGGGGCCAACTTAGCATACAGTGTTTATATGTAAAGCTCTTAAATAGCATTTGTGTAAAACACTTCAATAGCATCTTCTCTAGTGTTATTGATACTAAATTAAAGCTAAATGGATATTAAAAAAGAGCAGGTCGTCCTTTACCTAAATTGTAAATTTGATGATCCCAGAAGTAGGGGTTTGGTATCAGGGTCGGGTCAAAATAGTCAGTTATTAAATGTGTGAACAATAGAAATTTTTAACTTCTTCTCGATAACTACCATTCCAATTCTTTTTAAATTTCGTATGAAGCATCTTTGAAACAAGTGGAACATAAATTGTAAATTTCAGAACTCTTGCATCCTGGGGGCTTTAGGAGCGGGGTAAAACCTGCCAAAAATTAAGCAATTTTCAGATATCTTCTTCTCTACAACCCCGCATTGGTACGAAAAATTAAATTCATAGTGATGTAGAGCAGGGAGACCTTTACCAAAATTGTAAATTTCATGATCCACGGTGTAAGTGTTCTGGCCCCAGGCGGGGCTTAACTTAGTTTATGGTGTGTATGTGTAAAACACTTACAAAACATCTTTTTAGTGCTATTTACACTCAAATGAAAAGAAATGGATATTTAGAATGAGTTGGTAGTGCTTTACCAAAATTGTAAATTTTATGATCCTTGTGGGTGGGGTTTGGTTTCATAGTGGTGTCAAAATTATTATAATGATTTGAAGGACTTCATTAAATTTGCTGATACCGTATAAAACGTAAATGCATACTTGTACATCCATTAATAAAAACGAATGTACAAAAAATGGTGAATTTCACAACCTAGGGTTTTGACCCTAGGATGGGTCCAAAATAGTCATATCGTTTAATCTTATATGTAATACATATATCATTTGAAGCCTTTCATCACTGTATGCACTTTTGAGGGCATTGAAGTTTTAAGAACATATACAGAATTGTTTTTATACTGTTGCTGGAACGGGATTTTTTTTCTAGATTTCATAGGGTATAGTGATACATTTACCTAATACTCTGATGATGGATAAAGCCTTTAGGCCTCTCGTTTTTTTTCTCTCGTTTTTTTTTTAAATTTAATTATGATATTACTCTCTATATCAAATACTACAAAGTCTTTCGAATTCACTTCGTTTGCTCTACTTTATGTATTTTAAAAGAGTTTAGAATGAACTGCGTTTTATTTTCTTCATTAAGTCTCCCAAACGAAGTTTGGAGACTTATTGTTTTTGCTCGATTCTTCTTCTTCGTCTTCTTCTTCCGCTTCTTTCTCGCTCTTAAAACTGTCCGTTGCTGTTCTCAATAACCAGTTGATGAAAGTAATATATATTCAAGGATATGATAGGCCAATGTATCTAGATATGCAGAAATGTTTTTGTTTCCAGATTGAAGGGGTTTTTCGGGGATATCAAATAGGGGTGGAGTTTGACATAGAACTCTATAGGAAAACTTTAATTCCAAAATTCAACAGATATAACTTGACAAATATGATAGCTGAAGTCTTCAGAAATGAATAGATAATGACAGAGCCTATAAATTAGTGTCAAGGTCAAATGACTCCAATGACATTGACCTCATACCATGAACATAAAAACTGGTATAACTTTAAAACCGGGACTAATGGCGGCATGAGATCTTCAGAAATGGCAAGAGAATGACAGGACCTACAAACTAGTATCAAGGTCAAATGACTACAGTGATCTTGACCTCTGAACATAAAATTGGTGGTATTACTTATGAGCTAGGTATGATAAAGAGTTGTAATCTTCAGAATTGATAAAAGGATGCTGGTATCTACAAATTGATATCAAGGTCAAGTAAGTCCAGTGACCTTAGAACTGGGATTACTAGAGACATGGAATCTTCAGAAATTATGAAAGGGTGTAATGACCCAATAAACTAGTATCCCTAGTGACCTTGACATTTGACCTAGATTATAAATACCTGTATAAATTTAGAATCATGACTGATAGAAACATGGGATCATAAAAAAATGATGAGAGGATGTCGGGACCTGCAAACTAGGAGCAAGGTCAAGTGACACCAGTTTTACTGAATGTAAAAAACTGAATTTTTTAAATATTTCAAAATTAGAGTCTTCGTGATCTAATTTAAAAAAATTGAATTCAAAATTGTCATCTGAAAGTAGGAAAATAGTAGTACTCAAAGAAAGCCACTTTCTATACAGCCAGTACTTCGTTTGGGAGACTTTATGATCGGCAGATTATAATAATATCTTGTTAATTCTATTTATCCATAATTTATATAATCCAATATTTCAGATCTATAGATATCTATTTCCGATTAATTCTAAATCTTGTACAATAGCTTCCAAGAGTACCACACTGATGACTTTGTGACCTTGATATTTAGTTTGTGTTATTCTTGTAACATTAGGGTTCTCCAATGCTGCCACATTTGATGATGTTTTCACTTTGAGCCATCTAGCTTTGATCAAATTATCGAAAACGATAGCTGACCTCTGTATAAATGGGATGGCTTTGATATTGACTCACCATAATCCTTGTGACTAGACCTCTCCGATGTTTTATCACCATGGGTTATCTCTTTCCTAAACACATTTTAAAGTCCATTTTAAAACATACCCCTAATTCGTTTATTGTTTTCTCTTCGTTTTCTCTTTGGTCGCCCACATTTTCTTTCTTGTTGATATTACCGAGTGGTTGGTGGTCGATAACTACCACAAAAGTTCAAATAGCTCATGGAATTTGAATAGCAATTGATCTAAGGTTAATTCTAACTACATGTAGCTTACATTTGTACATACTAATATATACATGCATGAGATAAATCATTCTGTGGAATTATTGACGTTGAAGTTTAGATATTTTGAATCTGTGAAACAAGAATACCTGTAAAATTAATGAATGCTCCCCGAAATGCATCTAACCAATGAACTACTAATATGAGGAACAACTTGTGCAATGATCAATAACTATTGAAATATTGTTGAAATGAAATGTGTTTTTCATATATAAGGTATATGTTGATTGATATTGACCTTTACAAAATGATATTGAGTGACGTGTTTCACTACCATTTCCTTACTACTTATCTGTGTGAGATATGATTAATAACTGTTTACTTATATGTGTGAGATATGATTAATAACTGTTTACTTACCTGTGTGATATATGATTAATAAGTGTTTACTTATCTGTGTGAGATATGATTTATAACTGTTTACTTATCTGTGTGAGATATAATTAATAACTGTTTACTTATCTGTGTGAGATATGATTACTAACTGTTTACTTATCTGTGTGAGATATAATTAATAACTGTTTACTTATCTGTATGAGATATGATTAATAACTGTTTACTTATCTGTGTGAGATATGATTAATAACTGTTTACTTATCTGTGTGATGTATGGTTAATACCTGTTTACTTATCTGTGTGAGATATGATTAATAAATGTTTACTTATCTGTGTGAGGCATGGTTAATACCTGTTTACTTATCTGTGTGAGGTATAATTAATAACTGTTTACTTATCTGTGTGAGATATGATTAATAACTGTTTACTTATCTGTGTGAGATATAATTACTAACTGTTTACTTATCTGTGTGAGATATAATTAATAACTGTTTACTTATCTGTGTGAGGTATAATTAATAACTGTTTACTTATCTGTGTGAGATATTGTTAATACCTGTTTACTTATCTGTGTGAGATATGATTACTAACTGTTTACTTATCTGTGTGAGATATAATTAATAACTGTTTAAAACCCGTTGAATTATTATACATCTTCATAAAATGAACAATATGGGCCTAGTCAAAACTATCATAAGTATAACTATCACTGAAAACCTACACAATTTTATGCTGATCATATTGTAAACCAATCGCATCTTCTCGGCTTGCTGGAAAGGTACGAGAGTGTGCGATTGCTATGACGTTGCCTCGCTTTGTACTGGAAATTTCCATAAAACCGATTCAAGACTAAAATCACGGGTTGAAGTAACAAACAGGCATATTTTATTTATTTAACTATCATCAAAACTTATTTCTTCTGTAAGTCAGGCATCGACAACGAATTAACTTCCTATCGTATTATCTTAAGTTGTCATTTTAAAAAATCTGACTTAGATCAGCCACTTTACTTTCATTTTTGCTATTTCAGGGCAGTTTATTGAAAACGAAAGTAGAATTTTAATTAATTTTACTTTAATTTTTGCTATTTCCGGACAGTTTATCGAAAACGAAAGTAGGTTTTAAATTAATTTTATTATATTTACTAAAGCAGTAAGATTTTATTATAGTTCATGGACTTCATCTCTCATCTGAAACAATATTAAAGGTGCAATCAGTAACTCTGGAACAATCGTTTCAGAGTTTATTGACAAAAATTGTTAATTCATAAGTATAGATTTATTCCAAGTGATCTTGACCTTTCAAAAATGGCCTTAATCCAAAAGTCCCTGTCTCAAGAAACATTTATGATTATGTATATCAATTTATGATGAACAGTTTAGGAGATATGAGCACGGAAGGACGGACAGACATGATGGCGACAACAAAAATAGAGGAGTTATTTTTTAAAAAATGTCCAAGAATATTGAAAAGTTCAACAACTATATTTTGTTCTAAATCAGAATCCTGACAATATGTATACGTAGAAATATTTTCAAATGGAAAATTATTTGAAAACTGTAAATGGTGTTCGGCAGACACAAAGGTCTGCTTAAACATATCCGATTTATCGTATCAGAGGTCAACACACGATACAAGGTAATTCAGTCATTAGAACTTCATGATACACGATAAATGTAGGCACTCTATCTTGCTCTTGTTTACTAAGAAAGCATACATACCATCCATAGCGGAGGTCTCATCAAAGTCCATTCAACCTTTGGTCAACCAAACAATGTCACCATTTTACATGTACAAATTATATCACACCGTTTGACTATAATAACTATGAGACTTCGCATGAAGAATTCCTGCAACAGAAGATCGATCCCTTTGTAAGTAAAAAAAAAGGTGAAAGGCCAAAGATGAAATGTACACAATGTGTTCGTAATGAAATCTCATATATACCTTTGGTATATCCAGGGGACCGTGTTTGCCCAACTTTCTATTTTGTATGGGTATTGCTAAAACACGGAACGAAAAACGAAACAGAAGTTAAGAATAAAAATGATTAATGTAGCTAAGATAACACTAAAAATTGGAAGAAAATACTTTATTATGATTAAAATAAAATTCTGGGAATTCACAATTTTTTTTTAAATGTTGGTATTGATAGATGTGTTAGCGAGCAGCGACACCTATGGGTAGAGAATGGAAAGAACACACGAACTTTAAATGCCCCCCCCCCTCCCCCGAGGTGGCAAAACGTCATTAACGCACATTTGCATGTAAATTTACACATAATACCGTGTATGTGTATACTTAAACCAGGGAGTGTGGTATGTATATAACAACAATTCACGATCTTATTAAGTCAGCAAGTTAAACGTCTTGTGAGCTTTTCTGATTAAAACTTTCCGTTATCTGTTTGTGTAATCTTTTCACATATTAATCTTTTCCTTCTAAACCACTTGGCCAATTTCAAACAAACTTGACATGAATTATCCTTCGGTAAAAGGGATTCACGTTTGTTCAACTAAGGAACAACACCTTTCTCCAATGGGAGATAATAGTGAAATTACATTGACAAATTTTATAAATCTTCGCCAGAAACAGCGGGCCAATTTCAATCAAATTTGGTACAAATGATCCTTGGATGAAGGAAATTCAAGTTTGTTTACATGGAATCTTCCTGATATAGTGTAGAATCAAGTTTGTTAATATCATGGCCCGGGGGGTACGATGGTACCATAATGGGAAATAAAGTTTTACATGCGAATATTTAGACAAAATCTTTAAAAATCTTCTCTGATCTTAGGAACCACTGGGACAGACATGTTCAAAGTTACATGACGGCTTCCTGACGTAGTACAGTCATGTTTGTTAAAATCATGGCCCCCTCGGTGTAGGGTGGGACCACAATAGGGAATCAAAGTGTTTCTTGGAAAAAATCTTCTCAAGAACCACTGAACCCGACAAGTTCAAATTTACATGACAGCTTTTTGACATAGTTCAGATTAAAGTTAATTAGTAGCATGACCCCAGGGGTAGAGTGGGGCCCCAATAGGGTATCAAATCTTCACATGGGACTGTATTGGCAAAATCTGTTAATTTTTTTTTTTAATCTTAAAAACCTCTGGGCCAGAAAATTTCACATTTACGTGGAAGCGTTCTGAAATAGTAGAGATTCAGGTTTGTTAAAAAGCATGCCCCCCCCCCCCCCCCGAGGGGTAGGGTAGGGCCACAATAGTGGATCAAAATTTAGATGCAAGTATCTATGGGCTAATATGACTCGAGTGAGCGATGTGGCCAATGGGCCTCTTGTTCCCCTACACTTGTCACATTTGCAAGTACCCCGGAAGTCATGGGTGCAAAAATGATAAATTGGTTCAGAAATTCATTTTAAAGTATAAGGAAAAAATTATGATCGTGCGTGCATTCCATACCGAGATATTCACCGTCAAAGTTAGCTATTTTTGTACCTGCCCGAAATCAATCAATTGAACTTCCTGTTTTACTATACATTTGTATTTAGCCATAATGGCGTGTTACGTCACAACCCATCGGTCTCAAACAAGCCAGTATGGCAAATGCAAACGATAACTCCGTTTCTGTGCACGAAATCGACCTCCACATATCATTTGAAGCGTCTTCCTTTGAAGATTATCGTAACGAGTACGTACAGACATCGTCCCTCACCAATATGAGCCAGCTGCAACGGATTCTGACTATTTTGACGAGTTAAATGGGGAGAATGCTGAACGTGAACAACTTGAATATCGCCTCGGAAGCATTGATACGTTGTGCAATCTACGTTATATAATCTATCCAAATATGATTCAAATCAAGAATTTCAATTGAAACAATTTAATTGGATTTCCAGTTTTCGACAAATTATTCATCTATAAATGATGCCTCAGCCTCGAAATAACATATCTTCCTTTAGTATTTTTCTCGAAACTTGTCACATTTGTTAAAAGATGCATTAATTTATCCAAATATGAAACAAATAAAAAAACACCCAGATTTTAATTGGATTTTGCAATTCTTCATCATTAAATGATGTTTTATTCCCAACATAACTTTTCCTTTAAGGAGGTGCTCTACATCGCCATAATGTCTGACTTCCTTTTAAAACATGGATGAAGATATAAATATCAGCAATATTTGTCTATTCATTTCAAATATCATTGCTTAGCGGAGTAGCTCATTGGGCTGGCACGGCATCTGCTGAACAGTAGATCGCGAGTTCGAGTCTAGCAGGAGTTTTTAATTTTTATCAGATTGCTTTCTACTAAAACTACATTTTTTGACTAAATAAAGTGAATTTGAAAGTTTTCAATATCCAAATATCATTGTACTTATCCTCCACTTTCCATCCACACAAGATTTCTCTGGTGTAGCATTCATCCTTAATTTTTCCCCTAAACTTGTCACATGTGTTAAAAGATGCATTGACTTATGTAAATATGATATAATCAAAGAGTTTCAATTAAAACAAATTATAATTAAATGTTCGAAGAATTTCTATTAATAAATGGTGTTTAACCTCAAACTAACAGATTTCTCTTTTTTTTAATTCTAAACTTGTCGTATGTGTTATAGGATACATGTACATTGATGTATCTAAATATGATACACAATGTACAGTGTATAAAGCAAAGAGCTCAAATTGAAATATATATTTTAATTAGATTTTCCTATTGTAGTTGGTGTTATTTGCATCAGGGAGGAGCGAGGAGGCATAAATAATATTGTCTGTAAGATGATTACATGTATACAAATATTGCATGATCGAAATTAAATACTTAAGTACACTATATACTTACACGAATGTTGATTGATTGACTGATTTAGGTTTTACGCCGTTTTGGCAATACTTCAGCCATTTTACGGCGGTTAACTAATTTTTAATGTTTGGTTATGAGTGTTTGAGTTTCCCTTAACGGATTTTTTGCGTGCCAAGGGGGTTGTGATACTTGATACGGGACACTCCTTAATATCCCATCCGACGGACGTAAAAGTTAAAAAATACATAAACAGGTTAAAAAATTATTTCATCTACATAAACAGTTGTATTGTAAATGTTTTCAAATTTTTTCTGTAAAAATCACATTCTTGTTAATATTGTATAATATAACGATTGTCGATATTTGTAAAAAGTTCTTTCGTTCATTGCACATTATTAAATAGTCATAAAATCATTAGATTAAATGGGTGTAAAATCACTACACTCTAAAAAAAAAAAATGTAATGTATAGTTAATTGACAGTCACAAGATATGCATTCAGGCATCTCTGTTTGATAATTAAAAATGGGTAAAATTTGAATGTCCAATGCGTATTCTTGAAATAATCACTTCGTATTGGCATTTCATTACGATGTTACACTTTTTGGTGTTTTTTTTTTGTTGTTGTTTGTTTTGGTTTTTGAATAAAATAAAGTTTACTTGTGTCACAGAAATCCCAATAGATTTGCCAAAGAGAATTTACTTATAGTTTTATGAAATATTTCAAATCGGCATTGGGAATTTTGAAATGTACAATATCATCTTGAAGTGCATTTTTGCCACGTTGTCTGCTTTGGTGTTGCCATGCATACCAATGTGACTTGGGATCCAGCAGAACTCAACTATTTTACATTGTGTAGTTTACAATATCTAACGAACGTCTCGAGTCACTATAGTTGTGATCATGAATGACACAAAATCTAATTCTTTTATATCGTATATCGTTTAGGAGTCTTTTCTCACCGTTGAAACGGGGTATGAAAGGTGAAGATAACGAACAGTAATCAATCTCATAACTCCTATAAGCAATACAAAATAGAGAGTTTGGCAAACACGGACCCCCTGGATATACCAGAGGTGGGATCAGGTGACTAGGAGGAGTAAGCATATCTGTGGACAGGTCACACCTGCTGTGAACCCTATATTTTGATCAGGTAAACGGAGTTATCCGTAGTCATAATCATTGTAGAAAGACCGACCTAACAATCGGTATTAAACAAGTCAGCCAGCATTTGACGAAATGATATGTTGTATTTGCTAACTAGATTGTCATAACGACCATATAATTTACCAAATCCTGACTTTAAACGAGGCTGTTAAAAACCCTACACAATCAACGTGTTTGTTAGAGCCTGCCTCGATTTAAAAACTGATCATACGCAGAGCAAGCTCTTGCAAATCGAATCAGTTGAGAGATATAAACATCATATCCAGCTGATAATGGAATATTGCTACATAAATATGGGAAGTCGACGATGGAGAAGCTGATATCATCCCGTTCATCATAATGTTGGGTTTTTAATTTGCCGTTTATATCTATTTTTAATAAAATATTTAAGTACGAAGCAGAAGTGGATGACTCTGTGGTGTATTCTATTTCGAGTTCATAGGGATATATTGAATCGACATCACAATGAAAGTAATTATTGTTAATAGATAAAACTAAATGTCGCATTAAAGACCACAGCAAGAGAATTTTTCTTCTCACGTAGACGTTTTCGAATAAATTCTGCTTCATAAGAATATAAAAAGAGGCCAGCTAACAAAGGAGCACAATTCGTGCTCATGAGAATTACAACAGACTGTTGGAAGACCTGATCACCAAAGACCACGAAGATATTGTCAATGATCAGGAAATCCAGCATATTTTTTTATTTCAACTTCAGAGTACTAGTGCGTGGAATCAGAGTGGTGTTTAACAAAGTAATTTTTTGGATGACTGATCACTAGATAGGAATATTTTGTTTTCTATTTTTGTTGAAGAGGCAACTGTCTATGAAGTCATACGTTTTGATGTTGATTTGAGAAAAGCTTTGCGATATTAAGTTTACTAAAAGAGGTTTAGAATCTACATTTGATTTACACCACTTCTGGCATATGTAGTGACACATTACGTTTGAAGTTTCTTTTTCGTGAGGAGCAAAAATAGAGGCTTGGTAGAATACTTACTGGATCCAGCAATGTATCGTTGTAAGGGTTTTTATGAAGTTTAGGAATCCAGTATAGGTACGGTAACTCATATGCACCCGACTTAAATGACTTGTCCCGCGTTCGTAAATTATTTAAAAACTGCTGTGGGTTTTATCACAATACATATCAAAAAATAATTTATCGGTTTTTAAAGCAAAATTCCAGGTTTAATTTGACGTTTCAGTCGACTGAAATCGACATCCTGACTTTGAAATCTCTGCTAATGAGGATAGCGGGTCACGTGATGCCATGACGTCATATGCGACAATCTCATCTCTCGCTGATCATATTATTGTGAAGAAACCAGTTATTATTTAACTTCGTTTGATAAATTGTGGTGCTGGTAGATATGTTGGTTTTTTTTTACATCAATAACATATTTGTTGTTATGAGATGTTTTCCCTTTATTTTGAAAACCCTAACAAGTATTTGTCAACAAGAAAACGACGAATGAAACGAAGAAGGACGCAGCCTAGCCTACTGCATATGGTGCATACTAATGCACACACAACTACATTACGTTTGTTTGTATTATTCATAATTTACAACCATTCAATTAATTAGTCATGTACTTCGTGTATACAGTATATCTAAGATAAACAATTCTATATAAATGAATATTTTCCGTAATAATCCATTGAACAACCGCGGGTCGAGCATATGCTTAGCGAAAAATGAAGTAAACATGGCGAGATAAAAATAAAATCAGTTGCTAAAAATAATACGTGAAATAGACAGAGGTTTTTATAATCTTATATATGATTATTAATTATGAACGCTGTAATAGTTAGAATGGACACAATACCACCACCACCACCACCCCCTCTTTAAAAACTCTGTAAACGACGTTGCTCAATATTTTGTTTTGGTCCGAGGATGCGTTGAATAATGAATACCTGTTTTAAATATTACATTTATATATTGCAGCACAGACGGTTCAATTGAGAGTATACGGATATTTTTCAACAGGAACCGGTAACTTTGTAATAATGATAGTAGGTCTATACCATACCACTCCCTTGTAGAAAAAAAACACCACACACACAAACGAGACACACAGGTCTTATCGGTCACCCAGGTACTATTTAAAAGTATTATTAGTCCCAAGCGCTATAGAATCTAGAAAAAACCCTGTTCTAAATATCTAAGCTAAATTCTAATATTCAGCAACAGTATTTTAAAAAAAAAAAAGATGTTTTCTGAAAACTTCAATGCCCTCAAAAGTGTTGATGAAAGGCTTTGCACAATATAATTTATGCAATAACATTAAACGATATGACTAATTATGTCCCATCCTAGAGTCAAAACCCTGGGGATTGTAAAAATCACAAATTTTTTTGGACATCCTTTTCTGCTATTCCTAAATATCCATTTTTTATGGTATCTGCAAACTTATAGAAGTCCTTCAAGACATTATAATAATTTTAGCACCACCCTGATACCAAACCCTTACCTTACCCCCTAGGAACATTAAATTCAAAATTTTGGTAAAGTACTACCTATTTCTTCCAAATATTCATTTAGTTTCCATAGCACTAAAACAGATATCATTATGTTTATATATATGCACTATAAATACCCAACCCTGGAGTCAGAATCTCTACCCCAGGGATCATGAAATTTACAATTTTGGTAGAGGCCATCCTGCTTTATACCAATAATTATGCATTTAATTTTTCTAAAAGATATGCAGGTGTAGAGAAGATTTGTGAAAATTGGTAAATTTTTGCCCCACCCCTAGGACCCCAGAATTTACAATTTATGTCCCCAAGTCCCAAAGATGCTTCAAACCAAATTTGAAAAAAAATTAGTAGGTATCAAGAAGTTAAAAATGTTCACTTGTTAAAATGCACAACGGCAAACAATTGCAACAGGTCACCTGAGTTTACTCAGGTTATATAAAAATCCACAAACGCACACAGGAACCGGTAATTTTGTCTGCAATTTAAAAGTAGTAGTATCATACCATCTGTTGTTACTTGGGGTTCTTGAGTTTTCTTGTTGACCAAAATACAAACAGCACCAGGCATGCATTGAAAACTGGGTATTTTTATAAGATCACCATTTATTGAGAACTATTAACACCCAGTTTGATCTTGACATAAGCGATGTGAAAACAAACAAAAATAGCACATTGCAATATAGAGAAATATCTTTATCTGTAACAATAAAAATCTCAGAACATGTAAATAATATAGCAAACAACAAAAGAAGATCATCAACAAGTGTTTCCAAGATCTGATGCTTAAAATCATGTTCACGTTCTTGGGCCCTCAACAGCAACCAAATTGCCATGTGCAAACCGTGTCCGTCTTGTGGCAATGAGTTCATCCTTACTGAAACAAGCACAGGAGGAGGTAAGAGGTGGTGGTCTGTAACCTATGTCCTTACTGGCTTCTGTAGTAGCTGCTGGACATGCCGGAAACTGAAGACGGCGTTCCACCAAGTTGATGCACAGAATCTCCACATAGTCTGAAGATGAAAATGATAATTAGCATCAAAAGACATCATATCTATACTATTGAACATTATTCACAGTCAATAATCAAAATCAATAGAAGTACAATATGTATTTCAACAAGTCGAATATAATCATAGTACTCTAAAACTTATACGGTACCAATTTTGATGCACCAGATGCATATTTCGACAAATAATGTCTCTTCAGTGATGATCAACCGAAATGTTTGAAATCCGAAATAACTATGAAGTTTTAGAGCTAAATATAGCCAAAAACAGCGTGCCAAAAAAGTGGAGCCAAATTCGTCCAAGGATAAAAGCTATGCATGAGGGAGATGATCCTTAATTTTGAAATGAATTTCTAAATTTTATAAGAACAATTAAATATACATCTGTATTTTCAAGCTAGTAACGAAGTACTTAGCTACTGGGCTGTAGAGACCCTCGGGGACAAACAGTCCACCAGCAGAGGCCTCGACCCAGAGGTCATAATGTAAAACTTATACGGTACCAATTTTGATGCACCAGATGCGCATTTCGACAAATAATGTCTCTTCAGTGATGCTCAACCGAAATGTTTGAAATCCGAAATAACTATGAAGTAATATAATGGCATCGTTTGACTTGCGTATGATAATGCAAGGTGAAGATAACGAACAGTGATCAATCTCATAACTCCTACAAGCAATACAAAATAGATAGTTGGGTAAACACGGACCCCTGGATACACCAGAGGTGAGATCAGGTGCCTAGGAGGAGTAAGCATCCCCTGTTGACCGGTCACACCCGCCGTGAGCCCCATATCCTGATCAGGTAAACGGAGTTATCCGCAGTCAAAATCAGTGTGCCAAGAACGGCTTAACAATCGGTATGAAACACGTCAGACAGCATTTGACCCAATGATAGGTTGTATTGACGAACTAGATAGTTATAACGACCATAGAATTTGTGAAATGCTGACTTCAATCGAGACTGTTGAAATCCCTATACCATGTAATTGTATAATCACTTACCATAGGTAATTGGAGTCTTGTCAGGTTTCACAACTGCGACCTCCCCTTTACTTCTCTTTGGATAACTCAGATGCCACCGTGCTGCTCCAGTCGTTGTTGTAGCTTGGTGTCGTCTGCCATTTTCATTGAAGTGTAGGATGGCAACACACAATCTGAAAATGATACAGATTGTAAAAGTTTTTGTTTTCATTTTCAAAATACTGGTAACCTTATCTTCCTTGTTATCATTCAGCCGAAGAAAAAACACTCTTTATCTTTCATCAACAAACTTTTTTATGTAATACTGTCAGAATTTTCAGGGGGTGGGGGTGGGTGTTGAGCACTCGTTCCTTTGAAACTCGTCTTAGATTGTCTTCAACTTCAAGATTATAGATGTATTCCTAACATTCCAATCCACTTTTACTATAAAGGGGGGGGGGTGACTACATCTTAATCGGTACAGCTGTAGGTTTAATATATAGTTAATAAAATACGAGATATCAGGGTATCATGACTGATGACGTAATTGTCGTTTATCATTAGGTCTATTATCTTACGAATAAATATTCGCTCCTTATAAACAAATATACTTCATATTCTTAAGATTTAGAAACACTTACATCAGCTCGTTGTCGCTTTAAGAAGGCTCCTCGATGTTGAGACTTTGGGGCATTTTCAACTCCAGGAAGACGAAGAGCTACATCTGGTACTGCCTCACTTCGAAGTCGTATCTTCGCTCCCACGTAACCACTCGCCTTTAACTTCTCAGGATCTCGGTCTACCTGAAGTTTTGAAAAAATGTTCCGAGCACAATCGACTGTTTTTTGTTGTTGCATCAAACTTGTCTCACCGACAATAGATGGTCCATGCTTTCCTCCTAGCTACTTCCTTGGGAAAACTAAAAAAGCTCAATCCACACCCCTTCTTCTGAATATTGGTGCAACCGTATGCCGCACAATGCACCATAGTCCATTAATTAATGAATAAATGCAAAGATAACAATATTGACGCGGTTGTATTGATAAGATAATAGGATTAACACCTAAATGGTCGCCAGCTGCTTACTAACCGTTTGTCGCATATGACGTCACAACAATTTGGAGCGTAAATCTCCGATCGAAATATGCATATTGCTGTTTTACAATTTAAACTTGCAATATCTCTGGAAATATGCTCACAACAATTTTTTTTTGTATTTAGTATCCTTTTCAACTGTAGTATAGATAATATTTTTCATAAAATTATGCAACTTTTAAAATTACGGGACAAGTCCTTTAATGATTGGGATATTAAAATGTGTCTCAAACTGAACCATTCATCGCTTGAAAGTGCAGTTGGAGTATAAGTACGATTACCAATAGTGGAATTAATACCGTCCTTTGTTTAATACATTTACAATGACCTCTTTTGTAGTGGGTTTTTTTTTTTACATCTATCCCAAACGACCGAGCTCGTAAATTTGGAAGCCATGAAGGTACACCTGTAAATCGTGGACAGTGTTAATTACTAGAGTATAGCTTTTGTATATATCATGCATACACGATATTAAATAACATGTGGTGTGTCCAGGGGTCCTTGTTTGCCCAACTATCTACCATATAAGCAGAGTGTTTAGCAAGGATCTAATTTTGGCATTGTTGGCGAGAATAACGAGGTGGCTAAAACCGGATATCGCTAACAATTTACTCCATATCGGAAGCAATAGTTATCTTCCTTGGAGTTATAAAGTCGCTCAAATTTATTCTCGCTTAATACATATGCCCATAATTTATGGAAAATTCGCTAAATTTGCGTCTCGCTAAAAATACCACTTATACGGTATTTTGTATTGCTTATAGGAGAATATACACTGTTCGTTATCTTTCATGTGCGAGTCTAAATATATCATTTATGAAAATCTAAAAATGTACCAAGACGACATCCTCAATATTCTTCAATACTGTCATGTAAACGTCAAATTCCTAAGATGCTTACTCCTCCTAGACACCTGATCCCACCTCTGGAGTATCCAGGGGTCCGTGTTTGCCCAACTATCTATTTTGTATTGCATGTAGGAGTTATGAGATTGACCACTGTTCGTTATTTTCACCTTTCATTCAAAACGAGTTTTCAATATTATAGAATAAGATATTAAGCACTTATTTGTACTTATCCATATATCACTGAAGAGACATTATTTGTTGAAATGCGCATCTGGTGCATCGAAATTGGTACCGTGTAAGTTTTACATATACATGTATATGTATATGACATTTATTTTTGTTTGTTCATGATTGATGAGCGCATCGATGTTAAATTTACCAGGATTTCAAAATAAAATATACCTTTGATATTTGTACTATGCTTTGTTTAAACTGAATGTACTGTACTTGGGACTGTAGAACATACATCTTCCTGATTCCTGTTTATTTTGTTATTGAGTCATCAACCGACAAATTTTAAAGCGTGCATAAACAGTGATTTACAATCAATGATTCAGAATTAAATGAACCTATTCTTGAACAGATCATTGATATAAATATTTTTCTAAAACAATATGAGAGAAACAAAATAATCATAATGAAGCTGCATTCTTGATTTAAAAAACAGAAATTACATAAAAGTATAAAGGTAGTTTTAATTAAAAATGAAATACATTTATATTACGCCTTATCTAAAACGTACTTTAAAATGATTTACGGTATACTAGCAATAGAAAGATCAAATCCTCCAAATGATAAATACGCATGCAAATACCAAATTTCTAAAACAGTGTCACAAATATGAAACTTAAAACACTATTGACATCATGTTCTAGTAAATACACATAAAAAACAAAAACACAGATCACACATTAAAACCTTGACGAAAGAGGTGGGTCTTTACATCTCTTTTAAAACAGTCAAGTTTCTGAACATTTCTTAATTCACATGGCAGACCGTTCCAAAGTGTCGCTGCGGCAATGTCAAACCTCCTCTCTCCATAAGTCTTTGTCCTGGTTACAGGCATTGTGACCAGACAGGCTGATTCTGATCTCGCCGGTATGGATAATGTTATCAGTTTTTACAAATATCCAGGAACCATTTTGTCAGGGCACTTGAAAACAGAACAGAATTTTGTACTGAATAAGGTACTCGATTGGAAGCCAATACCATTAGATCTGAAAAGGTGTAATGTTTGTATTTGCCTGTTCGCATAACCACTCTGGCAGCAGTGTTCTCTACAGGCTAAAGTTTGTTCGTGTATTGTTTGTTCAGTCCATATAATAGGGCATTTCCATAATCTAATTTCGATGTTACCAAATAGTTCACAAGAGTCTTACATTGAGTGACTAGATCGGTACGCCGACTATTTACTATCCATTAAGTTTTTAGCGTTTAGATGATTATCAATTCTAGCTGAAGCTACCTTTTCAACAATTTTAGACACAAAAGGGAGATTTGAAACCGGACGATAGTTTTGTATTCCTGATAGGAGTTGTGAGATTGATCACTGTTCGTTATCTTCACCTTTCTATCTAATCCAGGTTTCTTTAAGACCAGAGGTGAGAGGCCGTGTGATTTTGAGTGCGATGCTCTAACCACTCGGCCACCTACCTGGGAAGAGACCACCGACCTTCCGAAAGTAAACTGCGAAACTTTCTCACTTACCAACGCCAGCGGTATTCGAACCCGCGCAGTCCAGAGGTGAGAGGCCGTGTGATTTTAAGCCTGTTTGATAATGTTTGGAACAGACGAATCACTAAGAGATGTGTTGATTGTTTGTTTGTTTGTTTTGCTGTTTATCCGTCACAGTCAACAACTTTTCAGTTACCTGGTGGTGTCCAGTTTATATTGGTGGAAGAGAAAACCAGATACAATGTACCTGAGAAGATTGATTGTTTTGTTGTTTTTCGCCACACTCAACAATTTTTCAGTTCTCTGGTGGCGCCCAGTTTTTATTGATGGAAGAGAGAACCCAGATACAATGTACTTTGGAAGAGACCACCGACCTTCCAAAAGTAAACTGGGAAAATTTCTCAGCTACCGGCGTGAGCGGGATTCGAACCCGCGCCGACCAGAGGTCAGAGGCCGTGTTATTTTGAGCACGATGCTCTAACCACTCAGGCATGTTGGTATAGGATCAATTTCGCAGGACATAGAAGGCGAACTCATATGCTTTAATGTGCGTGATGTAGGAAAGGGGGTTAAAAGCTTCCTAATTTCATCAGGAGATGTCGAAGAAATAACAATTACCGGATCACCAGTGGATTTTACATAGCTGATAAGACATGACCAGACTTTCTAGTCGTATCGTTTTCAGATCGTAAGGTTTCCCTGGACATACTAGAGGTGGGATCAGGTGCCTAGGAGGAGTAAGCATCCTCTGTCGACACGGTCACACCCGCCGTGAGCCCTATGTCTTGATCAGGTAAACGGAGTACTCCATAGTCAAAAGCAGTGTGTCAAGAACAGCCTACACGTCAGACAGCATTTGATCTAATGATAGGGTATATTGGCAAACTAGACCACTATATAAACGACCCATAGGATTTGTGAAATTCTGACTTCAAACTATGTAATCTTTGTCTATTAAACGGGGTGCAATACATTGAAAATGAACATCATGTTTCGAATGTTTGCATCCCGTGGGGATCCGGGTTAGAATAGGTCTCAGTACCTCTTCCTTGTCGTAGTAGGCGACTAAATGGGGCTGTCCTTCGGATGAGACTGCAAAAACAAGGTTCCCGTGTCACAGCAGGTGTGGCACGATATAGATCCCTCCCTGCTCAAAAGCCATAAGCGCCGAGCATAGGCCAAACTTTTACAGCCCTTCACCGGCAGTGGTGACGTCTCTATATAAGTGAAATATTCTCAAGAGGGACGATAAACAATATAAAATCAATCAATCAATCGAATGTTTGCAGTCTATATAGTGACATTAGGTTATATTGTATTCTATGTTATCACGTGATGACACTTTCAGAAAGATAAAAACCAAGCAATTATATGCATGAAGTATATTAATGTAATGATTGATTGATTGATGTTTTCCGCCACACTCAACATTTTTTCAGTTATATGGTGGTGCCCAGTTTTTATTGGTGGAAGAGAGAACCCAGATACAATGTACCTTCCGAAAGTAAACTGGGAAACTTTCTCACTTATTGGCGCGAGCAGGATTCGAACCCGAGCCGACAGAAGTAAGAGGCCGTGTGATTTTGAGCATGATGCTCTAACCACCCGGCCACGGAGGCTCTTATTATGTTCCCCAAACATAGTTTGGGAACATTGGTTTTACTCTGTTTCTTATTATTATTATGTCTCCGAACACATAGTGTCCGAGACATATTGTTTTTGCTCCGTTTCTTATTATTCTTATTTTTTTCCCCTTCTTATTAAGGTCTTCCGTTCCAGACGGAAGACCTTATAGTGATTCTACTGTTTATTAGGGTCTTCCGTCTTCAGCGGAAGACCCTTCTATTATTCTATTGTTGATTTTTCACTTTTCTTAGGGTCTTCCGTCTTCAGCGGAAGACCCTTCTATTATTCTAATGTTGATTTTTCACTTTTCTTCTTCTTATTATGTCTCCGAACACAAAGTGTCGGAGACATATTGTTTTTGCTCCGTTTCTTATTATTAAGGTCTTCCGTCTCAACGGAAGACCTTATAGTGATTCTTATGTTTCTTTTCCTCTATTATTATTATTATTGTTCTTTTTCTTACCGATTTTGTGCACGGGATTTCTCTAAAACAGCTGGATAGATTTTCCTGAAATTTTCAGGAAAGATGTAAAATAGGATTGTCTAGAAAGGTTTTGTTTGGTTTTGCAAAAATCACTTCCGGTCACAAGTTACGGCTGAATTTCCGTTTTTCAAATGACATTTTGTCCGGGCGTTTTCTCATAAATGGTTAAAGATTGAGACTTCAAACTTTCAGGGATGATAGATGGTGACTTGTAGCTATGCAATAGAGTATTATCATTGCCATCCGTCATTTCCGGCCGTCACCGGAAGTGAACAAAAGAAACGTCAAATTTCAAACTAATGCTTTTGACACAAAACTTGCATATATTAATTAGATATCTTTCGGCGTTTCAGAAAATGTTAGTCTTACTGGAAGTTTAACCAGCAACTTCCGGTTTTTAAAGAAAAACTTCGAAAAAATGGTCTTTGTTTGTCCTCGTATATCTCGTTTATTAATTAAACTTTTAATACGATATTTACAGATTTTAATGAGATTATCAATCTTAAGAGAACACTGTAACACTATTTCAAAAGTCACTTCCGGTCACAAGTTACGGCCGAATTTCCGTTTTTCAAATGATATTTTGTCCGGGCGTTTTCTCATAAACAGTTAAAGATTGAGTCTTCAAACTTTCAGGGATGATAGATTATGAATTGTAGCTGTGCAATAAGGTATTATTTTTGCCATCCGTCACTTCTGGCCGTCACCGGAAGTGAACAAAAGAAACGTCAAATTTCAAAATTATGCTTTTGAAACAAAACTTACATAGATTAGATAGGTCTCTTTCAGGGTTTCAGAAAATATTAGATTTACCGGAAGTTTAACCAGCAACTTCCGGTTTTCAGAGAAAAACTTTAAAACAACGGTCTTTCTTTGTCCTCGTATATCTCGTTTATTTATGAACCATTTAATACGATATTTACAGATATTATTGACATTATCCATCTCAAAAGAACTCTGCACAACTATTTCAAAATTCACTTCCGGTCACAAGTTGCGGCCAAATTTCTGTTTTTCAAATGATAGTTTGTCCGGGCGTTTTCTCATAAACGGTTTAAGATTGAGTCTATAAACTTTCAGGGATGATAGATGGTGACTTGTAGCTCTGTAATAATGGTTTATCATTATCATCCGTCACTTCCAGCCGTTACCGGAAGTGAACAAAAGAAACGCCAAATTTCAAAATTATGCTTTTGAAACAAAACTTGCATAGATTAATTGGGTCTCTTGTGGCGTTTCAGAAAATGTTAGTCTTACCGGAAGTTTAACCAGCAACTTCCGGTTTTTAGAGAAAAACTTTGGAAAAATGGTTTTTCTTTGCTATCATATATCTCGCTTATAAAGCAAGTGTTTTTGTCATTTTCAAATATATAATTGACATTATCCATCTTCAGAGTATAGTGAATTATTGTTGTTTTTTTTCAAAATTCACTTCCGTTCGTTAAATGTGTACGATTTCCGGTTTTTTTTCTCTCCAAGTGTTTTCTCATAAATACTTAAAGATTGAGTCTTGGAGCTTTCAGGAAAGTTAGATAGTGATTTGTAGATGTGACATACGTGTTTCAACTTTCTTCCTGTCACTTCCGTCATCCGCCGGAAGTACCATAAAAACATGTAATATTTCATTTTTTAAATTCTAATCCTCATAAAATTATTTAATAGAGTGTAATAAGTCATATCATTTCCACCGGAATTTGGTTGTTCGAAACCGGAAGTTGTCCAAAAACTCAGTATTTTTTATGGAAATTTTTAGTGTGGGTTCCTACGTGGTTCAATTGGAATTTTTATTCGTTTTATGGACTACCGAGATACTTGAAAGTGAATGTAACAAAACCGAAATTGTTTACAATTGATAAATCACGTCTTACATGTATGTGTTTATTTCTTTCATGTATAGTCGTTCTTCACTAATTCACTAATTGAATTCTTCCAGTCAAGGTCCTATCTCGTCAGCAATTGGACGGAAGACCTATTTGTTGCTCGCAACGAGATCATTTCTAGTTCTTTCTTATTCTTATTCTTTTCTTCTTATTTTTCCTCTTCTTTAGTGAGAAATTTGTCCGACCGATTTTGTGAAAGTGCTTTGACAGATCCACTTCAAACTTTGTGAGCTGATAGGGGGTCACTAGGAGGGGTGCATTCAACTTTTCAAATTTTCAAAATGGCCGCCGTTTCAAGATGGCGGCCAAAAAACGTCAAAAACTCAAGGTTGTCGGATTTCAACCAAATTCGATTTCTAGGGTAATATGGTCACCCCGAGTCCATTTCCACCATCAAATTTTTTTTTGAGCCGCCATTTTCAAAATGGCCGCCATATACCGAAATATTTCAAAGTGTTAAAATCTCTACAACATTTGGGTTCTGGGGTAAATGGAGGGTCCACAATTCATTTCTAGCATCAGTATTTCCTTCCAATCCATTTTCAAATGTTTCAAAATGGCCGCCATTGAGGAAAATGGCGGCCAAAAATCAAGTCCGTCGGATTTCAACCAAATTCAGTTTCTAGGGTTTTTTGAGAATCCTGAGTGCATATCTGGCATCAAAAAGCATTTCTGACATGGGGAGGTGTTCGGAGACATTTGTGTTGGCATCCCAACACAGTTATAGCTCGTTATTATTATTTTTATTCTTTTCTTTTTTCCTTACCGATTTTGTGCAGAGGATTTCTCAGAGATAAATAGATTGATTTACTTCAAATGTTTAGGGTTGATGCATTGCTATTTGAAGTTTATATCTTTATTTGGATTTTTGAAAATTCACTTCCGGTTGGAAGTTATCCCCTTTTATCGATTTTCAGTTAAAATGATTAACTTTTTTCTTATCCCCCTTTTATCGATTTTCAGATGACCATTTTGTCCGGACAAAAACTCAAAAACGACAAAAGCTAGAATGCTGAAATTTTCAGTGATGTTAGACGACATGTTGTAGTTGTGCACATCGGTTTTCAAAATTTCCGGAAGTGCCTAGTATGGAAGCTCGGTAGGGGTCGAAAATGGAGTTTAAAAAAGTGCCCAATTTTTTTCCACGTTTTAAATCAGAACTTTTTATTCGTAAATATTTTGTTTAGACATATATAACAAAAGTTGTACAGTTTATTGAGATCTTTCGTGTCATATCAAGAAATGCGCCCATGGGCCTCATGGCTCGCCTGAACCATTGAATTTCTGTTACAATGATTAACTTTTTTCTCACGAAACTTTTGATAAGACATGTAGAATGAAAGTTGTTCAGTTTTGCAAGATCTATCTAATGATGTCAAAAAATAGGCCTCCGGGCGTCTTTCTCGAGAAACTTTTGACAAGACATGTAGAACGAAAGTTGTTCAGTTTCGCAAGCGTTAACTAACGATGTTAAGAAATAGGCCTGCTGGTCTCATGGCTCACCTGAATAATTGGGTTATTGTTGCAATCTATTACATTTTTGTCAAGAAACTTTTAATAAGACATCTAGAACAAAAGTTGTTCAGTTTTGCAAGATCTTTCGAACAACATCATCAAAAAGGCGAACGGGCCTCATGGCTCGCCTGAACAGTTTGACTAGTGTCATAATTACTAACTTTTTTTCTCGAGAATCTTTTGATTAGACATGTAGAACAAAAGTTGTTCAGTTTTGCAAGATCTTTCGAACAACATCATCAAAAAGGCGAACGGGTCTCATGGCTCGCCTGAACAGTTTGATTAGTGTCATAATTACTAACTTTTTTCTCGAGAATCTTTTGATTAAACATGTAGAACAAAAGTTGTTCCAGTTTTGCAAGATCTTTCATACGATATCAAGAAAAGGCCCACGGGCCTTATGACTCGCCTTCACAGTCTGATAAATGTCGCAATCAATAACTTTTTTCTGAAGAAGATTTAGATAGGACATGTAGAACAAAATTTGTTCAGTTTTGCGAGATATATCTAGAATGATATCAAAAAATAGGCCTTCGGGCGACATGACTCGCCTGATCAGTCGAATTGTTTTCGCAGTAAATAACATTATTAACTTTTTTCTCGAAAAAAGGCTGACCCCTTTAATTAGTGGCCGAGAGGGGCAGAGAGTCTTTAATTTATAACACTTAAATGATCAATATTTATAAAACATTACCAAAGCTAAATTGTACGTTTAGACAATATATTTGTATCATTATTTATGAACGAAAATCTCAGTCAAATTCTTATCTCATCACATCTAAAATTGGACGGAGGACCCACTCGTTGCTCGCAACGAGATCGCATCTAGTTATTATTATGTCTCCGAACACAAAGTGTCGGAGACATATTGTTTTTGCTCCGTTTCTTATTATTATTATTATTTTCTTCTTATTCTTATTATTCCTCTTCTTTAGTGAGAAATTTGTCCGACTGATTTTGTGAAAGTGCTTTGACAGATCCACTTCAAACTTTGTGAGCTGATAGGGGGTCACTAGGAGGGGTGCATTCAACTTTTCAAATTTTCAAAATGGCCGCCGTTTCAAGATGGCGGCCAAAAAACGTCAAAAACTCAAAGTTGTCGGATTTCAACCAAATTCAATTTCTAGGGTAATTTAGTGACCCCAAGTCCATTTCCACCATCAAATTTTTTTTTTGACCCCCATTTTCAAAATGGCCGCCATATACTGAAATATTTCAAAGTGTTAAACTCTCTACAACATTTGGGTTCTGGGGTAAATTGAGGGTCCACAATTCATTTCTAGCATCAGTATTTCCTTCCAATCCATTTTCAAATGTTTCAAAATGGCCGCCATTGAACAAAATGGCGGACAAAAATCAAGTCCGTCGGATTTCAACCAAATTTAGTTTCTAGGGTTTTTTGAGGATCCTGAGTGCATATCTGGCATCAAAAAGCATATCTGACATGGGGAGGTGTTCGGAGACATTTGTGTTGGCATCCCAACACAGTTATAACTCGTTATTAAGGTCTTCCGTTTCCAACGGAAGACCTTCTAGTGATTCTACTGTTTATTATTATTATTATTTTTTTTTTTTCCCTTTCGTCTCCGAGACCGCTTGATGAATTTTCCTGAAACTTTCACAGGTTATAGAGAACGATGGTACCTCGAGGCATTTTTTTCATTTTTTCAAAATTCACTTCCGTTCGTCAGATACGTCCGATTTTCCGGTTTTTGAAAGAAAGTTTGTCCGGGGGTAAACTTGAAAACCACTAAAGATAATCGAATGAAACTTTCAGGGATGATAGATCTATTTTCTCTATGTTGCATGCACGTATTATTTTTTGTCGCCGTCACTTCCGGTCGTCACCGGAAGTGATTAAATAAATCATCAATTTCAAACTTTTTTCTTTCAAATTGAAACCTATATTGGTTTACTAGGTCTCATTCTAATTCTCAAAAAATGTTGACCCCACCGGAAGTTGAATCTTCAACTTCCGGTTATATCAAAGAAAGCCCACTCATTCTCTCATTTTTCAGTGCCATAAATCTCGGTCATGAAACTAGTTAATGAGTTGAGTTTTACATATATTATAGTCACTACAAATGTCTAGGATAAGGTCAAATATTTTTGTAAAATTCACTTCCGGTCGGCAAATACGGATTATTAGCTGTTTTCGTTGTCAAGCGTTTTTCTCAGAAACGGTAAAAGATAGAGTCACCAAATTTTCAGAGTTAATAGATCTCACTTTGTAGGCGTGCAGTAGGGTGTTGAGAATGTCGGCCGTCACTTCCGGTCGTCACCGGAAGTGATTAAAGAATCATAAATTTCAAACTTTTTTCTTTCAAATTGAAACCTATATCGGTTTACTAGGTCTCGTTCTAATTAAAATAAAATGTTAACCCCACCGGAAGTTGAATCTCCAACTTCCGGTTATATCAAAGAAAGACTATGCATTCTCTCATTTTTCAGTGCCATAAATCTCGGTCATAAAAGAAGTTACTGATATGAATTTTACATATGTTATAGACACTATAATTGTCTAGAGTAAATTGAAATATTTTTGTAAATCTCACTTCCGGTCGTGAGATATGGGGTGGACATATTCAAACCTTGTTTTTTCAGTTTCTCAATAATGAAGAAAGATAGACGCTTGAAACTTGTAGAGTTGATCAACTAACATTAGTCCATTGTACACATACATTGAATTTTTTTGTCCGTCACTTCCGGTCTATACCGGAAGCATTTGAAAAATTGTCGATTTTCCGATTTGTTCGAGTGATTTTTCAGAGATGGCTGGACATCTTTTCTTAAAATTTTCAGGAATAATGTCTTATGAAATGACCTTGCTATAATTATTTTGTTTTTACAAAATTCACTTCCGGTCGGATAATATGGCCGATTTTCTGTTTCTCAAAAGGAATTTTCTCGAGCATTTTTCTTGGAAAAGGTAAAATATAGGTTCATCAATTATTCAGGGATGATCAATCTCCCTTTGCAGGCGTGCAGTAGAGGGTTGAACATGTCGACCGTCACTTCCTGTCGTCACCGGAAGTGATGGAAAGAATCGCAAATTTCAAACTTTTTCTTGTAAATTGAAACCTATACTAGTTTATTAAATCTCTTTGAAAGTGTCAAAAGAATATTGACTCCGTCGGTAGTCAAAACAACTACTTCCGGTTTCTTGATAAAATACCTTTTTCTTTTCATCTCTTTGTCCCCCATAAATCTCGCTTATATTTGAAGTCTTTGATATGATTTTCACATGTCATAATAAAAGTATCAACTTCTAAAGTTTTGATAATTTTGTTTTTCAAAATTGACTTCCGGTCGGTAGTAAACTACTACTTTTTCTTTCTTTAGTCTACTTCTTTTTGTTGAGAACTCTTTCAGATAGAGACGTGAAATTTTCAGGAAATATAGATAGTAAAGAGTCGCTGTCATTTATAGGAAAACGCATCTGAATAGTACTTCCGGTCATTACCGGAAGTTACAAGAAATGAGTAAAAAATTCGATAATACACTTCTCATTTATTGTTAAAGTACATTTTCTGATATATTTGAATGGTTTTTGTAGGATCAGAAAACTCTTTACTGGAAGTGGTCTAACGGAAGACCTACTCATTACTAGTAATGAGTTTCTAGTTATTATTTTTTCCCTTTCGTCTCCGAGACAGCTGGATGGATTTTCCTGAAACTTTCACAGGTTATAGAGAACGATGGTACCTCAAGGCATTTTTTTCATTTTTTCAAAATTCACTTCCGGTTGTGAGATACGTCCGATTTTCCGGTTTTTGAAAGAAACTTTGTCCGGGGGTAAACTTGAAAACCACTAAAGATAATCAAATGAAACTTTCAGGGATGATAGATCTATTTTCTCTATGGTGCATGCACGTAATATTTTTTGTCGCCGTCACTTCCGGTCGTCACCGGAAGTGATTAAATAAATCATCAATTTCAAACTTTTTTCTTTCAAATTGAAACCTATATTGGTTTACTAGGTCTCATTCTAATTCTCAAAAAATGTTGACCCCACCGGAAGTTGAATCTCCAACTTCCGGTTATATCAAAGAAAGACTATTCATTCTCTCATTTTTCAGTGCCATCAATCTCGGTCATGAAACTAGTTAATGAGTTGAGTTTTACATATGTCATAGTCACTATAAATGTCTAGAGTAACGTCAAATATTTTTGTAAAATTCACTTCCGGTCGGCAAACACGGCTTCTTAGCTGTTTTCGTTGTCAAGCGTTTTATTCAGAAGCGGTAAAAGATAGAGTCACCAAATTTTCAGAGTTAATAGATCTCACTTTGTAGGCGTGCAGTAGGGGGTTAAAAATGTCGTCCGTCACTTCCGGTCGTCACCGGAAGTGAATAAATAAATCATAAATTTCAAACTTTTTTCTTTCAAATTGAAACCTATATCGGTTTACTAGGTCTCGTTCTAATTCTCAGAAAATGTTGACCCCACCGGAAGTTGAATCTCCAACTTCCGGTTATATCAAAGAAAGACTATTCATTCTCTCATTTTTCAGTGCCATAAATCTCGGTCATAAAACAGGTTAATGATTTTAATTTTACATATGTTATAGACACTATAAATGTCTTCAGTAAATTTAAATATTTTTGTAAAATTCACTTCCGGTCGTGAGATATGGGGTGGACATATTCAAACCTTTTTTTTCCAGTTTCTCATTAATGAATATAGATAGACGCTTGAAACTTGTAGAGTTGATCAACTAACATTAGTCCATTGTACACATACATTCAATTTTTTGTCCGTCACTTCCGGTCTATACCGGAAGTATTTGAAAAATTGTTGATTTTCCGATTTCTTCGAGTGATTTCTCAGAGATGGCTGAAATTTTCAGGAATAATGTCTTATGAAATGACCTTGCTATAATTATTTTTGTTTATACAAAATTCACTTCCGGTCGGAAAATATGGCCGATTTTCTGTTTCTGAAAAGGAATTTTGTCCAGCATTTTTCTTGGAAAAGGTAAAATATAGGTTCATCAAACATTCAGGGATGATCAATCTCCATTTGTAGGCGTGCAGTAGAGGGTTGAACATGTCGACGGTCACTTCCTGTCGTCACCGGAAGTGAGGGAAAGAATCGCAAATTTCAAACTTTTTCCTTTAAATTGAAACTTATACTAGTTTATTAAGTCTCTTTCAAAGTGTCAAAAGAATATTGACTTTGTCGGTAGTCAAAACGACTACTTCCGGTTTCTTGATAAAATACCTTTTTAATTTTCGTATCTTTGTCCCCATAAATCTCGCTTATATTTGAAGTCTTTCATATGATTTTCACATGTCTTAATAAAAGTATCAACTTCTAAAGTTTTGATAATTTTGTTTTTCAAAATTGACTTCCGGTCGGTAGTAACCTACTACTTTTTCTTTCTTAGGTTTACTTCTTTTTTTGAGAACTCTTTCAGATAGAGACGTGAAATTTTCAAGGAATATAGACAGTAAAGAGTGGCTGTCATTTATAGGAAAACGCATCTGAATAGTACTTCCGGTCGTCACCGGAAGTTACGAGAAAGGAGTAAAAAATTCGATAATACATTTCTCATTCATTGTTAAGGCACATTTTCTGATATATTTAAATGGTTTTCGTAGGAACAGAAAGCTCTTTACCGGAAGTGGTCTAACGGAAGACCTACTCATTACTAGTAATGAGTGTCTAGTTATTAAGGTCTTCCGTTTCCAACGGAAGACCTTCTAGTGATTCTACTGTTTATTATTATTATTAAGGTCTTCCGTCTCCTGCGGAAGACCTTACTATTATTGCTCGCGTTCTTCTTCTTCATTAAGGTCTTCCGTCTCCTGCGGAAGACCTTACTATTATTGTTCGCGTTCTTTTTCTTCATTATTATTATTATTATTTTCCTTGGTAGTACACGCGTTTTTCTCAGCCATTTCTCGATCGATTTTCACGAAATTTTCAGGAAAGATGTCTTTTGGTGAAGAGACTTTGCTTGCAAAATTTCGTGCTTGACGTCACTTCCGGTCAGGAGTTATCTCTCTTTTAGTGACTTTTTGAAGGGCCTTGTTGTCCACACATCTCCTCCGTTAGTTTTGAAGCTAGAGTCTTGAAATTTCTACACAAGATAGAGTAAACATTTTAGAAGATTTGTGGGGGATTCGATTTTACCGGAGGCGATTTGCCTAAACGCTCGCCTGGATCTGAAAAAATGGATGCCAAAAGTTGTTCAATGTGTCATAACCTATCGATCAATATCAAAAAATGGGTCTGTGGGCCTCATGGCTCGCCTGTAGAGTCGATTTTTGTCGATATCAGTCGATTTCAAAAACTTGTAACTGGTAAATATTTTGTAAGGACATATTGAACAAAAGTTGTTCAGTTTATCGAGATCTATCGATTGATATCAAGAAATAGGCCTATGGTCCTAATGGCTCGCCTGTAGAGTCGATTTTTTGTCGATATCGGTCGATCTCAATAACTTTTTACAGGTAAATATTTTGTAAAGACATATAGAACTAAAGTTGTTGAGTCTATAGAGGGCTAACAAATGACATCAAGAAATAGGCCCGCGGGCCTTATGGCTCGCCTGGAGAGTCGAATTTCAAACGAATTTCACCGCAACTTTGCTTCAGAAGCTTATGATATGAAAACTTGATTATATCTAAAGTGTCTTAAAGTCGGAAACTAAATTGGGACTCATTTGTCTTTTCTTTTTTTTTTAACTCCGAGTGCATCAACAAATCGGACGGAAGACCTACTCGTTGCTCGCAACGAGATCGTGTCTAGTTATTCTTATTATTATTTTCTTCTTATTATTTTTCCTCTTCTTTAGTGAGAAATTTGTCCGCGCGATTATATGAACGTGCTTCGACTGATCAACTTCAAACTTTCTGAACTGATAGGGGGTCATAAGGAGGGATGCAATTAACTTTTCAAAATGGCCGCCGTTTTCAAATGCCGGCCAAAAACGTCAAAAAATCGAAGTTGTCGGATTTCAACCAAATTTTATTTCTAGGGTAATATTGTGACCCCGAGTCCATTTCCACCATCAAAATTATTTTTTTTGAGCCGCCATTTTCAAAATGGCCGCCATATACCGAAATATTTGAAAAAGTTAAATTCTCTAGAGTATTTGGGTTCTGGGGTCAATTGAGTGTCCACAGTTCGTTTTTAACATCAGTATTTCCTTCCAATCTATTTTCAAATGTTTCAAAATGGCCACCATTGAAGAAAATGGCGGCCAAAAATCAAGTCCGTCAGATTTCAACTAAATTTAGTTTCTAGAGTTCTTTTAGGATCCTGAGTGCATATCTGGCATCAAAAACCATTTCTGACATGGGGAGGTGTTCAGAGACATTTGTGTTGGCATCCCAACACAGTTATAGCTCGTTATTATGTCTCCGAACACAAAGTGTCGTAGACATATTGTTTTTGCTCCGCTTCTTATTATGTCTCCGAACACAAAGTGTCGGAGACATATTGTTTTTGCTCCGTTTCTTATTATGTCTCCGAACACAAAGAGTCGGAGACATATTGTTTTTGCTCCGTTTCTTATTCTTCTTCTTATTATTATTATTATTATTATTTTCTTCTTATTTTTCCTCTTATTATGTCTCCGAACACAAAGTGTCGGAGACATATTGTTTTTGCTCCGTTTCTTATTATTCTTATTATGTCTCCGAACAATATGTGTTAAAATCTGTACAACATTTGGGTTCTGGGGTAAATTGAGGGTCCACAATTCATTTCTAGCATCAGTATTTCCTTCCAATCTATTTTCAGATTTTTCAAAATGGCCGCCATTGAAGAAAATGGCGGCCAAAAAATCAAGTCCCTCGGATTTCAACCAAATTTAGTTTCTAGGTTTTTTTGAGAATCCTGATCTGGCATCAAAAACCATTTCTGACATGGGGAGGTGTTCGGAGACATTTGTGTTGGCATCCCAACACAGTTATAGCTCGTTCTTATTATTCCTCTTCTTTAGTGAGAAATTTGTCCGACCGATTTTGTGAAAGTGCTTCAAGAGATCCACTTCAAACTTTGTGAGCTGATAGGGGGTCATTAGGAGGGGTGCATTCAACTTTTTAAATTTTCAAAATGGCCGCTGTTTCAAGATGGCGGCCAAAAAACGTCAAAAACTTAAGGTTGTCGGATTTCAACCAAATTTTATTTCTAGGGTAATTTAGTGACCCCAAGTCCATTTCCACCATCAAATTTTTTTTGAGCCGCCATTTTCAAAATGGCCGCCATATACCGAAATATTTCAAAGTGTTAAAATCTCTACAGCATTTGGGTTCTGGGGTCAACTGAGGGTCCACAGTTCTTTTTTAGCATCAGTATTTCCTTCCAATCAATTTTCAAATGTTTCAAAATGGCCGCCATTGAAGAAAATGGCGTCCAAAAATCAAGTCCGTCGGATTTCAACCAAATTCCGTCTCTAGAGTTCTTTGAGGATTATTATTGCATATCTGGAATCAAAAACCATTTCTGACATGGGGAGGTGTTCGGAGACATTTGTGTTGGCATCCCAACACAGTTATAGCTCGTTATTATTCCTTTTCTCCGGTACTTTTTTGTCCGGTAGTGTTCTCAGAAACTACAAAAGGGATCAATATGAAACTTTCCAGGATGATAGTATAGCGTTTGTAGATGTGCAGAACGATAGTCATTTTGTCTTCACATGCATGCACGCGCGCACACGTGCATTGCAAATTTGGTACAAAAAATGAAAAATCAGAATATTGAAAGGATCGATATGAAACCTTAATAGCATGATAGCATATCATTTGTACATGTGAAAAATGATATTCATTTTGTCTGCACGCGCGTGCATGCGCATGCACGTGCATCCCAATTTTCGTACACTAACTTTGGAATAAGTCTAACTTTTTGTTGTTCATTGATATGACTTGATATTCATATCATAGGTAGATATTGAGACCCCTAACAGATTTGCATGGTGAAAATTACCAATTTGCACGCGCATGTACGTGCACTTCTTTTTGATTGGATAATACTAAAACGTTTGTAACTATCTTACTTATAAAGCGAATGAGTTGATATTCACAGTATAGGTAGATAACAAGTGTATCTATATATTAGTGTAACAAAAAAATGCCAACACAAACGCGCATGCGCGTGCATTGTTTTTCAAATGTTCATTTTTTAAAGGACGATAACGTTTTTGTTTTCACCAAATTCTATTGATATGAGGGATTTATATGTGTCTTGGTACTCCTTACAAATTGCTGTGGTTAAAACTACTGCTCAGCACGTGCATGCACGTGTGCTGAATTCTGATTGGACGATTTTAAAATCCATATAACATCCTTATATTTGATGGAAACGTTATGAAATTCATACTGTGGGTATATGATACAAATGCCTGTTGAATGACGTGGTACTGAAATGACCATATTAAACGCACTATGTGTAATTAAAGGCTAAAATAAAATGAATTTTTGCTATAGGTTTACAATGACATCAGTTTTTATTTGGGGGAGGTCTGGGGAACATATGTAACGGTCCCCGTTACAATTAGAACTAGTTAATGTAATGTATTTCCTTGTTTTGCGTTTGCGTCCTCATTGATATACGAGATAATAACACATTTGTAGACTGGTGTCCAACCTTCTGATTTATAATGTGGTTATCTACTTACATGTATTCTTTATATTTTGCGATTTGTGTGTTGTTCTTGTCTTCAGAAAGTCTGAATAAGACAAATGGAGAAAAAATCCGGAACGTAAGTTTTTGCATAAGAGTTACATGAATGCCAGAATATGCAATTTTCCCCCCTGACAAGTAAATTAAATCTTCAAAATTTGAAGTTTTGAAAAGAAAGATCATCAACCAGTTCCTAGAATCAAACTACATGAAATATGTTTTCAGAATTCAATCTGACAAAAATTCAGGATGATATCATTTGGATTTGATAAAACTTCTGTTTCTTGAAAGCCTGTTATTTTACAACTTATTTACAATGTAACGGCAGGCGTATTTTATTACGGAATTCTACTATTCATTCTATATGAATAGTAGACAATACATGTACAGTCTGGTTTCCAGTGGTTTGCTAAAGCTTGTATAACTGTTCGACCAAATTTTTTACCCTGCTCGTAAAATATTCAAACTTCCAGTCATATGCATACAATGCAATTTTGCCTGATATCAATTTATTACTAGAAAAACTGAATGCAGAAGACACTCTCTATGAGCATTGTATTTTGCATAATCCTGGAACATGGGTTCTGTATAGGGCAAGACTAGAATGGGAATATCTCTAGGATGGGACCAAAATGTAGTGTTATTGACTGTAATGTTTTCATCTGTTGAAGGCACATAATTTTTGCTGACATTGAATATCAGTTTGGTTTATGTCAGTTTCCAGTTCATTGATTTCTTTTCAGGGATTATTTCTTTAACCCATTCCTTAGAATATGTAAATCAAATTTCGTTATAGTGGCAAAATTATGTTAACACATTGTCCATACAATTTTTAGAGAATCTGGATCCCCTCCATTACGTACAATATTTGAGGTTTTCCTTCCTTTTTTTAACAATTTCACCCCCTTACATAATATCCCGCAGAGCTTTAATAACCACGACATTGTTCATACCATAGACGTATTAGCCTACTATCTGCTATTCATCTATTTTTCAAGCTATTCTACATACTGTTTGTGATTTCTTGTTTCAAAATGTCTACGTTTAGCCTTACAGCTAGTATTGAGTTTTGTATTTGATATCTAACCCCATACACTTTGCTATTACGAAGAAATAAAAGAAATGACTGTTACAAAATAGATATGCAGAGAATGATGTTGCAGTTTATTTCTTTTATGTCCATTCAAGACTTTTTCACTCATACTCCAGCTATGAGTGAAGTGCCGCAAATTTACAACATCGCTCAGTTCTATAACAGTATTCTTTATCGTACCAACGCAAACCGGTCTCGGTAGCGTGGCGAGGTTAGGGCGCTCGCTTCCCATTCCGACAACGTGTAAAACATAAGACGGTGAACATAGATAATAACCGTTCCACGCTAAGCACCCCTATTTAGAAGGAAAGGAAGTCGCGGTTATTTCGGATATGACCTTAAAACGGAGGTCATGGTAGGTGTTGGCATGATAAGGAATAGCTCCCTCATAGTTCAGTATGTATGACATGAGTGACCTTTCTACACGAATTGAAAATTCTCGAATGGGACGTGAAACAAATAAGAAAACAACCCTAATGGTACCAATGCATTACAAATATGTCTGATTTTTTCTGAACTGATTTCTAATTCATACGATTAAGTGTGTATTTTGCAGAGGCAGAGAAATCAACTGCTGCAATAATTACTACCAAGCAAAAAACACCTGTGTGGGTAAGATCAAACCCTTTTATAAATTTTCTTGAAATTCATTGTATTAATTACCACTATGTTTTCATGTTATTTCGTTTCTTGTAACAACATTGTCGTTGACAGGATTATCATTACAATTCTGTCTTAAACGAACTTGGTTTTAACTCCATACTCCAAGTTCCCTTTGAAAAGATAAAAGTCTTCAAAGTCACGCTTCAGTTTTGAATGTAAAACTTATACGGTACCAATTTTGATACACCAGATGCGCATTTCGACAAATAATGTCTCTTCAGTGATGCTCAACCGAAATGTTTGAAATCCGAAATAACTATGAAGTTTTAGAGCTAAATATAGCCAAAAACAGCGTGCCAAAAAAGTGGAGCCAAATTCGTCCAAGGATAAGAGCTATGCATGAGGGAGATAATCCTAAATTTTGAAATGAATTTCTAAATTTTACAACAGCAATTAAATATACATCCGTATTTTCAAGAATACATTTAATGGAACGAACGAATATGAGTTAGAGTACCTATACTGGATTCCAAAACTTCACAAAAGCCCCTACAAATAGAGATATGTTGCTGGATCCAATAAACGTTTAACTACTATAGTAAGCCTCTATCTTTGCTCCTGACTAAAATATTAACTGAGGTGAAGGAGAAACTTTCAATGTATTGTGCCACAACATGTACCAGAACTGGTTAAAATCAAATGTTGGTTCTAAAGAACTTTTAGTAAATTTTAAATCACGAAACTTTTTAGCCGAGTTGCAACGAAGTGTGTTTGTCGCTCAACTAATTCAATATGCACGTGCATGCTCTGCGTTTGATCACTATTTAAAAATCTAGGTGTGTTACTGACAAATAAGTTGATTTTACAAGAGCTCCAATGGTCTCGAGTAACGTTAGCATTTCCAAATTGATTGGTCGTTATAATGATCTAATTTACAACGAGAACCTGTCATTAAGTCAAATTGTTATGCTGTTCTTTACATACCACTTTTGACTACGGATGACTCCGTTTACCTGATCACAATATAGAGCTCCTGACGGGAGTAGCTGGTCAACAGGGAATGCTTACTTCTGTTATGCACCTCATCCACACCATTGGGGTGCCCAGGGGTCCGTTCTTCATAGGAATTCTGATATCATATTGATCACCGTTTGTTATCTTCACTTTTTCTTTCCACTATATTTCAGAATGCCCAAATGGAACGTATGGTAGGAACTGTTCACTGAATTGTCCGGAAAACTCGTATGGAAAGAATTGTTTGAAAGCATGTAATTGCAAACCAAATGAAACATGCGACTCAAAAAGTGGAAAATGTTCAGGTATATTTTTATTGTCTAAATGTGTTGTACTAATTATGATAAAATAACTGTAAATTACTTGAGAGCTACCATTCAATCAGATCTTAAATGGCGCGCACATATAGATGATAATGCTAAAAAGCAAACGATATATTAGGATTCCTTAGAAGAAACTTGAATATTAACTCAGCCTCAGTAAATCAGACTTGCTAATGTTTAGTACGACCGTCCTTAGAGTATGCCAGACTAATCTTTAGTACGACCGTCCTTAAAATATCCCAGCTCAATGTGTGATCGTATTGTACTGGAAATGATTCAGATACGAGAAACTAGCAGACAGACGTACTGCGTACCATGCCATACAAAATAGTGCATAAAACAGATTCGCTCCCCTCTCCTATTTCACATTACATTGGGTCAAATGCTGTCTGACGTGTTTCATACCGATTGTTAAGCCGTTCTTGGCACACTGATTTGACTGTTTTAGAAATTGTAAAATTGCTCTTTTTTTGGTTCTGTAGCTTTGGAAATTTGCATAGTATCAGCAAGCATACACACACACACACACACACACACATATATATATATATATATATATATATATATATATATATATATATATATATATTCCTCCTTTTTTATTGATATATTTTGGAACTGTGTATTTTCCTCCTTTTTTATTGATATATTTTGGAACTGTATATTTTCCTGCTTTTGAATTGATATATTTTGGAACTGTATATTTTCCTGCTTTTTATTAAATTATTTAGACTGTGTGATATCAACTCTTTCTATTTGGATTATATATATATATATATATATATATATATATATATATATATACAATATATATATATACAATATATATATATATATATATATATATATATATATATATAGTGATACTGCAGAAAAAGTCCATGGTGTAGGAAATTTAAAAGTAGAAAAAATATATCCAGTGATGACTAAGTACATATGCTCCACATTTAATTAATCAATTGTGGATCATGAAGGGTGAAGATAACGAACAGTGATCAATCTCATAACTCCTACAAGCAATACAACGACACAAAATAGATAGTTGGGCAAACACGAACCCCTGGACACATCAGATTTGGGATCAGGTGTACTTAGTCATGTTGTATGTATATATCATAAAGCCGATTATGTATACTCGACTAGTGATATTTTTATTGTACTTAGTCTACATCTTGTGTGGATTTTTCTATACCTATTTCTGGATTTTATATTATAATTATACTTGAGAGAAAACTCGGTACAAATCTGTGTACCTATATTTACTTGTTTTAAAATTGTTTACCTTTATGACATAAAAATAATATGATTTTTAGAAAAATTTACAATTTTGTCATGTTAGGCCAATAATTGTTGACACTGTATTGAGTTTGTACTCAGACGTAGTAACAGTATCGAGAGTAGCATCATGGACAAGGTGTAAAAATCTAAAGAGCATGTATGCAGAACAGAAGTGAAAAAAATATTCAGATTTTATACAAAGTTACTTAACATGCATATTGGCTAAGACTCTAATTCACACATTTGCAAAAGTCACTTCAATCTAGAATAATATTCATAGATATTTGCTTGATATCCTTCACCTAACTTGTATACATGTGTATGTATATGTATACATGTATGTTACATGAACATTCCATTGAAAGTATCATTAAATTTACACCAATATGTATAGTTTTGAAAACAAATTTGATAATACAATTCATGTTATTTTGTGGCTCGAGTACAAATCTTGCAATTATTCCATATGTGGTTTGTGTAGTCATTTCAGAAGTGTTTGTCCCATTCATGATTAAATCATTTTGAATGGCAGGATCATCAATGGAATTGGATGATTGTCTTGGAATTGGGGAGGTGGGGGAAGAATGATTCGGACATTGTCATCAACTTCTAACTCATATAAACTAATATAAACATTAATAAAAGTAAACTTCAGTTATGTGTCACTGAGGGGAGGGAGTGTAATAAAAATAAGCTTCAGTTTGAAATAAGAATTGTGTGACTGGTGGGGGTTGAGGATATTCGTATAGAGAACAAATATGTCGTGTCATACTATGTAATGTCAATAAAAAAACCAAAATAATTTACATCAAAACGTACATTATTCTCGCCACAGCTCAGGAAGTTTTGTTTTTGAAGGGGAAACTCCAAATCTGTTTTCCGTTCTCGGCCCTTTTAGGCCTTTGTAGCTATGTGTAGCAGTTTGTAATCAAAGACATTTGGGGTTGCCATTTTCTTTCATTGCATTCTTGAGTGTTCCATGCAAAGACCGTGCCTTGGACGGCTTATTGTGTAGGCCTAACAGTCTCCAATAGAGTGCTTCGACGGCCAATAATTAATCCTTTGTTGTCATTTCCTCACCCAAACTCCGCAGGTTTTTTTTTTTTTTTTTTTTTTGTTTTTTTTGCGTAGGGAAACTAAACATTGCTAGTCTTTGTTCATATTAAACATTGCAGTTAGGAGCCACGCATAACACAATATTTACTCGTTGTTTACCGCACGTCACCTACTGATTAGCGTCTTTAGTTGCAAAATGACGGGTTCGTGTGAAGGGACATACATGTAACTCTCGCAATATTTTCTGCTCTGACACAGGTGGGCTATCTTTATCCGCGCGTATCGCGGATATATGACCAAAGTTAGAGATCAAGTTTGAATTTCGTCTCGGTCCATTGATTTTTTACTAAGTTATGGCCCTTGAACTTAGAAAAATAGCATCAATTATTAGTTTTCCGGACGTTTTTTTAACGTGCTTGCAGATATTCATTTGATATTTGGTACATTACTTTGCCATAACAAGTTAAAGATCAAGTTCGAATTTCGTCTCGGTCTTTTGATTTTTCATTAAGTTGTGGCCCTTGGACTTAGAAAAATAGCATGAATTATAAGTTTTCCAGTTGTGCTTGCAGATATTCAATTGATATTTGATACATTACTTTGCCATAACAAGTTACAGATCAAGTTCAAATTTTGTCACGGTCCGTTGATTTTTCATTAAGTTAAAACTAGCGTGAATTGTTAGTTTACATCCAAGTTTCTTATCTCTGTAATACGAATACTACACTCATTAAAACTTTAAGCATAGCAATACAACAATATAGCTAAATTATTCATGATCACTTACATGTCACAATTTACTGACTTGGTTATTGACCTAATTAAACCTAATTATAAATTTCTCTTTTTTCCCTGGTCGAATAGTACTTGATTTCCTATCCTGGTTCCCCAATTTTCCCTTTTACCATAACCTACATAATGAACTTTGAATAATGTTGTGGTACAGTAGTTTTTGCAACCGGTAGGGGACAATGTATTGCCATACAATACTCTCCGAATACTTGTTGATTTTGAGATCTAGGGTCAAACTATTCGGATATCAGAAAGTAATATCTTTGAAGTTTTGGATGAGAGACATTAAACTTGGTACACTGACACCCTCTAAAGAGTAAGGACCCCCCCCCCCCCCTCCCCATTGGTTTTCAAGTCACAAATTCACTCAAATGACTTCGTTTGGATATGTCTGTTCCTTATCTTGAGAGATCAAACTTGGTATTGTGGTTGTCCCTGACTAGTAGACAATCCATTTTTTTACTGTCATTAGCCCACAGACATTCTGAATTTAATCCTTTTCAATGTTGCCGCACGGGGTCATATATATTCCTAAAACAATTCTTGCTCTCATTACCTGTTTTTGAAATGAAGACCGAAATCGGGAGTATTTGAATTATATACATATACACAATAATCGAACTGACTGGCAACCTAACATGATTACGTCATCAGATAAGTTGTACGCTTTCGGTTCGATTGAATGTTTTCATGGTTTTACACATGTATAGTGGGAATTTGTTACGAATTTTATGGGTCATCTGAGTTACTTATTACTGATGGTCTGCGTCCTGAGTCGTGCTTTACTACCCTTCAAATTACTTTCAAATTTGGTTTGAAAGATCTTTGGGACAAGAGGGGGGCATAAATTTTCAATATCAGGATCCCAGTTTCCCTGGGGTCTTAGGAACAACAATAACACTGCCAAAAATTGAGCAGTTCTCAAAATCATATTTTCTATGACCGCATATTTGTAACAAAAACTAAAACCATCGTCATGTAAAGCAGGAACACTTGCAATATATAGTCATTAAACTTGTACAATGTATTGGTGAATATTGATACTGGCTGGATATAGAAAAGCGAGTGCTAGCAAGAATTGCAATTTAACAGTGTAATAAGTGTTAAGTCTTATATCATATGACGAAAACATTTGCATAGTTTATTTTATTTCTTATCAAATCATTATGTTTAGAAACTTAAAAAGTATTGCACTTAAATGAATGTATGCAGTATCATAGTAAAACACATTTCGACGTTCACTCAATATTACTTAGATGTTATCGTCCTCATATAAAATCAAAATCGATACAATAACCTCAAAAGCGCCAACCAGGATTTATCAAACGATATATTTGCTTACCAGGAATGTTTCACGAAGGTGTCGTTCAAGAATTGGACACTAGATTAAGGAACCATTTTATCACTGAAGAATCATTGCTCAGTTTATTGGCTATATGGTATGTATTGATATATTTATATCTCTTTTCAGTTAAACCCGGATATTTCAGGAAAAGGACTGGGTATTTATTGTACTTCTTACATTACCTTTCGTGGATCGTCTCTGTTTCAAGAGACATTGCAGCTTAAAATCGTATACATGTAGTTATTTTGTATCATCCGTTTAGCGGGAGATGATAGAGTACATGCAGTCTTTGCAAATTTTGAACGTTAGATAGCATACAGAAGTAAAATCGACAATCAATGGAATTTAAAAGGAAAATATTCTTCATAAGTATTAGTTACTTCAAATTTTGAGAAATATCATTTGTGCATGTATTATTTACAAGTATAATGAATTTGAGATAGGGCTCGTGGCGGGTGTAAAATAAACAATATTCCGTATGCATTGAATTATATACAAACATGTTGTTCAAAGTCTCGCAACTTTCCTGAAATTTTTGTCATTGTATACTTACACGTACATATCCCAAAGAAGATTTCTATTTTTATTAATTATTAGATACCATGTCTTGTAGAAATATTGAATATACCTGTTGCACTAATTACTTCTACGTGAATACCACCTGTACAGGTGAGTTATTTCGTGTTGAAAATGGTAACTGTAAATATTTACGGTTTAATGTAAATTTCATCATGCATTAGCATTTAGGTGCATTACGTCACGTGTTGTATATTTCATCAATATTTTACCAACTTTTCAGAATGTCCCATTGGAACGTATGGTATCAATTGTTCACAGATTTGTTCGAGTGGATATTATGGGAAGCTATGCGTAAAAAAAAATGTGAATGTCAACCAAATGAAACATGTGATCCAAAACACGGATGTAAAGGTAGTTTTTTCTTTAGCATAATAAAGCAAATAATTTTGATGGTAGTATTGAATGATTGAATGTTGTTTAACATCCCTCTCAAGAATCTTTCACTCATGTGGAGACGTCACATAAACATTTCGGCCTATGCTCGGCGCTTATGGTCTTTGAGCAGGGAGGGATCTTTATCGTGTCACGCGAGCTGTGACTCGTGACCTCCATCCGAAAATCCACCCATTTAGTCGCCTTCTACGACAAGCAAGCGGTACTGAGGACCTATTCTAACCCGGATCCTCACGGGACTGGTGGTAATACTTATATGTTTATTACTGTCAGTATACAAATGTATATTTGGTTGATCAAATTCTAGACAGCGATAAGAAGCTGAACCGTCTATGAGAATGAACAAACCAATATACATGTAAATCTGTATACAGTCAATATCAAACCTAGTAAGTGAGGACCATTATGTGACATGAAGTCAACATACATGTATACACAAGAACTTATAATTAAGATATTGAATGTAATGACATGTATTAATTCTGTTTACCAAAAAAAACACTCCCAAAAATTATCAACAGTATTTGTGTCTATAAACACTTCTAAAAGCTGATATATCAGTAACAATGGCATTGTCCATACTGGTATACAATTCTTCCACGTCAGTGTCTGAGATAAAAGGGTGATGAAACACATCCCTTCCCCATTTTTCAGTTTCAGATAAAATACACCACAGAATCCTCCACATTTATTTCGTACTTGGATTAGCTGCAATAATGTAGCCCTCTCTGATTTTTTTTTAGGGAGAGGGCTACAACTCCTTAATGGTGCAAATGCGGGAGTGATTCACTCCCGCAACATTTGCGCTCATTCTAAACATTTCCTGACTTTCTTTACGTAAATAAAATGATATTCTATGTTTCTTAGTCAATATATAAATTTACAACCTGCAACTCTAGATTTATGAGGCTCTATTCTACCGTTTTCAACAATTTCGATAAATTCCAATTTCTCCATTCATATTTGTGCGCCATGTTTGATGTACTGAAGTTTCAACTTCCGATTGTCAAGTCATTTGCATATGCCATATAATGTAGTATTTACATCAATGGACAAGTATGGAGGCGAAAGCTATTTGAAAGGTTTGAATTTAATATCAAGTCAAAAACCGAACAGCACAGTGTAAATTCTTTCTGCAACAATATGATTTTCCTTTCTTTGTCGAAATGGCTCGAGTAACTACATTTTCGCGCTGATTGTCAATGTTTAGGTTTTTCATTAGATCCACCTACGAGATCTTGCGATAACAAGCATGGCGGAGCAGACGAAGAATTTTGCATGCTGTACATTATATTTAATGAAAAACACCTTTATTAGACATGCCCGAGCACAAAGTTGGTACTCCTTTTGGTGTAAAAAACATTTGGGACTAATACACAGAGTTTATTATCGGTTATTCATAAAATTATTTTGCACCATTACGGAGATCCTATGGAATTGTAGCCTTATCCCGAAAACGTCAGAATAAAAAAAATTGGATAGGGCTACATTATTGCAGCTATACTGAGATATTCTATTGAATATAAAAATTAACGGCAAAATAACAACTAAACTTCATGACAAACGGGTTGATTTCAGCTTCTCCGTCGTAAATTTTCCATATTTATGAAGCAATATTCCATTATCACCTGTATATGGTGTTTATATCTCTCAACTGATTCGATACGTAAGAGATTGTTCTGCGTATGATAATTTTTAAATTAGGCAGGCTACTGACAAATAAGTTGATGTTACAGGGGTTTCAGCAGCCTTGTTTGAAGTCAGTATTTCGCAAATTCTATGGTCGTTAAAATGATCTAGTTTGCCAATAAATCCTATCTTTGGGTCAAATGCTGTCGTTTGACATATTTCCTACCGGTTTTTAGGCAATTTTTGGCAAGCTTATTTTGACTACGGATTACTCCGTTTACCTGATCAAGATATAGGGCTTACGGCAGGTGTGACCGGTCTACATTGGATGCTTATTCTTCTTAGTCACCTGATCTCACATCTGGTACATCCAGTGGTCCATGTTTGCCCAACTTTTAATTTTTTGTATTTAAGGTCAAACAGATCCTCTATATTTCCTAGTAGATGTTCTCTTTCTGATAAAACATTGAAGCAACTGATCAGGCATGATATAATATGAAACAGGCTTACCGCGCAAAGTATGAATAATGTGGTCAACAAATCACGTGGAAGGGTCATTGGCAATATTAGGCAAGAGGCAACATATAAACAATAATACAACGATCCAATTTAATGTATACGTATAATCATCGACAAGATAAATTAGTTAATATACATAATTTGAGAGGTAATACGGAAATACACGGGGTCCTTGAAAAAAGAAAACATTGCTTACGACTCACTCAATATAATTTTTTTCGATCACCCCATATATTTCCGGATTACCTATTTCAATGTCTAAATATCGTAGAATATAATATACTACAACAACCAATGAAATTTCAATATTTTTGTTAGATGCAGGATAAAAGTTAACACCTGTTTAGAACAAGAGACCAACCGGCCTTATCGGTCACTTGAGAACTAGTGAAAAAGTATCACTACACCCAAGGGTTATGAAATCTAGAGAAAAAAATTCTGTTCTGAATATCTAAGCTAAATTCTAATGTTCAGCAACAATATAAAACAAGTTGTGTTCTTAAAATTCTACTGTCCTCAAAAGTGTATACATTGATGAAGGGCTTGACATATAATGTGTGTATTAACATTAAAACATAAAAAATGACTAATTTGGACTCATCTTAAAGTCAAACCCCTGGGTTGTAATTCACAATTTTTTGTACACCCTTTTCTGCTATTCCTAAGTATGCATTTAGATTTTATACAGTATCAGCATACTTACACATAAATACTATATACTATGTTTGGCCCCACCCTTGGGTCAGAACCCCTACTCTGGGGATCATCAAATTTACAATTTTGGTAAAAGACTACCTGCACTTTCTATATATCCATTTAGTTTCAATTTAGTATCAATAACACTAAATAATATGTTCTTTAAGTGTTTTGCACATAGACACTATATAGTAAGTTTGTCCCCGCTCTGGGGTGAAACCCCCTCTCCCGGGGATCATGAAATTTACCATTTTGGTAGAGGCCTTTAGTTTTACTTCACCATGTGTAGTTCTTGAGAGGAAGATTTTTGAAAATTGGTCAATTTTGGGCAGTTTTTGCCCTGCCCCCAAGGCCCCGGGGGTGCAGGAATCATGAAATTTACAATTTATGTTCTCCTTATTCCAAAGATGCTTCATATTAAAATTGAAAAAAACATTGGAAAGATAGTTATCAAGAAGTTAAAAATGTCTTTTGTTCACACATTTAATAACTGGCCACTTTGGCCCCACCTTGATACCAAAACTCCTACCCCTTACAGCACTAAAGAAGATGTTATTTAAGTGTTTTACACATAAACACTTTATAACAAGTTTGGCCCCGCCTTTGGGTCAGAACCCCTACCCCGGGGATCATGACATTTACCATTTTTGTAGAGACTTTCTTGCTCTACATCACCATGCATTTAGTTTTTCTTAAACGTGTGTGGTTCTTGAGAAGAAGATTTTTGAAATTTGATCAATTTTTGGGCAGTTTTTACCCCGCTCCTAAAGCCCCAGGGGTGCTGGAGTCATGAAACTTACAATTTATGCCCCCCCCTTGTCCCTAAGATGCTTCATACCAAATTTGAAAAGAATTGGAATGGTAGTTATCAAGAAGTTAAAAATGTTCAACTGTTAACGCACAACGGACGACAACCAATTGCATATAGGTACATGTAACCTGAGTTTACTCAGGTGTCCTAGTAAGAAGAAATATATGCACCAAAATTGTAAATTATGCGACCCTAAGGTTTTGGCTCTCTGCGTGTCCAAAATAGTCATATATTGTTAATAAAACATATTTTATGTAAAGTGTTTCATTAGTAGAGATACTTTCGGGGAATTTGTGTTTCAAGAACACATCTTGTTTTATATTGCTGCTGAATATTAGAATTTCCTTTAATTAGATATCGCGATGTTCAAAAGATTATGAAGAGGGGTTGTATGAAAGGTGAAGGTAACGTACAATCAATCTCATAACTCCTATAAGCAATACAAAATAGAGAGTTGGGCAAACACAGACCCTTGGATATACCAAAGGTAGGATCAGGTGTCCAGGAGAAGTAAGTATCTCCTGTCGACCGGTCACTCCCACCGTGAGCCTCATATCTCGATCAGGCGAACGGAGTTATCTGTAGTCAAAATAAGTGTGCCAAGAACGGCCAAAGAATTGGTATGAAACACGCAAGAGAGTATTTGCCCCAATGAGAGATTGTATTAGCAAGCTAGATTGTTATATAACGTATGTTACGTTATTGGTAAGAAGTATTGTGTGAACGTTCGCTGATTTGATCAGATAGGTTTTATGGTCATCTACGCGAAGGAAAGTGTTCCTGTAAAATTGGATTTGAAAAAGATTTTGGATGAAATACACCAGATACACTGATTTGACTGTTGATAACTCCGTTTACCTGATCAGGATATGGGGCTCACGGCGGGTGTGACCGGTCAACAGGGGATGCTTACTCCTCCTAGGTACCTGATCCCACCTCTGGTGTGTCCAGGGGTCCGTGTTTGTCCAACTATCTATTTTGTATTGCTTGTAGGAGTTATGAGATTGATCACTGTTCGTTATCTTCACCTTGCATACAAATAACCTCTCAAATTTTCAGGGAGTGCGTATTTTTGAATGACTTTTCTGTATCATCCACATAAGATAGCAAAAATAGGACTGCGTTGAGTAGAACTAAGTAAATCGCATGAAATATTCAAAGATTTGTTTTAATGATGTAAATGTATACAAAACACTGTATGACCTTTGCATTCACGTTCAAAGTCGGATAACCAAAATAAACTGATGACAGTTGGTATACAATAGAATTTTTGATAGGGAAAATTGTAACCAGCTCATTAATATCAATCGAAGCGTCGCATAATTTACGTAAAATAAAACTATTTCTCAATCCACCATTTTATTTTTACATTTATGTAATTCGGTATTACCTCCCTTTAAATAATCATGTAACAATTTGCAAATTCTTAGTAGGCCTGAGTACAAGAAATCTGAAACAAGCAAAAACGATCTAAATTAAAGAAATCTAAACACTCTACAATTGTTTATACAGATGGTTCAAAAGACCAAAATAAACTCGCTGCTGCTGCAGTAATCACAAATGACGTTTTCAAAGGCCTGGGGATTATAAAACTTTTACCGTACTCATACTCAAACTCAGCCATGTTTATTTTTAGTACAACTCTGAACAAGCTCCAAGCATACTCGAAAAATCGTGAGGATGTACTCCATTTGAGTGTGAGAATAATTTAATAAACGTTTTATAATCTTCACTTTCGATATGAATACGATTCAGAGCACATTTTGAGTATGAAAATGTGCTCAAAAAGTTTTATAACCTCCAGGCCTGAATGAAGCAACAATTTTACCGCCGAAGCAAAGGTTATTCAACTTACTTTTGGGTATATTAAAATTTCTGATGAAAAACACTTTACTATATTCTCTTTTAGTGTCATCACTCACAATGGAGAAACATACCCTTGACAGACGGGGCCTCCGTGGCCGAGCTGTTAGAGCATCGCGCTCAAAATCACGCTGCCGCTCGTCTTTGTCGGCACAGGTTCGAATTCCGCTCGCGCCGGTAAGTGAGAAAGTTTCCCAGTTTACTTACGGAAGGTCGGTGGTCTCTTCCCAGATAACTGAAAAATTATTGAGTGTGACGAAAAACAGCAAACAATCATTCAATCTTAACAGACGGGTGCACGGCGTACCATGCTATACAAAAACAGTCCATGAAAAAGTTACGATACATAAAACAGAAAGACTCGCACACCCCTCTCTCACATTTTCACGCAACATGCATACACTTGTATTCCAAGTTACATCTTTTAGAACTCGCATTAGGCACAATTTCGTCTTCCCGTGCATTATCAAAAATAAAATAAAAATAAAAAAAATAACCCTGGAATTACATGTATATCCCTCTAGACGCAGTAGTGTGCGACTCATGTGAACATTCAAAACAGCTGTTTCAGCTCATGAAAACTAATTTATGTCTTTCATTGTAAATAGATTTAGCTTTCAAATCATTTTAGACACCGTCATTATACGGTACGTATTATGTTATGGCGCTGTCCGTGCGTCTGGCTGGCCGTCCGTCCGTCCAGGGTCACATTTTCCGGCTTTTTTCCGTAACAGATGCATGTACAACTTTGAAATTTGGTCACAATTTCCATCTTTGGAACAAGGGGGAGATAAATTGTATATCTCGGGATCCCTGTACCCCCGGAGCCTTAAGCGCGGGGCTAAAACTGCCAAAAATTTCAAAACTCTTCTTTATAGCTGCACATATGTATGATATACGTTATCGTCGTGTAGGGCAGGAAAACTCTACCAAAATTGTAAATTTTACTAGAAATGGTTTTTAAAAAAACCAAATGTCTCCCCAGCTCCCAAATTGGAAGTGCTCCAAATGACACCTCCTCCCCTTAATGTACTGTATGGTATGGAGGAGAAAGCATGAGCAGGAACATAGTCATTATGAAATCCGATATGCCACATCGGAGAAGTGTTTACAAACTATTTTACACCCTCCACCCTTCAGATCCACTATAACTCTAGGGATAACAATTGGATACTCCTGTCCCTACAATATGCACATCTGCGAATGGCATTGAATTATTGTACAAAATGCCAAGTCTATCGGATAAGCCATATAGGAGGAGAAGTGTTCACAAGCTATTTTAACATCCTCCACCCCTCTTGGATCCACTATAACTTTAAGGAGAATAATTGAACTCTCCCATCTCACCAATATGCACATCTACAAATGACAATGAAGCATTGTACAAAATTTTACACCCTCCACCCCACTTAGATTCACTGCAACTTTTAGGAAAATAATTGGACCCCCCTGTCTCGACAATATGCACATCTACATGTAAATACAGCAATGAAGCATTGTTCGATAAGCAATATAGGAGGAGTGTTCACAAGCTTACCAGCCACGGACACATTAGATATTGATACTGATCCACCAAGTATAGAAGAGGTAAAAAAGGCAATTACCAAACTTAAAAATGGAAAAGCTACAGGCATTGATCAGATACATGCAGAGCTCCTCAAGGCCGAAGAATACTGGACACCTAAAATTTTGACAAATATCCTACAGAAGATCTGGGAATCAGAAGAAACACCATCCTTCTGGAAAACTGGCCTTATAGTTAAATTACCAAAGAAAGGAGACCTCTCAAATTGTAACAACTATAGAGGAATAATGTTGCTTTCTGTTACCATGAAGGTTCTAAGCAGAGTGATACTGGACAGAATTGCAGAAGTAACAGATCCCTTACTGCGTCAAGAACAAGCAGGCTTTAGGAAAGGGAAGTCGTGCGCTGATCAGATATTCGCTCTCAGACAAATTCTAGAACAAACTCCCCATTATACATCAATTTCATTGACTTCACCAAAGCTTTTGATAGTGTTAATCGCCTAGCCCTAGAAAGAATCCTTCATCATTATGGAATCCCAGATAAAATCATCTCCATCATCAAGATGCAATACACTGAACTTAATGCCAGAGTTATCTGCGGATCAAGCCTATCAGAGGAGTTTAAATTGACGACAGGAGTGAAACAGGGATGTCTGCTCTCTTCTCTTCTCTTTACCTTCTGCATCGACTGGATTATGCGAAAAACAACTAGAAGCAAACGAACAGGGATTACTTGGGGTATAACAGAAGTACTTGAAGACCTTGATTTTGCGGACGATATTGCACTGTTATCTCACCGTCATCGAGACATGCAAGAAAAAAACACCCAGCTAGCAAAAAACAGCTGAACCAATTGGCCTTCATATAAACACCTCCAAAACCAAGATCATGAAGGTCAATACCATATCAGAGGAACCAATCTCCTTAAATGGCACAAACATCGAAGATGTCACCAACTTCCCATACCTAGGAAGTAAGATCACCACTGATGGGGATTCTGAGGCAGATGTACAAGCTCGCATTTCTAAAGCCACAGGAGCGTATGCTGCTCTGCGGAACATCTGGAGGTCAACAAAGTTTAGCACCAACACCAAAATTAAGATCTTCAAGAGCAACGTGCTTGGGGTCCTACTATATGGTGCTGAATCTTGGAAAGTAACCAAGTCTATTTCCAACAAGCTGGATGTATTTCAGACCCGATGTCTCCGCAGAATATTGCGCATCTTCTGGCCTAACACCATCTCAAATGACGAACTGTACAAAAGGACAAACACCACTCCTCTATCCCAGACGATCAGAAAGAGAAAATGGCTCTGGATAGGACATGTATGCAGAATGTACCCAAATTCCATCCCAAGGGTTGCTTTGAAATGGTCACCAACTGGCAAGAGAAAGAGAGGAAGACCAAGAGAGACCTGGAGAAGATCGGTGGAGAAAGAAATGAAAGATAACAACTGGAGTTGGGGACAGGTCCAGAAATGGGCGAAAGACAGACCAACATGGAAGTCTCTGTAGACGGCCTTATGTGCTGACAAGCACGAAGAGGACTAAGTAAGTAAGTAAGTTCACAAGCTATTTTACACTCTCCATCCCTCATATATCCACTATAACTTTTAGGAAAATAATTCGATTCTCCTGTCCTGACAATATGCACATCTATAAATGACAATGAAGCACTGTACACAGATGTAATAGTATTGATACTAAATAAAAATTAAATAGATATTTAGAAATAGGATGCAGCCCTTTATCAACATTGTAAATTTCATCCACTCGGTGAAGTGTTTTGGTACCAGGGTAAGACAGTCATAGTGATTAAATGTCTTTATCATTTAAAGGGACTGGTTCACGATTTTTAAGAAAAATATTTTTCATTTTTGATGTTTAACATTTATATAACTGATTTAATGTAGACCTTCTGAACGCAAGAATAAAAGTAATATTTTAGCCTTAAATATGTGTTATGTAAATAAAGACTCGGGTCTTTTCATATATACAAACAAACCAGTGAAATGTTAATTTTGTAATATAAAGCATCTTAATTTTGCAAACTCACAAATTTTAACTTTTAGATGACACATTTTACATAAAGAATGCTTAAAATGTGAAAGATATAATAAACTTAGATCGATATCCACTTATTTTGAAAATTTCGTGAACAATAATATACCACAATCTTTGTTTACAAAACAATTAAAACTCTCTAAAATGGCCTTCTGTGATAATGTATAACCTTAATTTTATGTGAAATCTTTTAAACACATTAAACGTTAGATTCTGATCATTAAAAGTGAAAAACAAAATTTTGGAGAAAATCGTAAGATAATTTTTCCTTAATTTTACTGACACTGTATAAAACTAAATGAAATGTACCAAAAGTTTGACTCTTAAGTGAGACTAGAATTGTTATATAATATGTACAATATTTGAAAGTTTTCATAGAGAATTGAACTGATATATAATAAATATTGAATGCATTTATAGGTCACTTCAGTAAACTAAGATGAACTATTGCAATTGGTAGTCGTCCGCCGTCGTGCGTTAACAATTGAACATTTTTAACTTTTTCTTAATAACTATCTTATCAATTCTTTTCAAATTTGGTATGAAGCATCATTGGGACAAGGTGGACATGAACTGTAGATTTCAGGACTCCTGGGGCCCAAGGGGCGGGACAAAAACTTACCAAAATTGATCAATTTTCAAAACTCTTCTTCTAAAGAACCACACACGTGTAGGAAAAACTAAATGCATAGTGATGTAGAGGAGGAAGGCCCCGACCAAAATTGTAAATTTCATGATCTCCGGGGTAGGGTTTCTGACCCCAGGATGGGACCAAACTTGGTGTATAGTGTTTGTGTGTAAAACACTTAAATTACATCTTCTTTAGTGCTATTGATACTAAATTGAAAGTAAATAGATATTTCCAGGGGTCCGTGTTTGCCCACCGCTCTATTTTGTATTGCTTATAGGAGTTATGAGAGTGATCACTCTTCATTATCTTTACCTTTCTCAACACAGAATGTGATCATGAGCTTGATTTATATGATTTCTTCTAATCAAAATCCGATCCTCTCTTTTCCTACATCATGTAGGGATCCGAGTTTGAATTAGTCCTCAATGGGTGTTTCCAAAACGTGGATAGGAACAGACAAGAATTTAAGAATTGGAATGATTAATGTTGCTAGGATAACACCAAAAATCGGAAGAAAATATTTTATGATTAAAATCAAAATTTTGGGAATTTGCTTACAAGCGCTAAAACAATTTTCTCTTAAAATTCTGCATCATAAATTGATTAAGCAAAGTTGAACATTTTTATAAGAGTTTTACAAGAATTTTGAAATGTCGGCATTTACAGCAGCGACACCTATGGGTAGAAAATGGAAAGAACACACGAACGTTTTAAATCCCCCCTCGTTGACAAAACGTCATTAACGCACAGTTACGTGTATACTCACAACAGGAAGTGTGGTATGCATATAACAACGATAATTCATGATCTTATCAAGCCAGCAAATTAAACATCTTGTGTTTGGTAAATTATTTTTTAACTGACAGACTTTGTGACCGCAGAACTCCAATCCTAAACAGGGAGGACTTCTAGCAGTTTGTTTCTAAACTAAATACTTGTATCTTGATATTTAGATTAATAATGAGATGACCTTTTAATTCCATTCAAGCATAAATTGTCTTATGGTCTTTTAGCCACTTCATATCTATTAATTCGTCATACTATGGATCTTAAACTTCACCTTAGGTTTTATTGGTTCTGTTTCAATCTTTCTTTCCCGCTGTATCTCTTCAGGTTCAACACTAATCCGCAGGACGTCGGTAAATGTACGAACTTTCACATAAATTTATCCCAATTTAGGCAAACCTTTTATACACGCTGAACTCTTTCGCTTTATTTGATGTGATATATAAATACATACATGTATTATACCAGGCGTAGAACTAAATTACGAATAAAGGCAAGTTTGATTTAAAAAGGCTATGTTGGGGAAAATTGTTGAAAAAAATATTTTATCATTTACATTGCTGTTTTCGGGGGGGGGGTATTCATTAGATATAAAATTTGAAATTTCAAGTGTCTTTCAGTGTGATATTTTTTTTTAATTTCTCTAATTCATATTTTTCATGGTAAGTTATTGATTAGAAAATACATATGCATTGGTATGAGGTATATGAAACGGTGTATTTTGTGGATGACGTCCCGCTCTCACTGTAATTTCTGCTTCCCTTCTTCGTGATAAACCTTTTATTTTGCAAAATGCTGACCTTCTCATAACATTATTGCATACAGTATTTTCCGTTTCGTTGTCCATTCCGCGTTTTAGCAACATCAGTCGTCAGTACCTCTTGCTTGTCATAAGTGGCGACCGCAAAAACATAACATAAGAACATAGGAGACCGCAAAAACCGAGGCGTGGCACGATAAAAATCCCTCCCTGTTCATTGGCCATTTATAAGCACCGAGCATAGACCTACATTTTGCAACCGTTCCCCGGCAATGGTGAGGTCTCCATATGAGAGATTGATTGATTGGACTTGGAAAAATAGCATAAATTATTAGTTTTCCGGACTTTTTTTTTTTTTGGTTGTGCTTGCAGAAATGCATTTGATATTTGGTACATTGCTTTGCCATAAAACGTTACAGATCAAGTTTGAATTTCGTCTCGGTCCGTTGATTTTTCCTTAAGTTATGGCCCTTGGACTTAGAAAAATAGCAGGAATTGTACGTTTACATTCAAGTTTCTTATCTCTGTAGATAAGAGTACTACACGCATCAAAACTTCTAGCATAGTAATACAACAATATAGTTAAATTATGCATGATCACTTACATGTCACAGTTTATTGACATGGTTAAAGACCTAAACCCAATTATAAATTTGTCGTTTTTCCTGGTCTAGTCTCTACTCGTATAGTAGTTGACCTATCCTGGTTCCCCAATTTTCCCTCTTACCATATAAACCTACACAATGAACTTTGAATATTGTTGTGGTTCAGTAATTTTTGCAACCGGTAGGGGACTATGTATTGCCATGCAATACTCTCAGAATGCTTGTTTCGACACAAACAGACACAGCTAGTATATGTGAATAAATCGAAAGTTAATTTCAATTGCGAAAAGGTTTAACACACTGCAGATCAATAACAAGCGATGGCCCCCTTATTGTTTTTAAATTTCACAAACCTTCTTCCTTTTAGACATTAAAAAAATATTTTTTCTCAAAATTGACAGCACAACAAAGCCCGGGTTCGAATCTCTTTTAAAGAAAACATTTGAATCATTGCTTGTGTTTTTCCAGCAAACAAAAATAATATTCTATATATTCTTTTAAAAAAAATTAGCAATGTTGTGATATAATTCTCATGAATTGAAAGGTACGGCTTCCTGGTCAATTAGGCAATTGACATTATGTTCCGGAAATGCATGTATAGCATATGGTACTGACAAGTCACGGATTTTGGTATTGGGCCAGGAAAAGCAATTGCACTTAGGTAGAACTTTGAAATACAAACTAAATGATACGCAATGGTACATTTCAGTCAAGCAAAATTGATTTCCAAAGCACATACACAATGAATGTATCTATATTTAACTCCACTTTGTCATCAAATTTCCTCATGATACAAGTGCCTGGAATATATTGTCATTTGAAACAAGGAAGAGATGTGTTCGAAAAGAAGAAATTTATAATGACAAGTTTTATGATTGGTTATCATTTTGTTTAGATAAAAGTCGTGTATTTTAAAGTATATTAGTTTTCATTGATATAGATATAATGCTTTATTTTGTCTTGCACCGTGTCACCCATCATTTAAGTACAGTAGTAATATTTGCAAATTGTAGATACGTGTACATGTGCTTAGCTTATTTTCCAGAAATCTACAGTATAGCATAAACATCGTCAAATGTCCGTACTATATGTTGTGTTCGTTTAAAGCTTGATATTGTATTCAAAATATACGTTCATGAACACGTGGTAAAGTGTCTTTACTGGGGCGTTTTTGATAATATGCTTTTCAGAAAAGACGGAAACGGAGATGGCATATCCTCTATTGACAAGGAACAATTTCACGTTCAAAACTTCATCGTCGCAAGCCACGGCTGAAACGTACGCTCCTCTCCCATTTCATCCATGAGTCTCTGCGTGACAATTTTATCGTTTCTCGTAAATTTGCATGACTCGATTTTACCATTCGCTGAGCTTTCAAGCAAAAAATTAGTCAGAAATTTAAACTGTTTATAGAATGCAGGTATGTTACTCTTGACAAATCAAAACAGAATTCGTATGTATACAAAATCATGACATCGTTCAAAGTGTGTTTGACATTGCCAGTTAACGAATGAACAAACTGACGTCTTGGCGCATTTGATGAGGAATAATGATGGCTTTTTTTCTATCACTGAGAACAGGCGATGGGAAGTCTCTATGCTACCGGGCGTTTCCAATAAAATATTTGGAGACCAATGACAACAAGCGTTGTGTATTAGTCACAGGCGATTATATCGCTTGGGTTCGAATTTACTATTGAAGAGTAGAGGTATAGAACTCTAAATATAGGATACCCAAGTTCGCTGATGTACAAACAATAAACCAAATGATATAAAATCCAACTCTGTATTCTAATATATTTATACATAATCAATCTACATTACTTCCAAAGTTTATCCTGAAAATCCGTATTCTTCCCAAGATATGCAGAAATGAATTAGGAAAAATGCTTATTATATTTTGGTCTTTATATTGATTGAGATTGTTTGCCCAACTCTTAATTTTGTATTCGTAGTTTTTATTTGTTTGTTGGTTTTGGGCTTTTTTGCGTGGGGTTTTTTTTTTTTTTTTTGCGTTTTCTTGTTTAAGGGTGCGTGTGTGTGTGCAAAAGTCAAGAATGTGAGGTTAATTGCGGCAAGAGACTCTTTCCGGACGATATCTCAAATACTCTTTGAACTGTAGCAATAATTAATTATGATTTTAGTGTTTTAGGTTGAAAGTCAAGCTCAGATAATTATAGTACATTGTATGAAATGGTGTTCTCATGATGTATGAAATTATATTTGAGCTTTAGCATTATAACTTGACACGAATAATCTTTTACAAAAGAAAGCCTTATTTTGTAACGAAAATGTCATGCCAAGTATTTGTGAACAATTCTATTTTGTGGTACCTGTACAACTTTACACTTTTATAACAGGCAGATGTACAAATAGAAATTTATCTCCCATTCAATATAAGAAGTCCACGACAATGATGCAAATTATCGCTGGAAAGGTGACACTAGATCGTTTAGATTTGTTGTTGTAAATTGATTTTAAAATGACGAATGAAAAATTTGTCTCTTTGATTTGATGTCCAATTGACATTTCCCTTAAAATCTCTTTTTAAAAACCTGGTCTGGTCCCATTGGCCTGGCCTCAAAATTGATCTGGCCCTAATTTTGGCCTCTAATTATGCCCCATCACAAATTTTGGCCTGGCCTCAAAAGTTTGCTTAGCCTTAAATTTGGCCTCCAAAAATCTTTTTGGCCTCAACCCCAAAATTTTCATTGATTTATTTTTGGTCTTAGTTTTTCAAAGTCATGGTAGATAAATGATATGTTTTTGGTGTTTTAGTTCATCATTATTTCAAAGTGCACATTTACAAAACAACAGGAACAGAAATCTGTTATAACTTTCAAAAACTAGAACTAATAATAAATCAATCAAATTTTATACCAAAACATTGTTTTGTTTTGGTTGAGACCAAAAACTTTTTAGAGGCCAAATTTGAGGTCAAGCCAAAATTTGTGATGGAGCATAATTAGAGACCAAAATTGGAGCCAGGGCAAAATTCAGGTCAGTGGGACCAGGCATGGGCGCGTTTTACAAAAGAACTTACGACTTACGACCAACTTTACATACCGGAATTTACCAGTTTATTTTTAACACAAATCTTGCAAATTAAGCCTTAGAAAAGTTTTACTTCATTCATTCAAAGTAATAACTGTGTAATAGAATTTAAGACTTGCGACTTTCAGGGCCGTAAATTACATGGAGGCGGAGGAGGCAGCTGCCTCCTCCAACTTTTGAGCCAAAAAAAATTAAAATTTAAAGTTCATTAGAATTTATGTTGTTTACAATAACTAAGAACATGATACCTCCCTTAAAAAGCATTCCAAATCTTTCTTTTAGAATGAGTTAGTCAAGTAACATCTTAGAAGGCCCTAGAATCAAGGATTTTGCACGAAACGTGTTCAGTGTGCACAAAATGTGCTCAGCGTCTGGGGGCCTGGGCGGCCCCCAGACCCCCGCCTAATTTCCTGCCTCCTCCAAATTGAAGGTTAATTTACGGCCCTGACTTTGTCGTAAGTTGTTTTGTAAAACGGGCCCCAGGTTTTATAGCATGCTCTTCTGATCTTTGAAAAAAAAACCTTCTTACAATAACAAATCCCATGCATGCCCGTTTGTATTTAAGAATGATAGCGTGGTACCTTTGGTGGTGGGTACGAAAAATTTGTCCTGAAAATAAGTATGGAATGTTTCGTGGAAGATTGCAATTGTAAATCGGATGAAATATGCAACCGGGCGAAAGGTTGTATTAGAGACGATATCGATCATATTAACCAGTTCCTTTTCCTTCGACATTCAGTGAACATGACAATTCATATTATATAATTCAATTACTTATATAAGATATATTGGCTTTAACAAATTTTAATGGGGAATATTTCTCATATTTTTAGATAAGACACAACAAGACTTTACATCCTCTACGGACAGAATTACAATAACTCAATTATGAATACTGGACCACGGACTTACATGTATACGCGCCATTTTCCCCTCCAAACTATTGACTTCACCAGAAGCGATGTTTCACTACTTTATTTTTAGAATGTGAAATGAAGGAAAACAAAGTAATTGCATTTTCTGTTTCGTTAAAAGATTGATATTATGCGAACTGAACGACTGTGTTTTTCTGTTGGATATAGGTACTGTAACAGATGGCTCGTCTGGTGCGTTCACACAAATAGATCCGTGGGTAGTCGGAATAGTCGGGGTGTCCGCCTTCCTTATTGCACTTTCTTCAATTGGAGCCATTGGGTGGTTAAGATATTACAAACTAAGGTTATGTAGCAAAATTACCTATTGATTCCATGTGGAACTATAATTCTATATGACGTTTATAATTTGATATTATATTTATTCCTGTCGAAAATACAGATTGCATACCCTTCATATAGATATTGGTAGGCAATTTGTTCGTGAGATAAATCTGAAACTTCTTCAAGATGGAAAACACTTGAATTTCGAAAAAAGTTGACCAAAAACAGGAAGCTACATCAACATATTTCCGAAAGGGAACAAGTAATGAAATTTACATCTGTGTTTGAAGAGAATGCATACGAGGGTTGTCTACAATTCACAGTACAAAGATCATCGTTAGTACCTGCTCTAAAAGAGAAACATACTCCTCATTAAGAAATTCCTTCATTACAAAAAGATTTAAAGATTTTGTTCTTACAAATATAAAGTTTAAATTTCACCCCCATTTTGTTCAAACAAATGTAATTCCTGTACTAGGTAATTAACACAAAAGTTTACTACTGAAAACTGTAGATAGTGAGGTCTCTAGTCACCATTTTATATATATGTGAAATCTTTGATCAAGTAATTACTCGTAGTTGTGCTTTATTTCGTACTGTGTTTAAAAGATAAGAAAAATATGTGTAGACAAAACACTTCAATTTAACAGGGCCCAGTCCAGTTTACGATGCAACTTACTACAATCATTTCAGGAACTTTACTGAAGTATTTTGTTTCAAATACAATACAAACTTTTATAAATATAATTTATCTTAAAATATGTATGAATAACAATATATGTGACGGTAGGTTAGTGGTTAAGTCACTCACTTTTAGACCAGGAGGTTCTTAGTTCGACTTTTCATTTCAACACGTAATGACTATTTGTTTGCTAACTGCCAAGCTTTATAAGCGAAAGCTATGCGTCTTTTGCAAATGACTTTCTTTTGTGACACTATTGTTGCATATGGCTGGTCATCATTCCATTTGAGTTGCATGTAATGTCATTGCTGTTCTTGATAGTCTACCAATCTATCCGGTATGAAAAATATTAAATCGATGTATCTAACAAGTCAACTAAACAAACTACGCGCTGTAACTCAAATGGAATGATATCATATACCATAATACTACTTACATTTGTATGTGCAGTTTTTTGTTGTTGTTTTTTCCCCTTTAGACAAAGGCGAAGTCATCAAGGCGTTTACTCTCAACCTCTTCCGAGTAATTTACAATTGGTATCTATCCCAGAGGAGGAGCGCTATGAACAAATGGTTAAGGATACTCCACATTAAGATAAACAGGATCCACAGACATCCCACAAAGATGACGATTACTTAGAACTCCAGTGACCGTATGAATTGTATGTGAATGCAGATGACGGCTTACAGGAAAATTCAACAACTGACATGTATGAAGATCCTAGAGGACAAGAGGCTGTAATGTATTTACACCCTGTATCAGACGGGTACACTAGGATATGTGAACAATCTACAAAGAAACAGACATGCACGAAATCCATTTAGACTTCAGGGAGAGAGAGAGAGAGAAATCGACAGGAGAGAGAGAGAGAGAGAGAGAGAGAGAGAGAGAGTCAATAGACTTATATCTGATTCAATAATTGATCACTGTTCGTTATCTTCACCTTGATAAAGCTCTTGTTGTTAACTGTGAATATCTTATTTGCAAGACTGAGGAACGTGATTGTGAAGCACTTGATTGTAATATATTATATTTGTACTGTATAATATAGAATTGTAAAACGTCAATTGGAAAATGTCTCTCTGAGAAATGGTACAACACCCATAACATCACTCCCCATTGACTTGGATTTCAAATTTCACAATGCTTTATGGGATAAATTTCAAAATACGAGGACGAGCCAATAAGTAACCAGCCTATCCCGTTTCCGATTGACCGCGACAGTCACGATTTTCATGCCTTGTTTCAATACATGTTTTATACCTGGGTACAATTTCACTTTGGTACTTGTATTTAAAAGGTAAAGCAGGCAAGGAAATACACGGCGAGTCAGCCGATGTTTATGGGTCTTCTGTGCCATCTTATTCTCAGGTTAAATTCTGGGTAGAAGAATTGAAACGCAGTAGAACGTCTTTAGGAGATGAAGCCAGGTCTGGATGCCACCGACGAAGAAATGTGTAAGAAAGTTCGGGATCTGGTATACTCTGATAGGCGAATTCAGGTGGAAGAAATAGCGCAGGCATTAGGCATTTCACATGCTAGCGTTTCAACAATCTTACATGACTGTTGAGGTATGCACAAGCTAACAGTCCATTGGGTCCCCAAATCCCTTTGTGATGAGCAAATGGCAACCAGAGCATGAGTATGCAGCGCCTTGTTGAAGACTTTTAAGTCCAAAGATAATTTTCTTTTGCGTCTGGTGACTCTAGGTGAGACTTGGGTTCATTATTATGAGCCAGAGAATAAAGTACAGAGTCGTCAATGAGTAGGACCTGGGTCCCCGAAGCCAAAGAAGTTCAAGACGCAACCATCTGCTGGCAAAGTGATGACCACAGTGTATTGGGACGCAAAAGGAGTTATTATGTTGGACTTTTTATCGAAAAGAAGTACGATAACTGGATTGTACTATGCAAACTTGCTAGACCAGTTGAGAACCGCCATCTGTGAAAAACGCCGAGGTAGATTCTCTAAAGGTGTTTTCCTGCAACAGGACAACGCAAGAGTCCACACTTGCAAAGTTGCATTGGATGCTGTATAGCGGAACGGGTATGAATTAATACAACTTTCTGCGTATTCGCTTGACCTAGCTCTTAGCGACTTCTTCATATTTCCAAACTTGAAAAGGGATATCCGTGGACGTCATTTCCGGTCTGACGAAGAAGTCGTGACGGCAGTTGAGGAGTGGACCAATGGAAAGGACCCTGCCTTTTTAGTTCTAGGCTGATGGTACTTCAACACCGTTGGTCTAAGTGAGTTCCTCATTGACAATATCTTCGTGGTCTTTGGTAATCAGGTCTTCCAACAGTCTGTTGGAATTCCCATAAGTATGAATTGTGCTCCTTTGTTAGCTGACATGTTTCTATATTCATATGAAGCAAAATTTATTCAAAAACTTCTACGCGAGAAGAAAAAATCTCTGGCTGTGGTCTTCAATTCGACATTTAGATATATCGATGACGTTTTGTCTATTAACAACAATAGCTTTCATTCATATGTCGATTTGATATATCCCTGTGAGCTCGAAATAAAGGACACCACAGAGTCGTCCACTTCTGCTTCATACTTAGATATTTTATTGAAAGTAGACTTAACGGGAAACTGACAACTCAACTGTATGACAAACGGGATGATTTCAGCTTCTCCATCGTCAACTTCCCATATTTATGTAGCAATATCCCATTATCACCTGCATATGGTGTTTATATCTCTCAACTGATTCGATATGCAAGAGCTTGTTCTGCGTATAGTCAGTTTCTAAATCGAGGTAAGCTACTGACAAACAAGTTGATGATACAGGGATTTCAACAGTCTCAATTGAAGTCAGCATTTCGCAAATTCTAAGGTCGTTATAACGATCTAGTTCGTCAATACAACCTCGCCTTGGGTCAAATGCTGTCTGACGTGTTTCATACCGATTGTTTAGCCGTTCTTGGCACACTGATTTTGACTGCGGATAACTCCGTTTACCTTATCAGGATATAGGGCTCACGGCGGGTGTGACCGGTCGACAGGGGGTGCTTACTTCTCGTAGGCACCTGATTCCACCTCAGGTGTGTCCAGGGGTCCGTGTTTACCCAACTATTTATTTTGTATTGCTTGTAGGAGTTATGAGATTGATCACTGTTCGTTATCTTCACCTTGCACTAGAGGACAATCACATCGAAAAAGAAAAAGTGCATGGATCTCAACCGGAAATAAATTAGGCTGGTTACTTATTGATTCGCCCTCATATAATGAGTCTATGAACTCACGAATGGTTAATGTATCTATATCACAAACATACATTTTGTATTTATTTATCTTATGTATATACATCGACATCAGTAATAATTTCCAGCATACATTGTAAATGCATTAATGGTAACTTTTCTCATATACGTCACGCCATATGAACTAAAATTCAATAAATTGTTGTCTGATTTCATTTTCATGTCTGTATACTTTATTTTGAGTTGCCACAAAGACTAAGACCACAAACGAGAATGGATTTCAACCTAAAGTTTTTCTTATATTTAGATTACTTGAGGAAACTCAGTTATCTATTGCGATTGGCTGTCGTACGTCGTCGTGCGTCGTCTGTTAACAATTGAACATTTCTGACTTTCTTAAATAACTGTTGGTCCAATTCTTTTCAAATTTGGTATGAATCATCTTTTGGACAAGGGGACATATATTATAAATTTCAGGATTCCTGCACCCATGGGACCTTAGGAGCGGGGAAAATTGACCCATTTTCCAAAATTCTTCTCTACAACCGCACGAGTAAGAAAAACTAAATGCATTGTGATGTAGAGCAGAAAGACCTCTACCAAAAGTGTAGTTCTTATGATCCCTAGGGTAGGGGTTCTGACCCCAGGGCGGGGCCAACTTAGCATACAGTGTTTATATGTAAAACTCTTAAATAGCATTTGTGTAAAACACTTCAATAGCATCTTCTCTAGTGTTATTGATACTAAATTGAAGCTAAATGGATATTTAAAAAGAGCAGGTCGTCCTTTACATAAATTGTAAATTTGATGATCCCAGAAGTAGGGGTTTGGTATCAGGGTCGGGTCAAAATGGTCAGTTATTAAATGTGTTAACAATAGAAATTTTTAACATCTTCTCGATAACTACCATTCCAATTCTTTTTAAATTTGGTGTGAAGCATCTTTGAAACAAGTGGAACATAAATTGTAAATTTCAGAACTCTTGCATCCTGGGGGCTTTAGGAGCGGGGTAAACCCTGCCAAAAATTGAGCAATTTTCAAATATCTTCTTCTCTACAACCCCGCATGTGTACGAAAAATTAAATTCATAGTGATGTAGAGCAGGGAGGCCTTTACCAAAATTGTAAATTTCATGATCCACGGTGAAAGTGTTCTGACCCCAGGCGGGGCTAAACTTAGTTTATGGTGTTTATGTGTAAAACATTTACAAAACATCTTTTTAGTGCTATTAACACTAAAATGAAACGAAATGGATATTTTGAAGGAGTTGGTAGTGCTTTACCAAAATTGTAAATTTTATGATCCTTGTGGGTAGGGTTTGGTTTCATTGTGGTGTCAAAATTATTATAATGATTTGAAGGACTGCATTAAGTTTACTGATACCGTATAAAACGTAAATGCATACTTGTACATCCATTAATAAAAATGGATGTACAAAAAATGGTGAATTTCACAACCTAGGGTTTTGACCCTAGGATGGGTCCAAAATAGTCATATCGTTTAATGTTATATGTAATACATATATCATTTGAAGCCTTTCATCATTGTATGCACTTTTGAGGGCATTGAAGTTTTAAGAACATATACAGAATTGTTTTTATACTGTTGCTGGAACGGGAATTTTTTTTTCTAGATTTCATAGGGTATAGTGATACATTTACCTAATACTCTGATGATGGATAAAGCCTTTAGGCCTCTCGTGTTTTTTTTTTTCTCTCGTTTTTTAAAAATTTAATTATGATATTACTCTCTATATCAAATACTACAAAGTCTTTCGAATTCACTTCGTTTGCTCTACTTTGTGTATTTTAAAAGAGTTTAGAATGAACTACGTTTTATTTTCTTCATTATGTCTCCCAAACGAAGTTTGGAGACTTATTGTTTTTGCTCGATTCTTCTTCTTCGTCTTCTTCTTCCGCTTCTTTCTCGCTCCTAAAACTGTCCGTTGCTGTTCTCAATAACCAGTTGATGAAAGTAATATATATTCGAGGATATGATAGGCCAATGTATCTAAATATGCAGAAATGTTTTTGTTTCCAGATTGAAGGGGTTTTTCGGGGAGATCAAATAGGGGTGGGGTTTGACATAGAACTCTATAGGAAAACTTTAATTCCAAAATTCAACAGATATAACTTGACAAATATGATAGCTGAAGTCTTCAGAAATGAATAGAGAATGACAGAGCCTATAAATTAGTGTCAAGGTCAAATGACTCCAATGACCTTGACCTCATACCATGAACATAAAAACTGGTATAACTTTAAAACCGGGACTAATGGCGGCATGAGATCTTCAGAAATGGCAAGAGAATGACAGGACCTACAAACTAGTACCAAGGTCAAATTACTACAGTGACCTTGACCTCTGAACATAAAATTGTTGGTATTACTTAAGAGCTAGGTATGATCAAGAGATGTAATCTTCAGAATTGATAAAAGGATGCTGGTATCTACAAATTGATATCAAGGTCAAGTAAGTCCAGTGACCTTAGAACTGGGACTAATAGAGACATGGAATCTTCAGAAATGATGAAAGGGTGTAATGACCTAATAAACTAGTATCCCCAGTGACCTTGATATTTGACTTAGATTATAAATACCTGTATAAATTTAGAATCATGACTGATAGAAACATGGGATCATAAAAAAATGATGAGAGGATGTTGGGACCTGCAAACTAGGATCAAGGTCAAGTGACACTAGTTTACTGAATGTAAAAAACTGAATTTTTTAAATATTTCAAAATTAGAGTCTTCGTGATCTAATTAAAAGAAATTGAATTCAAAATTGTCATCTGAAAGTAGGAAAATAGTAGTACTCAAAGAAAGCCACTTTCTATACAGCAAGTACTTCGTTTGGGAGACTTTATGATCGGCAGATTATAATCATATCTTGTTAATTCTATTTATCCATAATTTATATAATCCAATATTTGAGATCTATAGATATCTATTTCCGATTAATTCTAAATCTTGTACAATAGTTTCCAAGAGTACCACACTGATGACTTTGTGACCTTGATATTTAGTTTGTGTTATTCTTGTAACATTAGGGTTCTCCAATGCTGCCACATTTGATGATGTTTTCACTTTGAGCCATCTAGCTTTGATCAAATTATCGAAAACGATAGCTGACCTCTGTATAAATGGGATGGCTTTGATATTGACTCACCATAATCCCTGTGACTAGACCTCTCCGATGTTTTATCACCATGGGTTATCTCTTTCCTAAACACATTTTAAAGTCCATTTTAAAACATACCCCTAATTCTTTTATTGTTTTCTCTTCGTTTTCTCTTTGGTCGCCCACATTTTCTTTCTTGTTGATATTACCGAGTGGTTGGTGGTCGATAACTACCACAAAAGTTCAAATAGCTCATGGAATTTGAATAGCAATTGATCTAAGGTTAATTCTAACTACATGTAGCTTACATTTGTACATACTAATATATACATGCATTAGATAAATCATTCTGTGGAATTATTGACGTTGAAGTTTAGATATTTTAAATCTGTGAAACAAGAATACCTGTAAAACTGATGAATGCTCCCCGAAGTGCATCTAACCAATGAAATACTAATATGAGGAACAACTTGTGCAATGATCAATAACTATCGAAATATTGTTGAAATGAAATGTGTTTTTTATATATAAGGTATATGTTGATTGACATTGACCTTTACAAAATGACATTGAGTGACATTTGTTTCAATGCCATTTCCCTGCTACTTATCTGTGTGAGATATGATTAATAACTGTTTACTTATCTGTGTGAGGTATGATTAATAACTGTTTACTTATCTGTGTGAGGTATGATTAATAACTGTTTACTTATCTGTGTGAGGTATGATTAATAACTGTTTACTTATCTGTGTGAGGTGTGATTAATAACTGTTTACTTTTCTGTGTGAGGTATGATTACTAACTGTTTAAAAACCGTTGAATTATTATAAATCTTCATAAAATGAACAATATGGGCCTTGTCAAAGCTATTATCAGTATAACTATCACTGAAAACCTACACAATTTTATGCTGATCATATTGTAAACCAATCACATCTTCTCGGCTTGCTGGAAAGGTACGAGAATGTGCGATTGGTATGACGTTGCCTCGCTTTGTTCTGGAAATTTCCGTAAGGCTGATTCAAGGCTAAACTCACAGATTGAAGAAACTATTAGGAATATCTTATTTATTTAACAATGATCAAAACTTATTTCTTCTGTAAGATCAAAATCAGGCATCGATAAACAACGAATTAACTTCATATCGTATTATCTTAAGATGTCTTTCTTTTAAAATATCTTAGATCAGCCAATTTACTTTCATTTTTACTATTTCAGGACAGTTTATTGAAAACGAAAGTAGGTTTTAAATTAATTTTATTGTATTTACCAATGAAGTAAGATTTTATTTTAGCTTATGGACTTCACCTCACATATGAAACAATATTAAAGGTGCAATCAGTAACTCTGGGATATATGAGAAAAACATTTCAGAAGAGGTCATTGTAGATGAATTAAAAAACGGACAGTATTAGTTCCACTATTGGTAATCGTACTTATAGTCCAATTGCTCTTTCAAGCGATGAAATTCTTCAAAACCATGGTTCAGTTTTTGACACATTTAATATGCCAATCATTGGGTCGGGTGAATATGAGTTTCCGTACCTATACTGGATTCCTAAACTTCATAAAAACCCTTACAAAGATACATTGCTGGATCCAGTAAGTGTTCTACCAAGCCTCTATCTTTGCTCCTCACGAAAAAGAAACTTCAAACGTATTGTGCCACTACATGAGGAATATGTTTTGGTTCCAGCTGACAAAGCTAGTAACAACATTGTCTTTGTTTGTAAGCCTCAGTATTACAACTGTATTTTAAACGAACTCGGCATTAATTCCACTTTTGGTAATCATACTTATACTCCAACTACCCTTTCAAAAGATGACATTCTTCAAAACCATGCTTCAGTTTTAGACACATTTAATATTCCAGTCAATGGGTCGAATGAATATGAGTTACCGTACCTATACTGGATTCCTAAACTACATAAAAACCCTTACAAACAAAGATACATTGCTGGATCCAGTAAGTGCTCTACCAAGCCCCTATCTTTGCTCCTCACGAAAATGTTAACAGCTGTGAAGGAGAAACTTCAAACTTACTGTGCGACTACATATGTCAGAAGTGGTGTTAATCAAATGTGGATTCTAAAAAATTCTAAAGAACTTTTAGTAAACTTGAAATCACAGAATTTTTCCCAAATCAATAGCATTTAAACCTATGACTTTTCAACACTATACACGACCATTCCTCACGATAAATTAAAGACTAGACTTTTTGACATCAGAGACAGTTGCTTCTTCAACAAAAACGGAAATATTCATATCTAGTGATCAGTCACTCAAAAATTTACTTTGTTAAACACCACTCTGATTCCACGCACAAGTACTCTGAAGTTGAAATAAAAATATGCTAGAGTTCCTCATTGACAATATCTTTGTGGTATTTGGTGATCAGGTCTTCCAACAGTTTGTTGGAATTCCCATGGGCACGAATTGTGCTCCTTTATTAGCTGACCTGTTTCTATATTCATATGAAGCAAAATTTATTCAAAAACTTCTACGTGAAAAAATATCTCGCTGTGACCTTCAATTCGAATTTTCGATATATCGATGACGTTTTGTCTATTAACAACAATAGCCTTCATTCATATGTTGATTTGATATATCCCTGTGAGCTCGAAATAAAGGACACCACAGAGTCGTCCACTTCTGCTTCATACTAAGATATTTTATTGAAAGTAGACATTTTCGGCAAACTGACAACTCAACTGTATGACAAACGGGATGATTTCAGCTTCTCCATCGTCAACTTCCCATATTTGTGTAGCAATATTCCATTATCACCTACATATGGTGTTTATATATCTCAATTGATTCGATATGCAAGAGCTTGTTCTGGGTATAATCAGTTTTTAAATCGAGGTAAGCTACTGACAAACAAGTTGATGGTACAGGGATTTCAACAGTCTCGATTGAAGTAAGCATTTCGCAAATTCTATGGTCGTTATAACGATCTAGTTCGTCAATACAACCTCGCATTGAGTCAAATGCTGTCTGACGTGTTTCATACCGATTGTTAAGCCGTTCTTGGCACACTGATTTTGACTGCGGATAACTCCGTTTACCTGATCAGGATATAGGGCTCACGGCGGGTGTGACCGGTCAACAGGGGATGCTTACTCCTCCTAGGCAGCTGATCCCACCTGAATTGTGCTCTATTTTTTTTTTACCTGTTTCAATATTCATATGAAGCAGAATTTATTCAAAAACCTCTACGTGAGAAAAAAAAATATCTTGCTGTGGCCTTCAATTCGACATTTAGACATATCGACGACGTTTTGTCTATTAACAATAATAGCTTTCGTTCTGTAACGTGCAAGGGAGGTCACTGCCTGTGAACCCCCGCGGGCTCGTACCCGTGATAGAAACGGATAGCCCTGAGATGCTGCAATATGTACAATGCGCAGACTTAATCAGTTGTACTGCGCCTATATAGGATCCATTCACTGGTAGCGAACAAGTGCACTGGCAGGGAATTCCACACACCAGCACACTTCCACAAGGACAAGCAGGGATGTCCGCACACCTGCCCTTGCACAGTGATAGGCAGGGATGACCGCACACCTATCACTATATAAATAGCGGTTCTAATCAGAGACACTGGCAGGGATTTCCGCACACCAGAGCTCTACCACAAGACAGGCAGGGATGTCCTCACACCTGATCTTGCGCAGCAACAAGCATGGATGTCCACACACTTGTAGCTATGAGATGCCAAATCCAGAGCAGGGATTGACCACACACTCTGGCAGTAATAAGCAGGGATGACCGCACACTTATTACTAAGACGTACAATATAAGTAGGGAAGTCCGCACACTTATACGTACCTTACAGGGTTTGTCGAGTTTTACCTCTAGAACCGTTCTCCCCCGCACCCATCGTATAGAAGAATCCTATATATCCACAGTACCATAATGATCCGTAGTGTATAATTACTTATCAATAAAAACAAAATACTAATCATACCCAAACTTACTAATCTTTATAGAATCTACTATAGAAACACACAATGATTATAATTGTATGTACTTTAATTTAAAACTAACCATCATGAAATATTTATTTGAGTATGTCTAATAAGCAATTAAAATGACAAGGGAGATAACTCTCATAACAAATACATCTTTCCGCTTCAGTTCAAATGTCGAATCGATATATTTCTGTGAGCTCGAAATAAAAGACACCACAGAATCGTCCACTTCTGCTTCATACTTAGATATTTTATTGAAAGTAGACATTCACTGCAAACTGACAACTCAACTATTTGACAAACGGAATGATTTCAGCTTCTCCATCGTCAACTTCCCATGTTTATGTAACAATTATCCATTATTACCTGCATATGGTGTTTATATCTCTCAACTGATTCGATATGCAAGAGCTTGTTCTGCGTATGGTCAGTTTTTAAATCGAGGCAAGCTACTGACAAACAAGTTGATGGTACAGGGGTTTCAACAATCTCGATTAAAGTCAGCATTTCGAGCTAAAGTCAGCAATTCTATGGTCGTTATGACGATCTAGTTCGTCAATAAAACCTATCGTTGGGTCAAATGCTGTCTGTGTGTTTCATATCGATTGTTAGGGCGTTCTTGGCAGACTGATTTTGACAACGGATAATTTTGTTTACCTGATCAGGATATAGGTATCACGGTGGGTGTGACCAGTCGACAGGGGATGCTTACTCTTCCTAGGCACCTGATCCACCTTTGGTGTGTCCAGGGGTCCGTGTTTGCCGAATTCTCTATTTTGTATTGCTTATATGAGTCATGAGATTTATCACTGTTCATTATCTTCACCTTTTGTATATGTTCCTAACCTTCTGTTAATTTTTATCTTATTTTCTCTCGTATATGATCCTAAATTCTAAATCCTTTGCTATTCTTATCTTTAAATAGTTCGCCGTCGTGTAATCGTAAAATTAAATGATCAAGTTTTCAAACAATATTTTTAAGTGTTTAAACTATTTTCATATAACGCGTCATTCAACAATTGTCTGAAGTCTTGAAATTCTCAATAACTAATTCTCAAGCAAATAGAATGTTGGAGTTATCAAAAAGATATCTAGAGTAGACTCGGTCAGAGTATAGGGTCTCGTGGAGATCCGGGTTAGAATAGGTCCTCAGTACCCCCTTGCTTGTCGTAAGAGGCGAGTAATATGGGTGGCTCTTAGGATGAGACCGCAAAATTCGAGGCAGCGTGTCACAGCAGGTATGGCACGATAATTGGTTGATTGAGGTTTTACGCCGCTTTGACAATATTTCAGACGTTTTACGGCGGTTAATTAATTGAAATATTTTTGGTTGTGAGCTATCCCTCCCTGCTCAAAGGCCGTAAGCACCGAGATTAGGCCTACATCTTGCAGCCCTTCACTGGCAATGGTGACGTCTCCATATGTGTGAAAAAATCTGGAGTGGGACGTTAAACAATATACAACTATACAACAGAGTATTGGGAGGATGTATAACTCAAAACGAATATGCAAAATTACATATGTAGCTAGAAGCATTTCAACTAATTGCAGCAAGTTATTTAGAGGAAGAAATTTATTTGGAAACAGGTTGGGTTCAACTTTAAGTTAGGCGAAAAACAGTATGAATAAAATCAATGTATGAAGTGGACCAGAATTTGACTCCAAACTATCATATTTGACAAGTGAGAGTTTTGAAAAAATTCCGCTTGTTTCCACACTGAAATAAAATGAATGTACAATTCTAAATTTTATTAAGTGGACTGTGAATCTGGTGATTTACCCTAATTTCACATCAATTTCTGTGATTTGATGCTAGCACAAAGTAAATGTCGCCGTTATTAACGTTGACCAATTGATTCCATTTTGATCTGAACTATCCGCGCAACTTAACGTCTCAATTTGAGTGAAAAATTCTCAACAAGACATTCAAAAAATCAATCAATCCACGCAACTTATATGGAATTATACTGATATCATAACTAGCGGTTCTTTATCTTTTGCTGGAGGAAACTCGTCGCTTTGCGTAATGCGTACAATATCAGACACCGAAATTCACGAGGTGAAGGGATAATGGTTAAAACTGTGCCATGTAGAGACCTGATCCGATGGGTTTGGTAAGTTGGAACATTTGTTCAAACATCGTATTTGATATCCTCAATTAAATAAACCAACCAACAAACAAATCATAATTATCCTACAAAGACCAACAGCAATTAATATCAATGTGATTTAGTCCACAAATAACAAATGTTTTGAAAATTTTGAAATAAAGTTGAAACAAGAAATCACATAATTCAGACAATTTACAATTGCGCATGAAAACAATTATCTTTATACTTTAAATAATCAATATTTCCATATTATTTTGCAAGAAAAAATGTACTATATGCAATAGGGCTGGGACGATTCAGGGTTAGCTCGATTCGTTTCGATTTCGATTCAGAACAGCACGGTTCGGTTATTTTCGATTCGGTTCATGTTAGGTCCAATTTCTCTAATGACACCACAAAAATTAACAATTTTAATGAGTAGCATATTTGATTTTATTTTATTTAAGTTATATAACTATAAGTCATCATTTGTAAACAGCATATCTATTCATAATGGCATTTTATAACTTTGATAGAAAAAAGAAAACACTGACAGTCTATCAAAATTTGTTATATTAATGTGCTGCATCAGATATGGATTATTAAACAAATCTATAGTGAATCTAAAATGTATATGATATTGTTTTCATTGATATGCAAAAATTCAACAATTCTATCAATTGGGTCTTTGAAAATATCTCCTTTATTGGTTTACTTCTCTCTCATATTAACTGTCAAATCTGTGTCATTACCTACGATGTTGAAATCACTCCACCACTGACAGAAATGTTATATGTCATGTAAAGATAAATTGCAATGACCTTACGGACCATATTCTGTTGGTATCTGAGTGGTGAAAATGTTCAACACAGTAGTGATTTAAATCTCTGTTGCATAAAAACCCACATGTTTTCAACATCATTCGGACGCCATATTTGTTGTTTTGGTGTAAGTAAAATCTAAACCGAACCGAACCGAAATCCGGAATTTGTAATCGGTGCATCGAATCGAATGTTATGAATCGCGGTGCACCGAAATTTTCGGTGCACCGCACAGCCCTAATATGCAAGGTGAAGATAACGAACAATGATCAATGTCATAACTCCTACAAGCAATACAAAATAGATAGTTGGGCAAACACGGACCCCTGGACACACCAGAGGTGGGATCATATTCATATACTCCGTGTGATGCCGTGAAAACACACCGGGACAATCAGTGGACACGTCGTTTTACATGGTGGGCTAGCAGATTCAATCGCAACTTCGAAGGCGACTAGTGATTACAACACTGTTATCTTATGCATATTTATGAATCGAGTCAGATACTGTAACATACCGGTTTTCGGAGATTATCTTGTAGACTTTTCAAAAAATATTTACAATCATACACACATAATTTTGACAATTAAAACTACTCCATTTTCTTGATGTTTTACATTATAGTAAAAATACAAACATAAAATCCTCCAATTAATGAATTCACATGAGAACAAAAACCAATTTCTAAAACAGCGTCACAAAAATAAAAGCTAAAACACTATTGACATCAATGTTCTAGGAAAGAAAGAAAATGCACATAAAAAACAAAACCACAGATCACAAATTAAAACCCTGACGAAAGAGGTTGGTCTTTAAATCTCTTTTAAAACAGTCAAGTTTCTAAATATCCCTTCGTTTACATGGCAGACCGTTCTAAAGTGTCACTGCCGCCTTGTTAAACGCCCGCTCTCCATGAGTATTTGTCCTTGTTACAGTTACAGGCTGATTCTGATCTCAATCGGTATGTATGATGTTATCAGTTCCTACAAATAGCAAGCAGCCATTTTGTGAAGGCACTTGAAAACATACAGGATGTGTATTTAATTGCTGGGATAAAATTTAGAAATTCATTTCAAAATTAAGGATTATCTCTCTCATGCATACCGCTTATCCTAGGACGAATTTGGCTCCAGTTTTTGGCACTCTAGTGTTCCTTTTAGCTCTTACAAGTTGATTGTTATTTCGAATTTCCAAATTTTCGACTTGAGCATCACCGAAGAGACATTATTTGTCGAAATGCGCATCTGGTGCATCAAAATTGGTACCGTATAAGTTTTACATACAACATAATTTTGTACTGAATAAGGTACTCGACTGGAAGCCAAAACCATTGGATCTGAAAAGGTGTAATGTTTGTATTTGCCTGTTCGCATCACCACTCTGGCAGCAGTATTCTCTGCAGGCTAAAGTTTGTTCGTGTATTGTTTGTTCAGTCCATATAAAAAGGCATTTTCATTATCTAATTTCGATGTTACCAAAGAGTTCACAAGAGTCTTACATTGAGTGACTAGATCGGTACACCGACTATTTACTATCCATTAAGTTTTTAGCGTTTAGATGCTTATCAATTCTTGCCGAAACTACTTTACTTTTTTCAACAATTCGGGACATAAAAGGGAGATTTGAAACCGGACGATAGTTCTATCTAATCCAGGTTTCTTTAAGAAAGGCCCGATAGTTGTCTGTTTGATCATGCTTGGAACAGAAGAATCAATAAGAGATTTGTTGACTAAAGATGTCAACATAATAGGTATGTTGGTATAGGATCAATTTTGCAGGACTTAGAAGGCGAAATCATTAAAAGCTTTTTAATTTCATCATATGTCGGAGAAATTTCAATTCATGGATCACCAGTGAAGTTTACATCTGCTGGTAAGACATGAGCGGACTTTCTAGTGGTATGGTTGTGAGATTGTAAGGTTTCCCTGGACATACCAGAAGTGTGATCAGGTGCCTAGGAGGAGTAAGCATCCTCTGTCGACCGATCACACCCGCCTTGAACCCTATGTCTTAATCAGGTAATCGAAGTAATCCGTAGTCAAAATCAGTGTGTTAAGGACGGCCTACACGTTAGACAGCATTTGACCCAACGATAGGTTATACTGGCAAACTTGATCATTATATAAACGACCAAAACATTTGTGAAATTCTGACTTGAAACTATGTAATCTTTGTCTACTAAACGAGGTACAGTACATTGAAAATGAACATCATGTTTCGAATATTTGCAGTCTATATAGTGACATTAGGTTATATTGTATTCTATGTTATCACGTGATGAAACTTTCAGGAAGAGAAAAAGCAATCAACTACATGCATGGAGGATATCAATGTAATGTATTTCCTTGTTTTGCATTTGCGTCCTCATTGATATACGAGATAATAACACATAATTTGTAGACTGGTGTGCAACCTTCTGACTTATAATGTATAAATCTAGTTACATGTATTTTTTATATTTTGTGATTTGTGTGTTGCTCCTGTCTTCAGAAAGTTTGAGCAACACAAATCGAGGAAACTGCGGAAGGTAAGTTTTTGCACAAGAGGTACATGAATGCCTCAACATGCATTTCTTTTCCTTTGCATGTAAATTAGATACTAGTATTCAAAATTTAAAGTTTTCAAAAGAGAGGTTATTAATCAGTTCTTAAAATCAAACTACATGAAATATGTTTTCAGAATTTAATCTGACAAAAATTCAGGATGACATCATTTGCAGTTGGTAAAATTTCAGCTTGTTGAAAGCCTATTATTTTACACCTTATTTACAATGTAACAGCAAAAGTATTTTATTATGGAATATTGATATTCACCCTAAATGGAATATAAGACAATATGTGTACAGTCTGATTTCCAGAGAAAAAAGCTGCTAAACCTGGTATAACTGTTCGACAAAATTTGTATCTCTGCTTGCAAAATTTTCAAACATCAAGCCACATCCATACAATGCAATGTTGCCTGATATCCATTTATTACTAGGAAAACTGAATGCAGAAGACACTTTCTATGAACATTGTATTTTTCATAACCCTAGGAAATGGGTTCTGTATTGGGCAAGACTAGCATGGGAATATCTCTAGGATGGGACCAAAATGTAACGTTAATGACTGTAATGTTTTCATCTGTTGAAGCCACATAATTTTTGTTGACATAGAATATCAGTTTGGTTTATGTCAGTTTCCAGTTCATGGATTTCTTTTCAGGGATTATTTCTTTAACCCACTCCTTAGAGAACGTAAATCAAATTTCGTTATAGTTGCAAACTTATGTTAACACATTGTCCACACAACTATTTTGTGGTTTTGCTCCCTTTTTTATAACAATTTCACCCCCTTACATAATTCCCTGCAGAGCTTTAATAACCATGACATTGTTCATACCATAGAAATATTAGCTTATTATCTGCCATTCATCTATTTTTCAAGCTATTCTACATACTTTTTGTGACTTTTTTCAATATGTTTAAGTTTAGTCTTACAGCTAGCATTGAGTTTCGTATTTGATATCTAACCACCATACACTTTGGTATTACGAGGAAATAAAAGAAATGACTGTTACAAAACGGATACGCACAGAATGATGTTGCAGAAGTTTATTTGTTTTAAGTCCATTCAAGACTATTTCACTCATACTCCATCTATGAGTGAAGTGCCGCAAATTTACAACACCACTCAGCTCCATAACAGTATTCTTTATTGCACCAACGGATACCGGTCGCGGTAGCGTGGCTAAGTTAGGGCATTCACTTCCCAACTGGAAATTCCATTCCGGCAATGCGTCAAATATAAGACGGTAAAAATAGATAATGACTGTTTCTTCGCCAAGCACCCCTATTTAAAAGAATGAAATCGCGGTTATTTCGGATCTGACCTTAAAACGGAGGTGTTCGCAAAATGTCTGACATGAGTGACATTCCTACACGAATCTCGAATGGGACGTGAAACAAATAAGAAAACAATCCTAATCGTACCCACGCATTACTAATATGTCTGATTTTCTCTGAACTGATTACCAATTCATACGTTGAAGTGTGTATTTTGCAGAGACGGAGAAATCAACTGTTGCAATAATTACTACAAAGCGAGAAACACCTGTGTTGGTAAGATAAACCCTTTTATAATTTTTCTTGAAATTCATTATATTAATTACCACTTTGTTTTCATATTGTTTCGTTTCTTGTAACAACATTGTCGTTGTCAGGCTTATTATTACAACTCTGTCTTAAACGAACTTGGTTTTAATTCCACATTTGGTAATCCTACTTATACTCCAAGTTCCCTTTCAAAAGATGAAAGTCTTCAAAGTCACGCTTCAGTTTTAAACACATGAAAGGCGAATGTAAAACTTATACGGTACCAATTTTGAAGCACCAGATGCGCATTTCGACAAATAATGTCTCTTCAGTGATGCTGAACCGAAATGTTTGAAATCCGAAATAACTATGAAGTTTTGAAGCTAAATATAGCCAAAACCAGCGTGCCAAAAAAGTGGAGCCAAATTCGTCCAAGGACAAGAGCTATGCATGAGGGAGATAATCCTTAATTTTGAAATGAATTTCTAAATTTTATAACAGCAATTAAGTATAACGAACAGTGATCAATCTCATTACTCCTATGCAGCGTTTTCCATCCACAGTTTGAACATTTATATGATTCTAACTTACCATTGGACATCATAAAACCCTCATCACCTTCTGAAATACTACCATGGAAACTACTAAAACCCAAAGTAAACTTTCTGAAAATAAAAAAAATCTTAAACAAATTCCGCCATTTTCAAGCAAAAATTATCCGAAATAAAACAATCCAAACATACTACATTTGATATCCACACAGATGGTTCAAAAGACCAAATTAAAGTCGCTGCTCCTGCAGTAATCACAAACGAAGTTTTCTCTGCACGACTTCCAAATGAAGCAACAATTTATACTATTTTAGCAAAGGCTATTCAGCTTGCGTTCGAAAACATACAAACTAATGACAAACATTTTACTATATTCTCAGACTCCCTATCATGTCTTCAGTCAATGAACAACATGAATATTGATCATCCATATATTTTGGATATCTTACACCGGTACTATCTTTTAACTAAACAAGGTAAAATAGTTGAGTTCTGCTGGATCCCCAGTCACATTGGTATCCTTGGCAACACCAAAGCGGACAAAACGGCCAAAAATGCACTTCAAGGTGATATTGTACACTTCAAAATTCCATACACTGATTTTGAATATTTCATAAAACTATAGGTAAATTCTGTTTGGCAAATTTATTGGAATTTCTGTGATACAAGTAAACTTTATTCTATTCAAAACAAAGTAAACAAATCGTGTAACATCGTAATGAAACGCCAAGACGAAGTGATTATTTTAAGAATACGCATTGGACATTCAAAATTGACACATTCATACCTACTAAACAGAGAACCTCAGCCTGAATGCATATCTTGTAACTGTACATTAACTATACATCTCTGGTGTGTCCAGGGGTCCGTGTTTGCCCAACTATCTATTTTGTATTGCTTATAGGAGTTATGAAATTGATCACTGTTCGTTATCTTCACCTTGCATCACATTTTTTTTTAGAATGTAGTGATTTTACGCCCATACGAAATAGACTTTTTAATAGTGTGCAATCAATAAAAGAATTTTTTTTACAAATATCGACAATCATTATATTATACAAAATTTACAAGAATGCGACTTTTACAGAAAAATTTGAAAATTTTTATAATGCAACTGTTTATATAGAGTCTACACTAATTATTTTTTTGTTTTTAACCTGCTTATATACATGTATTTTTGACTTTTATGTCCGTCGGATGGGACGTTAAAAAATGTCCCGTGTCAAGAATCACAACCCCTTGGCACGCAAAAGATCGTTTCCCTGATGTTCGAAAAAGAGTAGGCTCACTGGGGGCCCTCAGGGAAACTCAAACACTCACAACCAAACATTATTGAATTAGTTAATCGCCGTAAAATGGCTGAAATATTGCCAAAACGGCGTTAAACCCTAATTAATCAATCAATCAATCATTACTCCTATAAGCAATACAAAATAGATGGTTGGGCAAACAAACCCCTGGACACACCAGGGGTGGGAGCAGGTGTCTAGGAGGAGTAAGCATCCTCTGTCGACCGGTCAAACCCTCCGTGAGCCCTATGTCCTGATCAGGTAAACGGAGTTATCCGTAGTCAAAATCAGTGTGCCAAGAACGGCCTAAAAATCGGTATGAAACATGTCAGACAGCATTTGACCCAATGATAGGTTGTATTGACGAACTAGATCGATATAACGACCATAGCATTTGCGGAATGCTGACTTCAATCGAGGCTGTTGAAACCCCTGTACTATCAACTTGTTTGTCATTTAATGGGACGAAGGAATATGAGTTAGCGTACCTATACGGGATTCCAAAACTTCACAAAAACCTTTACAAATAGAGATATGTTGCTGGATCCAGTAAACGTTTAACTACTATAGTAAGCCTCTCTTTGCTCCTCACCAAAATATTAACTGAGATGAAGGAGAAACTTCAAATGTATTGTGCCACAACTTATACCCGAAGTTGTGAAAATCAAATGTTGGTTCTAGAAATGTCTAAAGAGCTTTTAGTAAATTTTAAATCACGGAACTTTTCCAAAATTAAGAACATCAAAACGTATTCATGACCCTATCGACGCTGTAAACGATCATTCTTCAGAGTAATTTAAAGACTAAGGTTTTTTGACATCAAAGACAGTTACCGCTTCAATAAAAATGGAACACGGGAATATTCATATTTTGTGATCAATCATCCAAAACATTACTTCGTTAAACACCACTCTCATTCTACGTACAAGTACTCTGAAGTTGATATTAAAAAGATGCTGTTGTTCCAGATTGACAATATATATGTAATTTGGGGATCGGGTCTTCCAACAGTCAGTAGGAATTCAGTTGTCCACGAATCATGCTCCTTTATCAGCTGACCTGTTTTTATATTCATACGAGGCAGACTTTATTCAAAAGCTTCTACACGAGAAAATATCTTACTGTGGCCTTCAACTCAACATTTAAATATAATGACATTTTATCAATTGGTAATACTCATTTTTCGATTCCAGTGAACTTGAAATTCGTCTACTCCTCCTTCCTATTTGGAAGGTTTATTGAACATATACATTAACGCAAACTAACAACTCAACTTGATGATAAACACGATGACTTCAGCTTGTCTATCGTCAACTTCCCATATTTATGTAGCAATATTCCATTATCACCTGGTGTTTGTCGCTCAACTGATTCGATATACACGCACATGTTCTGCGTATGATCACTTTTTTAAAATCTACGTGCGCTATTGACAAATAAGTTGATGTTACAGGAGTTTCAATAGTCTCGATTAAAGTTAGCATTTCCGAATTGTTTGTCGTTATAATGATCTAATTTACAACGACAACCTGCCATTAGGTTGAACGTTGTCTGACGTGATTCATGAAAGGTGAAGAGACATATTATTAAGCTGTTCTTTACATACCGCTTTTAGACTACGGATGAGTCATTTATCTGATCAAAATATAGAGCTCATGACGGAAATGACTGGTCAATAGGGAATGCTTACCCCTGTTACGGACCTCATCCCACTTCTGGTCTGCCCAGGGGTCCGTGTTTGGCACTGTTTGCCCCATTCTTAACTTTCTATTCTTTAAAGGAATTCTGATATTGATCACTGTTTGTTATCTTCACTTTTCCTTTCCACTAATTTTCAGAATGTCCAAATGGAAGATATGGTTGGAACTGTTCACTGATTTGTCCGGAAAACAGATATGGAAAGAATTGTTTGAAAGCATGTAATTGCAAAGCAGATGAAACATGTGATTCAAAAAGTGGAAACTGTTCAGGTACATTTCTATTGTCTAAATGTTTTGTACTAATTATGATAAAACAAAAGTAAAATACTTGAGAGCTACCATTCAATCAAATCTTAAATGGTGCACACATATAAATGATTTCACTAAAAAGTAAACAATATATTAGGATTCCTTAGAAGAAACTTAAATATTAACTCCACCTCAGTAAATCGGACTAATCTTTAGTAAGACCGTCATTAGAGTATGCCAGTCTAATCTTTAGTTAGACCGTCATTAGAGTATGCCAGTCTAATCTTTTGTAAAACCGTCCTTAGAGTATGCCAGACTAATCTTTAGAACGACCGTCCTTAGAGTATGGTAGCTCAGTGTGCTATCGTATTGTACTGAGGACATACGTAAAATGGAAATGATTGAGATACGAGACGGATTGCTAGGTATATCAACACCTCTAGAAACTAGCAGACAGACGCACGGCGTACCATGCCATACACAATAGTCGTAGAAAGGTGGTCATGCATAAAACAGATTCGCTCCCCTCTCAGATTCCACATTACATCTTGTAGAACTCGCGTTAGGCAGAATTCAGTCTTCGTATGCTCTATATAAAATTGTAATTACATGCATCTCCCTCTCGACACTGTATTACGTGTCTCGGTTGAGTCGTTTAAAGCAGCTGATTCAGTTTCATCTCATCAATACTAATTTATGTCTTACATTGAAAATAGCTTTAAAACATTTCATTTTAATATAGCAATCCGTACCCCTCAATAAGTGATAAATTTTTCAACAAGTTAAAGCAACAAAAGCTGTAACTGACGGTGAATAAATTGAAATATAAAAGAACAAGTATTTAACATATTTGTGATTAAATACATATACCTTAATAGAATCACAGTGAATCTGAAGTAATAAACCCGTCAAATCAGCAGAAAATGTCGATTTATGAATCATTGTCATCCTGTCAGTAATTCTTGCTCGTAATCTCCGATGTGCATTGACCTCGGAGGTCACCAGTTCGGAAAAAAGCGAAAGAGAGGCACTGAACACGTGTCAGATTTGTAAACAATAACATGCCAATTTTATGGAAAATTCACCATCAAAATTTCGTTTGAGTTGCACAATTGCATATATATTACTTTCTTATACTTATAGTACTTCTTGTCATTCATGAAACGATGTAATATTTTAAACAAACAAAACGTGTAGTTACGTCAGTTTCTATCTTTGTATATGACGTAGGTCTTAGTAACCCAATTATATTCGGCAATCATCGTTCCTATGTCCGTGTATACGACACAATGGCGGTTTATACGAAACGCTCATTTTACATGTAGGTATGCTCTCAAACAATGTTTATTTTGTTGAATTTTTCTTCAGATCTTGGAGATTATATCAGTTATACGGATAGGAGTTAATTGATTCATAATTTGATAGTTGAAAATATGCCGTCAGTTACAGCTTGTATTGCTTTAAAGACGATCACTCATTCATAGTAATAGAAATTAAGAGTGATTATTTCCCATTTTTGATACAAACTCTATATTCATAGAACAACTTTTCACAAGACTTAATAACAATATATGAATTAAATGAATACACATATTAAATTTAAACAGCTTGACCGCGCACACATTGTTCATAGAAAAACTTATCAAAAAACTTAATAAGATCACGATCAAAATAAATGAATTAAATGAGGATACATATTAAAGTAATACAGTTTGACCGCGCATATGGTAAAAATACAAAGAAATACTGAAACATTGTATAGACTTCAAAGTCGATTCTCCGAGCTGATATTTAAGCAAACTTTCATGGAATTCCTGGATCCGGCAAATTGAAAAAAAAAGACGATCACTCATTCATAGTCACAGAAATTAAGAGTGATTATTTCCCATTTTTTGATACAAACTCTATATTCATAGAAAAACTTTTCACAAGACTTAATAACAATACATGTATATGAATTAAATGAATACACATATTAAATTTAAACATTTTGACCGCGGATATGGTAAAAATACAAAGAAATACTGAAACATTGTATGGACTTCAAAGTCGATTCTCCGAGCTGATATTTCAGCAAAGCTTTCATGCAATTCCTGGATCCTGCAAACTGATAAATTCCGTGTTAGATTTTTGTGTTTTCCATAGGGATTAGCAGAAAATTAGAATTCATACATGATTTTAATAATTCCCAAGGAATTTGTTAAAACCCGAAAAGTATATTAAGTTTTTCTATGTTAGGTAATTGTCCTATATCGGTATTTTAATTTTTTTTTAACAAAAGTGAATTTCTGACATGTCAGGTGACAGTCACGTCATATGAAAGGCGGGTACGGGGGACAAGACTAAGCTTTCTTATTTACAATGATTACTTTTCAACACTCAAGAATTTATTTAAATCTGGAGGAATTGCACATCTTATTATTTATCTATTTTATTTTATTTTATTATGCCATCCTTGAAAAGGGGAACATATTAGTATGCAAATGTTGGTAGGTTGGTCAGTAGACCGAGTTTTATCCACTCAATATGTCAAAAACTTTCTTTTAGAGACATCAAAATTGGTACGCTGGTTACCCTTTAGAAGTAAATGTTTCCTATTGAGGTCAACAGATAAAAGGTCAAGGGTAAAACTGGACATAGCAAGATATTGTCTGCTCAATATTTTAGAACCCTTTGCATGACAGACGTCAAACTTAGTGTACAGGTTTTCCCTACGAAGAGGGTGTCCTCAAATGAATTTGAAAACTAAAGGTCAATTATCAAATTGGACATAGTAAGATATTGTTTGCTCAATATATTGATAACCATTTGCTTGATACCAATACAAGTTATTACACTTGTACATTTCAAAGAATAGATGACCCCAATTGATTTTGAGGTCTCAATGTCAAGGGACATAAGAAAATATTGCCTCTTAAATATCTGGACTGGAAGCCATAAAAGACATTCAAACCCCTTAAAACCGATTTTATTACCTTTAGTTAACCGCCGTAAAATGTTTGAAACCTTACCAAAACTGCGTTAAATCGAACATAATCAACCTGGAGAACCTACTGCACTACATACATTAAACCTGGTACATCCTAAAGAGGTAATTACCCTAATGATTTTGAGATCAAGGGTCAAACTACTCCCTGGACGAGTGGTTAGAGCATTGCGCTTAAAATCACACGGTCTCTCACCTCTGTCGGCGCGGGCTCGAATCCTGCTCACGCCGGTAAATTAGAAAGTTTCCCAGTTTACTTTCGGAAGGTCGCTGGTCTATTCCCAGGTACATTGTATCTGGGTTCTCTCTTCCACCAATAAAAACTGGACGCCACCATATAACTGAAAAATTGTTGAATGTGGCGGAAAACATCAATCAATTAATCAATCAACTTTGGATATCAGAAAATAATGTCTGCGCAATATCTTTGGATGACAGACATTAAACAGATATACTGATACCCTCTAAAGAGTAAGGACCCCCCAATCGGTTTTCAAGTCACACATTCACTCAAGTGTCTTCTTTGGAAATGTCTGTTCATTATCTTGAGAGATCAAACTCGGTATCGTGGTTGTCCCTGACTAGTAAACAATCCATTTTTTTTTACTGTCATTAGCCTACATACATTCTGAATTTAATCCTTTTCAATGTTGCCGCACATATATATTGCTAAAACATTTCTTGCTTTCATTATCTGTTTTTGAAATGAAGACCGAATACGGGAGTATTTGAATTATATACATAGACACAATAATCGAACTGACTGGCAACCTAACATGATTACGTCATCAGAGAAAATTTTCTGAAGCTGTACTCTCACGGTTCATTTGATTGTTTTCAATGTTTTTACACATGCATAGTGGCAACATTTGTTGCTAATTTTAATAATTGGACACTAGATTAAGGAATCAGTTTATCACTGAAGAATTATAGCTCAATTTATTGGCTATGTGGTATGTATTGATATATTTATCTCTTTTCAGTTAAACCTGGATATTGCAGAAACAGGACTGGGTATGTATTGTACTTCTTACATTACCTTTCGTGGATTGTGTCTGTTTCAAGAGGCATTATAGTTTAAAATCGTATACATATAGTTATTTTGTATCATCCTTTTACCGGGAAATGATAACGTACATGCATTTTTGCAAATTTTGAACGTTAGATCACATACTGAAGTAAAATCGACAATCAATGGAAATTGAAGGGAAAATATTCGACATAAGTCATTGTCACTTGAAATTTTGAGAAATATCATTTGTAGTATTTACAGAGTGCGATGTGGCTTTCTAGTGTCTGTACTTTGCAATAAGAAAGTCCACACACGCAATATATATGCAAGACTCTAAAGTGCGATGGTCGCTCCAAAATGCGATGGTCTGCGGCAAAGTGGGATGGTTTGTTAACGTTACGGACGCCAAAGTGCGATGGTTACGCCAAAGTCCGATGGTGCGGAGTTCAGTAACATTTGTGACGCCACATCATTGTGAAGTAATTCCTAAAGTCTTTCAAAATAACACCGAAGAAATGTTACTTGGGCGATAGCAATGGCAAGGTTTACACTGTTGAGGATAGTGAGAACGGCAAAGTACATCTGTTGTCGAACTATCTTCTTCGCCGTAAACATTCTAAAATTCATGATCATTTATTATTTTGACGTACACGTATTAAATTGATAAATTCCTTGGGATATGTCATAATACAAAACATTCTCTACGATTTCTTATTGGAAAATTTTGTGTTTAATAACACGACAACTAAATGGTAATGAAATAAGTTCTTATTCTTATTTTTTGTTCATGGATTTTGTACTGATATTTTGGTTCAAATTGTACCAAAACACTGTGTCGTTTACAATGGATCATCGCACTTTGGCGTGACACATCATCGGGGTTTGGCGCAAAGCATCGCACTTTGGTGTGATCATCACACTTTGGAGTCCTATATATATATATATATATATATATATATATATATATATATATATATTCAGTATTTGATATAGTAAATAAATACATCTAATAAAAAAAAAGTCAAGAAACACAAAACTCGAGTAAGTAACGTCAACATATCACGACGTAAGTAATTGTCCTTTGTGACATTATAATAAATTACACTGATAGCGATATAATGCACACAATATTTGACAACACTTGGAAATCAATTATAGAGTTTGGTTAAATGTAGTTTCAATTTTAAACAGTTATTTTCTGTTAAGTTTGGGATTAAACAATTTTATAAAGTAGTCTTCCTTTGTAACTCTGGACATTTCGCAGTCATTATACATTATATAAAATTTAAATATGTTGAAATTTCTATGACCACAATTGGCAAAATGTTCGAAACATGGTGAATTTCTGATACTTGGATCGCGAATTTGCTGCTTGTGGACGCACACACTAGCCTTCAGTTTCCTGGTTTGTCCGATTTAGTTTTCATTACAGGTAGGGCAGGTCATGCAATAACTTAAACTAGATATTAATATTATGCATCAAATCACAGCGTTGGACTTGAAGGTATCTTATTTGTAAATAAAGTACCTTTTTATCATTCCAGGATAAATCACAAAACAAATATATAAAATAATTCAGAGCTTGTATCAATATGTGTGTGTATGTGTATACAAGTATATATTTCATGTAAAGCAATCTTATTTTTTATCTTCCCTTTCAAGCAGATTTGTATGAAATGTAGAGAGAAAATTTTCTTTAGGATGACACAAAATAACTACATGCATACGATTAGGCCAAATACTATATCTCGATATACGCATCTGGTGCATCAAATTGGCACCGTATAAGTTTTACATTATGACCCCTGGGTCGAGGCCTCTGCTGGTGGACTGTTAGTCCCCGAGGGTCTCTACAGCCCAGTAGCTAAGTACTTCGTTACTGGCTTGAAAATACGGATGTATATTTAATTGCTGTTATAAAATTTAGAAATTCATTTCAAAATTAAGGATTATCTCCCTCATGCATAGCTCTTATCATTGGACGAATTTGGCTCCACTTGTTTGGCACGCTGTTTTTGGCTATATTTAGATCTAAAACTTCATAGTTATTTTGGATTTCAAACATTTCGGTTGAGCATCATTGAAGAGACATTATTTGTCGAAATGCGCATCTGGTGCATCAAAATTGGTACCGTATAAGTTTTACATTATTATAAAACATATATAGGATAACACGTCTTTTTGGGAGTGATCCCTTTGAACAGTTTACATATATGCAAGATGATAGGTAAATTAATACTATATATAAAACATACAGGGACATGAAAAGAAAAACAATGCCATTAAAGATGATTGTATGGGAGATTTCTTCCTTACTAATAACAGTTGATGGGGTTTAATATCCTATGTAATATGTTAAAGTTGCGATATTTGATCCTTTTGATTTTTTTCTAGGATATTGAATCATAATGCATTTTATATAAGATTCATTATCCTATTGAAACTATTGGGATAATTTTTCCTATTTGGATTTTTAGTCCCATAGGATTTTGATAGGGCAACAAATCCCCATTCTCCTACAGTATTTTTATCTTAAGGAGCTTATATTTCTTATTGTACTAGCTGTAGTAAGTTCACCCTTGATAAGGGAAATATTGCAAAAAAATCACACCAGATACACGTTGTTTGTTTTTATGTATCTGTGTTGTAAATGGTAGCAAAAAATCCAGATTTTTCGTGTACGAAGTTAGATGTCGCACTGTAAGTATGATATGTTAGACCGTTTTTGGCACACTGAATTTGACTGTGGATTATTCCATTTACTTGATATGTTGCCGTTGCATAATTACATGTGGATGTGCCAAAGAAGATTTCTATTTTCAATAATTATTAAATAAAATGTCTTATGTGGAAATATTAAAAAGCATTGTTTCAATAAGCAATAAGCTATTCTACATACTGTTTGTGACTTTCTTGTTTCAAAATGTCTAAGTTTAGCATTACAGCTAGCATTGAGTTTCGTATTTGATACACTTTACTATTACGAAGAAATAAAAGAAATGACTGTTACAAAATAGATATACACAGAATGATGTTGCAGAAGTTTATTTGTTTTATGTCCATTCAAGACTTTTCACTCATACTCCAGCTATGAGTGAAGTGCCGCAAATTTACAACACCGCTCAGTTCTATAACAGTATTCTTTATTGTACCAACACAAACCGGTCGCGGTAGCGTGGCTAGGTTAAAGCGTTCGCTTCCCAACTGGAAATTCCATTCCGTCAACGTGTCAAACATAAGACGGTGAATATAGATAATGACCGTTTCTTCTCGCTAAGTACTCCGTATTAGAAAGAAAGGAAGTCGCGGTTATTTCGGATATGACCTGAAAACGGAAGTCAGAATAGGTGTTGGCATGATAAAGAATAGCTCCCTCATATATGTACTTCAAAATGTGTGACATGAGTGACCTCTCTACACGCATCTTGAATGGGACGTGAAACAAGTAAGAAAACAATCCTAATCGTACCCACGCATTACTAATATGTCTGATTTTCTCTGAACTGATTACCAATTCATACGATTAAGTGTGTATTTTGCAGAGACGGAGAAATCAAATGTTGCAATAATTACTACCAAGCGAAAAACACCTGTGTTGGTAAGATCAAACTCTTTCATAAATTTCCTTGAAATTCATTATATTAATTACCACTATGTTTTCATGTTATTTCGTTTTTTGTAACAACATTGTCGTTGTCAGGCTTATTATTACAACTCTGTCTTAAACTAACTTGGTTTTAATTCCATACTCCAAGTTCCCTTCCAAAAGATGAAAGTCTTCAAAGTCACGCTTCAGTTTTAAACGTTAATGGGACGAACGGATATGAGTTACCGTAACTATACTGGATTCCAAAACTTTACCAAAGCCCATACAAATAGAGATATGATGTTGGATCCAGTAAACGTTTGACATCAAAACGTATTACCTTTTCAACACTGTAAACGACCATTCTTCACAATGAATTAAAGACTAGGGTTTTTGACATCGTATACAGTTGCTGCTTCAATACAAACACGGGGATATTCATATTTTCATCCAAAACAAATTACGTCGTTAAAGACCACTCTTATTCTTCGCACATGTACAAGTTCTCTGAAGTTGATATTAAAAAGATTCTGGATTTCCACATTTACAATATCTATGTAGTCTGGGGATCGGGTCTTCCATCAGTCAGTAGCAATTCCCTTGTCCACGAATCATGCTCCTTTATTAGCTGACCTGTTTTTATATTCTTATGAGGCAGAATTTATTCAAAAGCTTCTACTTGAGAAAAATATCTTACTGTGGCCTTCAACTCAACATTTAGATGCCAGGTGAAGATAACGAACAGTGATCAATCTCATAACTCCTCTAAGCTATACAAAATAGATAGTTGGGCAAACACGGACCCCTGGACACACCAGAGGTGGGATCAGGTGCCTAGGAGAAGCAAGCATCTCTTGTTGACCGGTCACACCCGCCGTGAGCCCTACATCTTGATCAGGTAAATGGAGTTATCCGGAGTCAAAATTAGTGTGCCAAGAACGGTTTAAGAATCGGTATGAAACACGTCAGACAGCATTTGACCCAATGCAAGGTTGTATTGACGAACTAGATTGTTATAACGACCATAGAATTTGCGAAATGCTGACTTCAATCGAGACTGTTGAAACCCCTGTACCATCAACTTGTTTGTCAGTAGCTTACCTTGATTTAAAAACTGTACGCAGAACAAGGTCTTGAATATCGAACCAGTTGAGATATATAATAACGACATTTTATCAATTACTAATACTAATTTTCACTCATTTGCCGATTCTAGTGAACTTGAAATTCGTCTACACCTGCTTCATACTTGGAAACTTTATTGAACATAGACAGAGGTAAACTAATAACTCAACTTTATGACAAACATTAAGGCAAACTAACAACTCAACTTTATGACAAACACGATGACTTCTGCTTGTATATCGTCAACTTCCCAAATTTATGTAGCAATATTCCATTATCACCTGGTGTTTGTCGCTCAACTGATTCGATATGTACGCGCATGTTCTGCGTATGATCACTTTTTTAAAATCTAGGTGTGTTACTGACAAATACGTTGATGCCATAGGAGTTGCAATAGTCTCGATTAAAGTTAGCATTTCCAAATTGTTTGGTCGTTATAATGATCTATTTTACAAAGACAACCTGTCATTTGGTCGAATTCTGTCTGACGTGATTCATGAAATTGGAAGAGACATATTGTTAAGCCGTTCTTTACATACCGCTTTTGACAACGGATGATTCCGTTTACCTGATCAAAATATAGAGCTCATGACGGGAGTGGCTGGTCAATAGGGAATGCTTACCCCTGTTACGCACCTCATCTCACCTCTGGTCTGCCTAGGGGTCCGTGTTTGGCACTGTTTGCCCCATTCTTAACTTTCTATTTTTTAAAGGAATTCTGATATTGATCATTGTTTGTTATCTTCACTTTTTCTTTCCACTAATTTTCAGAATGCCCAAATGGAACACTTGGTTGGAACTGTTCACTGATTTGTCCGGATAACTCGTATGGAAAGAATTGTTTGAAACCATGTAATTGCAAACCAGATGAAGCATGTGATTCAAAAAGTGGAAAATGTTCAGGTATATTTTTATTGTCTAAATGTTTTGTACTAATTATGATAAAATAACTGTAAAATACTTCAGAGCTGCCATTCAATCAGATCTCAAATGGTACACACATATTGATGATAATACTAAAAAGCAAACGATATATTAGGATTCCTTAGAAGAAACTTTAACTCCACCTCAGTAAAGCAGACTTACTAATCTTAAGTACGACCGTCCATAGAGTCTAACAGCTCATTTAATCTAACAATTCCTACTCCTTAATAAGTGATAAATTTTTCAACAAGTTAAAGCAATACAAGCTGCAACTGACGGTAAATAAATTGAAATGTTACAGAACAAATATTTAACATAACACACTGAATCTGAAGCAATAAACCAGTCAAATCAGCAGAAAATGTCGATTCGTGAATCATTGTCATCCTGTCAGTACTTCCTGCTCGTAGTCTCTGATGTGCATTGACCTCGGAGATCACCAGTTCGGAAAAAAACGAAAAAGAGGCACTGAGCACATGTCAGATTGTAAACAATTTAACATGCCGAGTTTATAGAAAATTCACTATCAAACTTTCATTTCAGTGGCACATTTGCGTAATTGTTTCTTTCTTACACTTATAGTACTTCTTGTCATTCATGAAACGATGTAATATTTTAAACAAACGAAACGTGTAGTTACTCACGTCAGTTTCCATCTTTTTATAATATTATTGGGTCAAATGCTGTCTGACGTGTTTCGTACCGATTGTTAAGCCGTTCTTGGTACACTGATTTTGACTGCGGATAACTCCGTTTACCTGATCAGGATATGGGACTCACGGCGGGTGTAACCGGTCAACATGGGATGCTTACTCCTCCTAGGCACCTGATCTCACCTCTGGTGTGTCCAGGGGTCCGTGTTTGCCCAACTATCTGTTTTGTATTGCTTGTAGGAGTTATGAGATTTATCACTGTTCGTTATCTTCACCTTTCATATGACGTCGGTCTCAGCAACCCGATTATGTTCGGCAATAATCGTTCCTATGTCCGTGCATACGGCACATTGGCAGTTTATACGAAATGCTCATTGTAGGTATGCTCTTAAACAATATTCCCTTGTTTAATTTTCCGAATTTTTCTTCAGATCTTGGGGATTATATCAGTTATACCGATAGGAGTTAATTGATGCATAATTTGATAATTGAAAATATGCCATCAGTTACAGCTGGGCCGAGTGGTTAGAGCATCGCACTCAAAATCACACGGCCTCTCACCTCTGTCGGTGTGAATTTGAATCCCGTTCGGGCCGGTTACTGAGAAAGTTTCCCAATTTACTTTCGGAAGGTTGGTGGTCTCTTCCCAGGTACATTGTATCTGGGTTCTCTCTTCCACCAATAAAAAAAAAACTGGGCGCCACCAGATAACTGAAAAATTGTTGAGTGTGGCGGAAAACATCAATCAATGATAATGTATTGCTTTAAAGACGATCACTCATCTCATAGTAATAGAAAATAAAAGTGATTATTTCCCATTTTTGATACAAACTCTATATTCATAGAAAAAACTTTTCACATGACTTAAAAACAATATATGAATTAAATGAATACACATGTTAGATTTAAACTGCTTCATATGAATATAAAAACAGGTCAGCTAACAAAGGAGCACAATTCGTGCCCATGGGAATTCCAACAGACTTAAGTGCTAACTTCTTTATCATATGGTGAAAACATTTTCATAGTTTATTATTTTTCTTATCAAATCATTACGTTTAGAAATTAAAGAAGTATTGCACTTACATGAATGTATGCAGTATCATAGTAAAGCACATTTTAACATTCACTTAAACGGAATCGATCAATACTACTTAAAAATATGTTATCGTCCTCATATAAATTTAAAATCCAAACAATAACCAACAAAAACTGCAACCAGGATTTATCAAACGATATATTTGTTTACCGGGAATGTTTCACGAAGATGTCCTTCAATGATTGGACACTAGATTGGGGAACCATTTCATCACTGAAGAAGTATTGCTCAATTTATTGGCTATATGGTATGTATTGATATATTTATCTCTTTTCAGTTGAACTCGGATATTGCAGAAACAGGACGGGGTATTTATTGTACTTCTTACATATATAGTTTGTAAAAAGAATTCAGTATTTGATACAGTAAATACATCCAATAATAAAAGTCAAGAAACACAAAACTCGAACAACATTTTACTGTTAGCGCTTTCGGCTTTAATGCCTCTTCAGACAGTTATAAAATGAGATAATATTGCTAAGTAACGTCAACATATCACGACGTGAGTAATTGTCCTTTGTGACGTTATAATAAATTACACTGGTAGCGATATAATACACACAATATTAGACAACACTTGGAAATCAATGATATAGTTCGGTTAATTGTAGTTTCAATTTTGAAAAGTTATTTTCTATTAAGTTTGGGATTAAACAATTTTATAAAGTAGTCTTCCTTAGTAACTCTAGAAATTTCGCAGTCATTATAAATTTTATAAAATATGTTGAAATTTCCATGACACAGTTGGCAAAATATTCTAAACATGGTGAATTTCTGATGCTTGGATCGCAAATTTGCTGCTTGTGGACGCGCACACGGGCGTTCAGTGTGCTGCTTTGTCCGATTTATATTATGTTTTCAGATTTGCATACCATGTTAGAATTTGGTGTTAATTTTTGGCCGCATTTAAGAATATTTCCTCTGTCGTCCTCTAGATTATTACATATACCGCAACGTGAATCCCACATTTTTGCACGGATTTGGAATTGTGTGTAATAAATCGGGCGCGAGTTCGAATTCTCTTCATTAAAACCAAAAGCGTTAACAGTGAAATGCTATTCGAGTTTTGTGTTTCTTGACTCTTATTATTGGATAGAATACTTTTATTTGTTTGTGTGTGTGTGTGTGTGTGTGTGTGTGTGTGTGTGTGTGTGTGTGTGTGTGTGTGTGTGTGTGTGTGTGTGTGTGTGTGTGTGTGATGTAAAACTATCTGATTTTTTTTATCTTCCCTTGCAAGCATATTTGTATGAAATGTAGAGAAAATTATTTCTTTAGGAACTTGCTTATGGCCAAATACTATTTCTCGATATAATGATATATAAGGGCCTCCGTGGCCGAGTGGTTAGAGCATTGCGCTCAAAATCATCTCTGTCGGCGCGGGTTCGAATCCCGTTCGCGCCGTTAAGTGAGAAAGTTTACCAGTTTACTTTCAAAAGGTTGGTGGTCTCTTCCCGGGTACATTGTATAATTGAAAAATTGTTGAGTGTGGCGGAAAACATCCATCATTCATTCATTTTATGTATAATACATACATAGGATAACAAGTCTTTTGGGGAGTTGTCCCTTTGAACGGTTTACATATATGCAAGATGATAGATAAATTAATACATTTATAAAACATAAAGGGGCATGAAAAGAAAAACAATGCCATTAAAGATAATTGTATAGAAGAAATGTTCCTAACTAATAACAGTTGATGGGATTTAATATCCTATGTAATATTTTAAAGTTGCGACATTTTATCATTTTGATTTTTATCTGGGATCATATTGAATCCTAATACATTTTAAATAAAATTTATTATCCTATTGAAAATATTGGGATAATTTATCCTATTTGGATTTCTTGTCCCATAGGATTTTGATAGGGCAAACTATTCCCCATTCTCCTAATGGAGTTTTATCGTAAGGAGCTTATATTTCTTATTGTACTACCTGTAGTAAGTTCAGCCTTGATGAGGGAGATGCTGTAAAAAATAACACCAGATACATGTTATTTGTTTTTATGTATCTATGTTGTAAATGGTACATGTAACAAAAAGTCCAGACTTTCTCGTATCCGAAGTTATATGTCGCACTGTCAGTATTGTATGTTAGACCGTTTTTGGCACACTGAATTTGACTACTCCGTTTACTTGATTAAGGTAGAGGGCTCACGGCGGGTGTAGAATAAAAAATCTTCCGTATGCCTTGAATTATATACAAACACATTGTTCAAAGTCTTACAACTTTATTGAAAATGTGCCAAAGAAGAAGATTCCTATTTTATTAATTATTAGAAAAAATGTCTTTTGTAGAAATATTACAAAGCTTTGTTGTAACAATTACTTCTACGTGAACAACACGTGTACAGGTGAGTTATTTCGTGTTGAAAACGGTATCTGTAAATAGTTACAGTTTTATTTATATTTCATCATACATTAGTATTAAGGTTCTTCACGGTGTATACTTTATCAGTATTGTATCAAATTTTCAGAATGTCCCATTGGAACGTATGGGGATAATTGTTCAGAGATATGTTCAAATGGATTTTATGGGAAAATATGTGCAGAAAAGTGTGAATGTCAGCCAAACGAAACATGTGATCCAAAACACGGATGTAAAGGTATTCTTTTCTTTAGTATAATAAAGCAAATGATTTTGATTATTAAGTTTATTACCGACTGTGTACTAATATATATTGGGTTGATAAATTTGATAGACTGCGATCGATGCGAAGCTAAACTGTCTATGAGAATGAACAAGCCAAGATACATTATATATCCGTTGACAGTCAATAAGAAAGCTAATAAGTGATTTATTTGCTCGAGGATCATTATGTGATAAGAAGTGAACATATGCACAAGATCTGATAATCAAGATATTGAATGTAATGACAAGTATTTAATTATATCAACAATTTTGACTTACACAACAAATATAACCCCAACATAACTACCTTATTTGTGTCTATAAACACGGCTAAAAACTGATATTTCAGGTAGCAATGACAATGTCTACACTGGTGTACAATTCTTTCAAGTCAGTTTCTGAGATAAAAAGGTAATAAAACACTTCCCCCTCCCCGTTCTTTTAGTTTCAGATAAAAGATTCCTCCACATTTATTTCGTACTTAGATATTCTATTGAAAATAAATATTAACGGCAAAATAACAACTCAAGTTAGGGAGGGGTTTTAGCAGTCTCGTTTGAAGTCAGCATTTCGCAAATTCTATGGCCTTTACAATGATCTAGTTCGCCAATTCAACCTATCATTGGGTCAAATGCTGTCTGACGTGCTTCATACCGGTTGTTATTCTTGGCACGGTATTTTGATTACGGATTACTCCGTTTACCTGATCAAGATATAGGGCTCACAGCGGGTGTGACCGGTCGACAGGGTATGCTTACTCCACCTAGGCACCAATCCCACCTCTGGTATATCCAAGGGGTCCGTTGAGCCCATGATATCCTAAGACAGTTAGATACAACTTTCGGGGAATCAAGGACACAATTACACAAATCCAAGAACTACTTTTCCCTATATAAATAATGAATGTTTAGTTAGTGTATGGATACCTTCCAATTAACACTACTGGCAGTGAAGTAGTGATGAAAATTGAACCCATGATCTCCTAATTAAGGCAGTTAGATGAAGGCATAACCAATAAGGGAACCAAACATAAGAACTACTTGTTCATATGAACAGTATACTAGGATTCCTTAGAAGTAACTTAATTAACTCCACTTAAGTAAATTAGGCTTATGCAACATTTCGTATGATGAGTGATTTAAAACATGATGCAGACTCATACTTCACATCATGGCATCTAGTTTGTGTATATAGTCTTTTCAACACTATACACGACCATTCCTCACGATAAATTAAAGACTAGACTTTTTTAACATCATAGACAGTTGCTTCTTCAACAAAAACGGAAATATTCATATCTAGTGATCAGTCATTCAAAAACTTACTTTGTTAAACACCACTCTGATTCCACGCACAAGTACTCTGAAGTTGAAATAAAAAATATGCTAGAGTTCCTCATTGACAATATCTTCGTGGTCTTTGGTGATCAGGTCTTCCAACAGTCTGTTGGAATTCCCATGGGCACGAATTGTGCTCCTTTGTTACCTGACTTGTTTTTATATTCATATGAAGCAGAATTTATTCAAAAACTTCTACGTGAGAAGAAAAAATCTCTCGCTGTGACCTTCAATTCGACTTTTAGATATATCGACGACGTTTTGTCTATTAACAATGATTCCTTTCATTCAAATGTCGATTTGATATATCCCTGTGAGCTCGAAATAAAGGACACCACAGAGTCGTCCACTTCTGCTTCATACTTAGATATTTTATTGAAAGTAGACATGAACGGCAAACTAACAACTCAACTGTATGACAAACGGGATGATTTCAGCTTCTCCATCATCAACTTCCCACATTTATGTAGCAATATTCCATTATCACCTGCATATGGTGTTTATATATCTCAAGTGATTCGATATGCAAGAGCTTGTTCTGGGTATAGTCAGTTTTTAAATCGAGGTAAGCTACTGACAAACAAGTTGATGGTACAGGGATTTCAACAGTCTCGATTGAAGTCAGCATTTCGCAAATTCTATGGTCGTTATAACGATCTGGTTCGTCAATACAACCTCGCATTGGGTCAAATGCTGTCTGACGTGTTTCATACGGATTTTTAAGCCGTTCTTGGCACACTGATTTTGACTCCGTTTACATGATCAGGATATGGGGCTCACGGCGGGTGTGACCGGTCAACAGGGGATGCTTACTCCTCCTAGGCACCTGATCCCACCTCTGGTGTGTCCAGGGGTCCGTGTTTGCCCAACTATCTATTTTGTATTGCTTGTAGGAGTTATGAGATTGATCACTGTTCGTGATCTTCACCTTGCATTCATTCGACCCATTGACTGGGATATTAAATGTGTCTAAAACTGAAGCATGATTTTGAAGAATTTCATATATTGAAAGGGCAGTTGGAGTATAAGTATGATTACCAAAAGTGGAATTAATGCCAAGTTCGTTTAAAATACAGTTGTAATAATGAGCCTTACAAACAAAGACAATGTTGTTACTAGCTTTGTCAGCTGAAACCAAAACATATTCCTCATGTAACCTATTTAATTCTTTTATCACTTCTGGTTTACTAAACACCGAAGGATAGATGGTACGTACTTGTGTTTCCATATGTCTAATGCGGATTTTAATATCCCTCTTATGCTTTTGACCCATTCTGACAATGTATCAAGTTTCTTTTAATATTTAGCCCATCGTCTGACATAATCTTCGACAGAATTCATAATAGAGATGAAGTTCTGTCGCCAATTAAAAGACCGATGTTCTCTGTATTTAGGACCTTTTAGAATATGTGATTTGAGGTCCTCATTTTCAACTATATCAACATCACCAGTAATGACATGTCCAACTGGACTATAATTGAAAGAAGATGAAGAACAAGAACATGTTGGTGGATTACGTATAAGATGGTCTATATCTAAGCACTGCAAAGTTTGTTTATAATTAAAAAGTTTGGATGCAATAGTAGAAGTATAGCTGTAGGAAATACAGGGTTTAGACTTGAACTTGAAATAAGTTGGAATACACGACTGAACCCTTTTATGACGAAGAATTTTGCTTATGTTGACGGCATCTATTCCTTTGTTTGTAAATTTGAGCTTAAGGAACTGGCGGTATGATTTGGAAGGAATATCATCCATGGTCTGTGCTCAAAGGCCTTACGCAAGTCAATAAACAGAACCCCTGTAAGCCTTCCATCGTCCATGTTTTTGAACCATTTATCAGTAAGACCATTCAACGCCTTCTCACATGAATGACTTGGCCTAAATCCAGATTGACTATATGTAATTAATTTGTTTGTGGATAAATATTCATAAAAGGAATTGAAGACATGTCATTCAATAATCTTACTGACAACTGGTAAAATAGAAACTGGTCTGTAATTATTTACCAATTGCTCATCACCTGCTTTAAACAATGGGACTACCCTAGCTCTTTTCCAAGCATCCACAAATGTGCATGAGGATATGGATTTGTTAAAAATAAAATGTAAAATATCACCAATATGATTAAATGACAACTTTAAGAGTGTTACAGCACAGCGGGGTTAAGGTGTCCCGGGTAGAATAACAAGTAATAACAGCATATTCATATAAAAGTAAAATTCTTTCAAGCGTCGCATATTTTTAGTAAAAATCGTTTGTCAATACATTAACAAACATCGTATCAACTGGGGAAATCCTTTGCTTACCTATTACGTCGTCATACAAGTGACGTAGAGCTATTTTTATCCGCTAGACGTTTAGTTGTTTATCACCTCGTTCCAGGTGAAAGATGCACTCAAATCATTTGCAGCTTGGGCTTGATATGTCGACATTACTATGGTAAATTTAAAGAGTGATACGGATCGGTACAATATCCTCTCAAATATAGCAATTACCATAATCTCAACTCAAATGTTGGGCATTTTCCACATTCACATCCAAATCGTATCTAAACGAGGCAAAATGTTGTACCTTCCGTATCAAAATCCTAAATCTGCAACTAGTTACCTTTCTGAATATGCCTAGGTCGAAATAAAATATCGTCATCTTTCACCTGTAACGAGTCGATATGTACATGCGTTGGTTTTCTTTATTCTAAATGACTATACACATCGGGGGCGATATCAAGGTCACAAAGTGATGTAAAGATTACTTTACAGTCTTTCGTTCACATATTATATATAAATATATGAGACTTATATATTATTGAAGAAATTTAGGGAGTTGGTCATCTGACAAACAGATTAAAACACATACAGCTTGAACACTAGAAAACGGCAATAAATAGCAAGAAAATATTATGACATTTTCCCCGCGATACAACTATAGACCTGTACGTCGTGACGTACTTTTATATTGTGACGTCATATAGTATGAAGTGCACCGAGGTACATTTTATGATGATTATTTTAACTTTACTCGGGACACCTTAACCCTGCTGCGAGACAAACCATTAATACCTGTGGCTTTCGAAGGTGCCATTTTGATAATTGCATTTGCAATAAATTCAATTGTAATTACTGGAATTTTAAATGAACCTGGCGGTGTTAGATGTTCGTTTCAAACATTTCGGTTGAGCATCACTGAAGAGACATTATTTGTCGAAATGCGCATCTGGTGCATCAAAATTGGTACCGTATAAGTTTTACATGTTCCACATCCGGTAAAGAAGAAAGCTAGTTAGCTAGTTAATGATGATTAATTTGACAATCCAAATGAATAATTCCGCCATTTCCTCTTTGTTTTTATTTTGAGATGTGCTATGTTTTAGTTTATACCACTTTACCTTCCTTGGTCGAGACTCTCCATGAATTTTCATCATTTTTTGAAACATGCTTTTAAAAATCCTACAGGTACATTGATGGATGGTCCAATGGACCACCCCCATTCTGTATCATCTTTTTTACTCCTTTCCCCTTCCTTTTTTTGGTAGCTGACTGCAAGTCCTGCCATTTCTTCTTGACTTTAGCCACATCTCTTGTGCATTGAAGGCTGACTATATTTGCAGAATATACTTATTTAGATACCAAAAATATTATGTGAATATTCAACTGCGGTCGACAGTTGGGGAGGCATTACATTTTTCTACGTTTTGTGATTAACAGACGTAAAAATACAATGTAGCCTATTTGGGACTCCTTGTGGTGGTTTTAAACACTACATATCACATATGCGCGCACGTGCACCGAATATCTCATATGTTTTGGTCTTTAGGTGTAATATAATGATAATTCATACAAATGAAATCCTTCCACCTGCACGTTTAAGTTTTTGGAAATCGGGGCTTATATATGCCCAAACCGTACCTTGTTCGTTGCTTGGCACATGCACAATTTACGTAATCAGAAAATTGTGAACAGGGGTGATAACTGGAGCATTACAAAGTACCAAATTGTTGATGTATATAGTTTACACGCATTATCAGTAAAATCCTACTTGTCAGTGACTTCCTGTCAAGCTGTAGCTTTCCTCGCACTGGTTAACGAACGCTGTGATTGGTGGAAACAGAGTTCACCAACACCCCCATCTCCAGTTCAGAAAAATTTGGTTTCCGCTGTTTCTTGGTCGACAAACTTAGTCAAAATTACAGAACGTCAGACGATATCGTTATAATTACTGTTTCCGACTGAAGCGAAAATATACATTGCCCACGCGAACGTGCAATCGTACATTTAATAATTCGTGAGTTATGTTTGCGGCTACTCACGATTTTGTGAATACCATTTTACGAATACGTATCTTTAATCTTAAGTCAGACGTAAATCCTGAGCGCTAAGTTTAAGGTCTAAATTTGTGGTACTTCACCCATAGCTGGTAACGTCTCAATACGGGTGAAAAATCCTCGACGGGACGTAAATCAGTCAATCTATCTAACTAAACAAGCCGTGCATCTTTGTTTAGAAACGCCAGGACGAAGTATCATTTCAAGAATACGTATCGAATCCATCGATCCAGTGTTATGGGGGGGGGGGGGATATCGACCCCAGTCCCATCTGAAATTTTCCCAAACTCTGATCTTAAAATTCCCAATCGTAAATTCTGAAAATTCTTTGTATGACGTATCTGAACAAAATGTTTATATTATGTAAACTTTATCCATTATGTCACTTCCGGTGATGAAAACCTCGTGATTTCTGGTATAATGGACACTATCACAGTACTGGTATTTATTAGATAAGAAGCATGGTTGTTGTGCATCATTTATACCTTAAAGATTGATGAATATCACAAATTTTCATTAAAAATAAATTTTCCCAAAGTCCTTGTTTTGTCGTTTATTTTCCCAATTGTAAGGGCCAGGGCCCCAGTCCCAAAGTACTGAAAAAACCCACTGCGATCATTCCAAATTCTTACCGCATGAACAGAACATGAACTTCAGCCTGAATGTGGATCGTGTAACTGTCCAATACTCACAAATCACTTCCCTTTAAAATGTAGTGATGTTTCGCCCATTCGAAATAGACTTTTCAATCATGTCAATCAATACAAAACTTTTTACAAATATTGACAATAATATTATTATACAATTTTTACAACAATGCGATTTTTACAGAAAAGTCTTAATAGTTTTATTAAACAATTGCTTAAATATAATATTTTTTACTTGTTTACCGGTAGATATTTTTCTTTGATTGGAACAATTTTTCTTTGATTGGAACAACATTTATTCAGGTATATAGTCATGTGTTTACATAACCCTTACAACCCAACCTGACCAAGGTTACAGGTTTTTAAGAATTTCCACTCTTTCAATCAAACATTCACACGGATAGACATTCATGATGCTTACTCCCCCTAGGCACCTTATCCCACCTCTGGTGTGTCCAGGAGTCCGTGTTTGCCCAACTATCTATTTTGTATAACTTATAGGAGTCATGAGATTGATCACTGTTCGTTGTTTTCACCTTTCATACTAAACAAAGACTAGAAGTAAAAAAAAAAAAAAAAAAAAAAAAAAGTAGGAAAAAATAAACAATGTACACTGGCTGAGTTCATAATTATCATACTAGTTCTATGACATCTCCATATGAGTGAAAATTTCTCGAGAGGGACGTTAAACAATATACAATCAATCATATGCATGATGCAATACCAAGACTGTTATTAAAATATACAGCATTTAAACAAACTATTGATTGAATATACATTTACCTCACTTCTTAAGAAGAAAATAAATTAATAACAAATACATATAATACTAAAAAGGAAGCATGGTGGGATATTCGCTCCCTTCTAAACAATCAAAGTACTGAAAGCACTGATGGGAGTTGATTTTATGTAGATTTGCACCAGGTGCTTCTGGGATTGAGAATTATTCCAAAAACTACATCCTAAAGTCATAAACTTACGCAAAAACGTATATTGTGTTTCATAACAATCAACGCGCAATTATTTGTGTCTACATATACTAGTATATACTGGTAAGTTAACATTTTGTTTGGATTGTATTTTACTATATCAACATATTGTTTACTCTTTTTTGGGTCAAAATATGTCACTACATCAATATTCTAGTACAAGAACATGTTTGACAAACTCCACACATAACTCAGTAATTCATGGGTTTGTGCTGATTTTTTAATATATTTTTTTCTACAACTTCTTTGAACGCTTGACATATTGTTTATAGGAGTTATGAGATTGATCACTGTTTGTTATCTTCGCCTTTCATGATTTACACAACTAAACATTTTTTCATTGCTTAAAGTGCAAGAACTTGTACTTAAACCTCAAACATTTACTTAGCCTTTATTTTTAAAATTGGGTATGATCTTCCTAAAATTTGATATTCGATTCCTAGAGCTCTATGCAAACCATCTAGGAAAAGCTCGACCCACATGACTTCGTAAGAATCAACAAATGATAGTAAAATAGCTACAATTTATTTAATATACAAAAATAGCTATGTGATCTTAATTTTGCACATGTGAAATGGTGATGATAACGAACAGTGATCATAAGAGATGAATAAGGTGTGCAATTCACCTGGCGACATGTTGAAAAAATCTGCACTCGGAAATCCTATCGGAATAGCAACTACCAGCTGAAAAGAATGGTCATTTCAAATTTACTGATGATCTATGGATTTAATGCATCACAAATTGGTGCGCAATAATTTCTTCACGCCGTTAAATTGCATCGATTTAACCTCACTACCAACAAAGAACAGAATGTGTTATGTTGATATATTCCTGTCGCGGCCCACTATTTTTAGAACGAAAAAACAAACCGAGACGAGGTTTCCGAATACCATTAGCTTCAAGAGAGAGTGTGATTAATTCTACACAATGAGTAATGTAAAAGGCCAATTGAATATTAATTAATAAGGTATTATGGAAAGTTATTTCACCATTATGAATCTAGAAAAATCATTTAATCTATCTATTTAGCGACGGAAAACTAAATTGACATTTTATTCACTACATGTATCAATTTTGTTTTTATTTCTATTGTTATGCACGAAGTACACGTGCTCTATCTGTCAATCAGCTGACGCTTGCTGCTTGAGAACATGGTCGCGATTTACAAATGAAAGTTTGGAAAAATTTGAACTGCTTGACTGGTTGTTTCCATACTAAAATGATTAAATGAATTTACTGTCGAGCTGAAAAGGTTTATCATTGAAGTGGACAAGGAATGCAGCAATTCTAACATTGAATGTGTGCTTCGCGTTATTTTTGGTTCACTTCAATTTGACGCTAACACAAATCAATTTACGTTACTTTTATTGCCAATCGTTTAATTTCCCGATTGTGGATACGTGTGTACATGTATATACATCTTTTGAATTTGAAATGTCCACGCAATTTAACTGTTATAGAGACCGCAAAATCAAAGATACCGACTTTTTTCTAGGCCCGCGCTATTCAAAGCGTGGACTTTAAGTCCGCGGGGCCCGTGTTTTAGACCTGTACTGTATTATGATCAGTGATATTCTGTCTGCGTGTAGGAATTTCTGAATTGTGTGAAATATCGCTGTTGACATTAGATTGTATTTCTGGTGATATTTTGGTCGTTTTTCAATTCACATACTCAATTGATGGGCGTTAGAAAAGTAAATTTTACGGAAATTATATATTTAAACGTGTAATACGTAAACGGTTTACGAACTATTTGCTGCTAGTGCTGAACATTACATCTGCTTGTACAGAAGTGCTAAGGTCCACACCACTTGGAGCCGAGTGACTGCATAAAGGAGTTGATAACATCAACTCCCAAAAAGTACATAGATCGTTGTCTGATTTCTCAATCATTTTCAAAAAGGTATTTGTAGATAAAATTCTATGATTCACTCGATATTGTAACTATTGTAATTTAACATCTTTTGTGTACATAAAAACATTCTTATGAATTCTTCTCTATTTTTCATTTGACATTTCAAATTGTTTATCCCATATTTTGTTTTTGTCCAGTTGGTTTATCTTTGTTAAAATTCAATATTCTGTAAATTCATCTACTGTTAGTTTTATGACCTAGTAAAGGTATAATGTGTAAGAGAATAATTGGTTTAAATATTTTTAACTTTTATGTCCGCCAGTTAGAACGTTAAAAGGTGCCCTGTGTCAAGGATTACAACACTCAGCACGCAGAAGATTGTTTTACCGGGGGGGTAGGGTCACTGAAAGCCCCCTTTTTGGTCGTTTTTTATTCATTGATGCTTTGTTTAATTGTTTTTTTGTTGTTTTTTTTGTTGTTGTTGTTGTTGTTTTTTTAAATAAAAGCATGGCAATGAAAATTTGGATTTTTATGTAAATATGTACATGTTAAAACTCGGAATCAAACGGTAAACTGCAATTTGAAACGATGAATTGAAATATTTCCTAGAATAATGAAAACAAACACTATATTCCAGATGTATGTTTATCATGTTCAACTAAACTAACAACAACTACAAACAGTGGTTTAATTGCATTGAATTCTAAAATGTTTCCAGCGCTCTCTATCACACTAGCGTATTCTGTTTAGTAAGACCACAGGGAACCACCAATACGCTTCAAAATCGATCATATTCCATTCGTAAAATGTCGTAAAATTCCAATAAGTTAATCTTATTAGGCTACATATTAAGATACGAAATACCGTTACCCATCCCTTCGGATATTCTAGATTGGGTTTTTATCATACACTGTATGACAAACAAACTTTCACACCACGACAAAATATCTTATTTCTTAGTTATGAGATTGATCACTGTTCGTTATCTTCACCTTTCATATGAAAAATTAATTCCTTGTTCTTTTATCAATAGGCTCACATGACCAGCAGAGTGGGGATCATACTTTGGTGGTTACGCTTGCTCCAATCATTTCGGCATTTCTCCTCTTCTTCTGTATCTACTGTGTTGGTCAATACATTAGACGAAAGTAAGTCAATATTTGTTACACGCCCGTCTTTGAATGGGACGTATTTTCTGGGGGTTTTATTCGTCTTCTTGAGGTTTAGTTTTTTGGGTTTTTTTTGTATTGTTAGAAATAAACTTTGATAAATTGGGTTGAAAATCACTGTATCCATTCTTTGTTGAAATACAAATTACATGTATATTATTACACTCCTTTTGTATTTATATAGGGAGTACATGAGTGGTCCGTCTAACCCCTCTCACAATTTGAAATCTTGTACATTGTAATAATTTTATATCGTATACCAATATGAATTCTAAGACGGCTATTGCAAAGATCAAAGGAATACCGCGGTCATTATTTTACGATATACCTTCAATCGTATTAACTGAATATGAGAAAATTAATACACGTATCTCGCTTGATAATCGAATTTTATAATCATAAAAATCAATCAGTATATGTTGTAAAACGAATTCATAAATGACTGTAGAACATTTGTCATTCAGTATAAATCAATCGCCTGCATTCCGATAATGATACACATGTAAACATGGCGACGCACAGACAAGTTTTTCTTGAACTGTATTCGAAGCAATTGATATAATCCGTTAACTTCAAACTATATATTCCCGCTCGCGCCGGTAAGTGAGAAAGTTTCCCAGTTTACTTTCGGAAGGTCGGCGGTCTCTTCCCAGGTACATTGTATCTGGGTTCTCTCCTCCACCAATAAAAAACTGGGCGCCACCAGATAACTGAAAAATTGTTGAGTGTGGCGGAAAACATCAATCAATCAATCAAACTATATACTTGAATTTTTTTTAAATTAATTTATGACACCCCCACCATCTCACCTTTTTCATCAGCAAAAAACAATGTAGACCGTTTCAGAAACTGCCATGACGTTACATGTTCACCAATACAACCTATCATTGGGTCAAATGTTGTCTGACGTGTTTCATACCGATTGTTAGGCCGTTCTTGGCACACTGATTTCAACTATGGATAACTCCGTTTATCTGATCAGGATATAGGGTTCACGGCGAGTGTGACCGGTCTACAGGGGATGCTTACTCCTCCTAGGCACCTGATCCCACCTCTGGTGTGTCCAGGGGTCCGTGTTTCCCCAACTATCTAAAAATGTTTTTGCTTATAGGAGTTATGAGATTGATCACTGTTCGTTATCTTCACTTTTCATTGATCTAATTCCTAAAACTTATACGGTACATATATACGAAAACGATCGGCGGTATATTTCTGAGCTTTAGCAGAATAGAAACAACGTTCTTGTTTTCGTGTATGTTGCAGGATAACCTACTTAGTCTCGAAATGTTGTTTGAAATATAAAATAAATATAAAGTTTCCTGAAATTTGAAATGGATATATTTTAGATATTAAATTACACTAATGATTATAATTCTTTCGTTTATGTATTATAGGTCAGGCACATAGAACATTTGTTTCCAAATAACTACTGCAAAGTTATATGAATTTAATGCGTCCCATTATATTTTCCAGTTATAGAAGGATGAAGCCCGTGGCACAGAATTTCGCTGGTATTACTTTCAATATTCCATATTTTACCGTATTATTGAAAAGAATAGAGTAGAATATTGATTTCATTTCAGTGCTCTGTTTCATAATGATATTCCTCTATACCAAGGTGGAGCACGTGGTACATGCGATAAGCAGACGACATCTTCTGTTAGCAATCATCCATGTGACAAAACTGGTGATTCTTTATCGGAGCATGGCGATGACGAAACCGATGAGGGGGTGTATAATACGCTAACCCTCCGTGTAACTGGGTATGAAGAACCCGTCAAACGAAACCAGCTGATCCGGTGTTACTCCGACGCCTCCTCCACATATACTAAAGGTTTTGCATGCAATATATCCTCAACAACTGATGTGCTTCAATCTTTTCCAAACCGCAAAAGGTTTTCATCTCTACGTAGTAGAGATACAGATCGTAATAGCAAATACTCTTATTTTAAACCATCTGAAGCGATAAAACAATGGAGTGAAGAACCAGGATCTTCTAAACCTGATGACGAAACCGATGTCCATTTACAATCTGCTGATACTGATGATGTGATAGTTCTTGAAGACGATGGAAAAGTGGAAAATGTCAATTCTAGGCATTTATTCCTCAAAGAGTTATCTTCTCGGCTACTCAGTGATAGAAATACTGACTGACATTAGAATGCGGTCATGTACAACTTGCATGCATTTGATGATAATGTATGCATCATTTTATCAGGACCGCAAAGTAAAGCAAGATTACCACATGGTCTAATGATTATACTATAAAATTGATGGTCTTCAACTAGACATTTTGATATATCGATGGGGGTTTTCTATCAACAATACTCATTTTCACTCAGATGTCGATTCGATATATCCCAGTGAACTCGAAATAAAAGACACTTCCACACCTGCTACATTTGTAGCATTACATACCTGAACATTTCATTTAACATACATGTTGAGGGGCATGTACACGAGTTTGGTAGACAAATTATGCAGTTATTTGATTAATATGATAGTTTGATTCGTATAAAACATAGCAACAATTTCTACATTTCAAAACATGACGCAAAAATATATTTGAGACATCTAAACTTTTCATTTTCAAAACAAGGCATAATCTTTGTTTATGTCTACTTGCCACATGACTCAACTATCAGCACGGTTCAAAGGGAGAGCTTCGGTGGAGGAAAAAATTAACAAAATTTTCTACTCGTGTCCATACCCCTTGAACGGCAAACTAACTATTTAACTTTATGACAAACGGGATGACTTCAGCTTCTCCATTGTCAACTTATATTTATGTAGCAATATACCATTGTCATTTGCATATGATGTTTATCTCGCAACTGATTCGATATGCACGAGCATGTTCTGCGTATAGTCAGTTTTTATATCTAGACATGGTACTGAAAATAAGTTGATGTTACTGGTGTTTTAACAGTCTCGTTTAAAGACAGTATTTCGCAAATTCTATGGTCGTTATATCGATCTAACTTACGAATACAGTATGCCATTAGGTGGAATGCTGTCTGACATATTAGGCGGTTCTTTACATACTGATTTTTTGCAGCAGATTACTCCATTTACCTGATCAATAATATTATGACCAACCACACGAACAATATCAAAATGTCAAACTTTCGGGACAACCTATCTCTTCTTCAATACGATAGAATATTTACATAGAAATGAAAACCTATTGAAAATGCAAAGTAACACTAAAACTAAACCACGTTTATATTATTAGTGCTTTATACATCTTTATTCATTTGACTTCTTATCTGGATGTTGAGTGTTGTTGGTTTTTAGTGATATATATGTAGAGAGAGAGAGAGAGAGATTTCATACATATGCAGATGCTACATGATATCTCATATCTATAGAGCAAAAAGGTCATTATATTCAATATACTACTAACTAGTATTAACTTGTTTTTAATATTTGTATTATGCCCGTGGGGATCCGGGTTAGAATAGGTCCTCATTACCCCTTGCTTGTCGTAAAAGGCGACTAAATGGGGCAATCCTTCGGATAAGACCGCAAATACCGATGTCCCGTGGCACAGCAGGTGTAGCACGATAAAGATCCCTCCCTGCTCAAAGGCCGTAAGCGCCGAGCATAGGCCGAAATGTTCCAGCCCTTCACCGCCAACGTCTACATAGGCGTAATTATTTTTTAAGATTGTCGAGAGGGACATCAAACAATATACAACCAATCAATAGCTGTGTTGTTTATTCTTTCATAGGCACCCTTCCTTGTAGAAATTAAAAATGTATTTTTAAAGAAATAATTGACTGTACAACAAAACTCGGATGCGAATCTTTAAAGGAAATATTTGAATCATTGCGTGTCCTTTCCAGCAAATAGAAAATTATTCTACACATTCTGGAATCCTTTTTAGCAATGTTGTGATCTAATTCTTATGAATTAGAAGGTATGGCATCGCAGTCCAGGCTATTAAACAGATGTTCATGATTGATTGTCTATTGTTTAACGTCCATCTTGACAATAAGATGTTCATGAATTCCATGTATAGCATTACATGTAGCATATGATACTGACAAGTCACGGGGGCTTGAAACTAAGCTAGGAAAAGCAGTTTCGACTTATACGGAACCTTGAAATAGAAACTAAATGATGTGAAATGGCACATTTCAGTTAATTATCTATTTATTTCATAATACGTGTATGTGCCAGCCGGTGTCGAAAATTTGTTTGCTAAACAAAATTGATGTGAAAAGCGCATCTATGATGGTGTGTCTATATTTAGCTCCACTTTGTCATCACATTTCCTCAGAATATACAAGTACATAGTAGATATCATTTGAAACCAGGAAGCGATGTGTTCGAATTTGGGAAATTTATCATAACAAATTTTTATGATTGTTTATCATTTCTTTAAATAAAAGTCATGTATCTTAATTAAGGTATATTAATTTTCATCGATATGACTATGTTTTCTTTTGTCTTGTGTCGTATGTCGCCATCAGAGAAGAAGTTGTATTTGGAAATTGTAGACACCTGTGCTTAGTTTATTTTCCAGAAATCTACAGTATAGCATAAACACCATCAACAAATTATGTATGCACTACATGTTGTGTCCGTTAAATTCAATATACACTTTCATGAACATGTGATATTAAAGTATGTTTAAGCGTTTTTGACGTTATGATTTTCAGAAAAGAAGGAAACGGGAACAAATTATTCTCTATTGACAGGGAACAATTTAAAGTTCAACACTTTTGAAATCCTGCTCAATGGCACGTTTGAAATTAAGCACTTCAATGTTGATATTTATAAAGTAAATCATACTATATTCTACTTATTCCAAATACAAGTAGAGTACTAGTGGTTATAAATCAAAGTAGCATCTATAGATAGGAAACAGCTGCAAACACGATGATTGAATAAATGAAGTAGAAATAACAATAACATTCCTTCGAATTTAGCGGACAATGTATTGATTTATTGGACAGTACGTTATCAGAGGACAACGGACGATGGATTGATTAGCAGAACTCTGCGTTATTTATGGATAACAGACAAGGAATTTGTTTACAGGATTAAATATAATAATTACAAATAACACATTATAAATAAATCTACATATGCATTGTACATAACTAATGAGTTAATTTTAAATAGCATATGAAGAATTCATTTACAGTAGGACAGCAGATTGTTCATGGATAACGGGTAAAACTGAAGGTCGATTTTGGATAACAGACATTGAACTGAATGTTTCTGTCGGGGCGCAGCTATGTTAGACACGACAATAAATATGGAATAATAAATCTATTAAATAACCAGGTTGAATCATTATTATACCCCCTCAACTGGTATACTGGAATAGGACTGTTCTTCCGTCCGTCTGTAGATGAAATGGTTTCCGGGCTCTAAAGCGTTTTCCTTTCCACCAACAGTCACAATATCATACATATGGACTACCCATGGACGAAGATGTTCCCTGTCGAATTTGGCTCCAAAAGTCAAGAGCACTGGACATCGAAGTAGCAATATGGTTTCCAGGCTCTAAAGCGTTATTCTTTCCACCTATAGTCACCATATTATACATATGGCTTGTAGGAGTTATGAGATTGATCACTGTTCGTTATCTTCACCTTACATATGGGCTACCCATGAGACGAAGATGTTCCCTATCGAATTAGGGGTCCAAAGGTCAAGCGCACTGGAGACCGCAGTAGCAATATGGTTTCATCTCTTATCTATTTCTCCCTAGAGAAGAGACTACCCAAGGTTTTGTCATGCTCTTTCTTTTTTACACTCAGGAAAGAGGTAATTTATACCTATTAACAACACCCTTTGGAATATTTCACCCAACTCTCCTGTGACAGTATTCCATATACTGTGTATTGACATTAAGAACTGCTCCCAATCTTATTTTATCGCACTATTACAATGAATGCTCCCTTGATACGCATCTTTACATGTTCATTAAAAAGAATGTAGGAGTAGAAACATCTCCGAGTTCATTTGTCCTCTCGATATCAAGTAAGTGGACCATACACAACATGACACATGGTGTCAGAACTGTTAATACATTCTTCATGGTAAATAAAGCGTCATAATTACCATTCAAGATTTGAAACCCTTAAAATATCTAGTCAGGTGCTCTACCAACAGAGCAGGAAAGTACCTACTAAAATTGTAAATTTCCTAATCCCCAGGATGGGGTTCTACCAAAATTATTATAGTCATTATTGCCTTTAGCATTTGAAAGACTTCTTTAAGATTGCTGATACTGTATAAAAACTAAAGCACATTTAGGAAGTATTTCGCAACCCCAGGGTTTTGAATCTAGGACTGGTCCAAAGTAGTCATTATAGTGTTAATGTTACATAATATAATAATAATAATAATAAATTTATTTTGTAAAGCGTAAAATCCACATTGCTCTAAACGCTATTTAAATAACAATAAAATAAGTAAAATAAGTTGTGTAAGAACAAATGATTAGTAGGTGAAGATAAGGAGTCCGTTATGATTGCACAACATAGTAATCTTGACTTAGATTTCATCTGCACAGGCTAGTTGTGGTGAATTGTAAACAGATGAGTCTTTACTTTAGATTTAAAGATACAGAGACTAGCAGCACTTCTGATATCTTACGGTAGATCATTCCACAGTTTAGGGCCACTAAAAGCTCGAGTTTGAATCACAGATGAGGTGGTAAATGGCACTTGTTGTAGGCTCTGATCACTGGACCGCAGAGTTCTGGAGGGATCATAGGGCATAATGAGTTACTGCAGATAGGATGGAACCATGATGTTGACTGTTTTGTACACTAACACCAATGTCTTGAAGATGACTTTGCTGAACTGGCAGCCATTGGAGGGAGTGTAGTACTGGTGTAATGCTGTCATATTTGCGGGTGCCTGAGATGATTCTGGCTGCAGCGTTTTGGATGGATTGGATCAGCTGGATCTCCTTTGATGGTAAACCGTAATAAAGAGAGTTACAGTAGTCAGGTGTTGTTGTTGTTATGAAGGCATGGACAACACATTCCAGCGACTCCCTGTCCAGATATCTCCTCAGCTGGCTCAGGTTCTTAAGGTGGATGAAGGCACCTTTGCACACTGATGATATATGTGCCTCCATGGTCATGTGAGAGTCAACATGTTATATTATACATTTATTGCATGATAGTGAGGGAGATATGAAAATTTATTCACCCAAGAAAAATCATATTCCCCGAGGGCAACGCCCGAGGGGCATATGATTTTTCTTGGGTGAATAAATTTTCATATCTCTCTCACTATCATGCAATAAATTGTTTATTATACCGAAACAAAGCAAGACCACAAAATTGCATTTGAGATTGAAGTCCGCTCATCTATACATTGTACATGTATGTAGCTGAGATTGCCCTAACGGTAACACCGCGCCTCAACGAATTAGAAGGTACAAACAGCGAAACACAGTGATATGATAACCAGTTTTTGCTTTACCATTCTCCTTGAATGCTGATTTACTTGCTTGTTTTTGTATCAACCCAAACCAGGCGATTTAACTGTGTATCAGAGACCCGCATATTTTGTGCCTTACGAATTATGGAAGTAGAATGACTCGGACTTATTGTGCCGTCACGATACATTTCGTCGTCTTTGACATTAAATTTATGGAAAATGCACGAGGCTGCCCAAGCGGTAAATATGATAGGGATATATGATGTTTGAGAGGGAGATATTATACATTTATTGCATGAATGTTCGGGAGATATGAAGATTTATTCACCCAAGAAAAATCATATTCCCCGAGGGCAACGCCCGGGGGAATATGATTTTTCTTGGGTGAATAAATCTTCATATCTCCCGAACATTCATGCAATAAAGTGTTTATTATACCGAAACAAAGCAAGACCACAAAATTCTGTTTGAGATTGGAGTTTACTCATCTATACATCGTACATGTATGTAGCTGAGATCGCCCTAACAGTAACATCGCGCCGTCAACGTATATATAGAAGGTACAAACAGCGAAACAGTGATATGATAACCAGTTTTTGTATTTCCATTCTCCTTGAATGCTGATTTACTTGCATGTTTTTATATCAACCAAAATCAGTCGATTTTAAAACTGTATATCAGAGATCCGCATATTTTGTGCCTTACGAACTATGAAAGTAGAATGACTTATTGTGACGTTATAATACACTTCGTCTACTTTGACGTTAAATTTATGGAAAATACACGAAGCTGCCCAAGGGGAAATATGTTAGGGAGATATGATGTTTGAGAGGGAGATATGAAGTTCTGTCTTCCCTGTCACATGACTGTCTAGACCAATCAGATTACGCGTTGCATAGAATTCTCATACTGAGGTATAATAAGAAGTTTTGTTATCCCTGGCTTGTGACCGTCTAGACCAATCAGATTACGTGTTCCATAGAATTATCATACTGAGGTATAATAATATGTAAAGTCTTTTATCCGTATGGACACTTTCGTCGGGGACATTTAAGTTTTAAGAACACATCTTGTTGAATATTACAATTTCGCTTAGATATGCAGAACAGGAATTTTTTTGCAGATTTTATAGGCCGTGTTGCTAATGATATTTTTAAGCTAATACACTGGTGATCGATAAGAACTGTGAACTTCCTCTTATATATATTCTCATATAAAATATTTATCCCCAGTGTGGCCCGGGTATTCTACCCCGGGGTCTTGATTTGAAGAGCCTTCAATCTGTCCTACACAGGGATGCTTGCATATCAATACAAGAATCCATGGCCCTGCTGTAAAATCGTTGAAGATATTTCCTATACATGTATATTCCCATGTAAAACTTTGATTCCCAATTGTGGCTTCACCCTACTCCTGGGGACCACAATTTAAACAAACCTAAATTTGCACTACCTCGGAATGCTTGCATCGTCATATGAGTCACCGTCATATGAGTAATCATCGCCCTGTGGTTCTTGAGAAGAGTTTTAAAGATTTAACCTATATATTGCTCCCTTGATATTACTTAATTTTCTGGAACGTCATGACACAAATAAATTCCTTGAAACGCTCAAACATTCAACTGAAAATGAAAGAATATTATTTCAATTTTGTGTAGAAATGCAAGTACATGTAGATTGTTCTTACAGACATATAAATGTATATCGTCCATATCGATAAGTTAGACCCCATGGGGATCCGGGTTCGAATATGTCCTCAGTACCACTGCTTATCGTAAGAGGCGACTAAATGGGGCGGTCCTTCGGATGAGACCGCAAAAGTCCCGTGTCACGATAAAGATCCCTCCCTGCTCAAATGCCGTAAGCGCCGAACATAGACCAAAATTTTGTAGCCCTTCACCGGCATTGGTGACGTTTCCAAATGAGTGAAATATTCTCGACCGGGACGTTAAAGAATATTCTATTAATCAATAACTTAAAGTGGTATTGTTATAGGTCAGAATAAACCCACGACCAGGAAAACTCAATCACACGATTCAAAGAGTCCACAATTCATTTACAAAAATATATAATTAATTTCACAAAACAGTGTCCGTTATTTGTTCAGCGATTAGCTAAAGTCACACACGAGAATAATTCTGTTTGTTGCGCTGCCGAAGTCGGTCGTGAAGTGATGTAATATTCAATACAAGTCTCCTGAATGATTACTGCCACAAAATGCAGTCCATTTATACTAAATAAACCTATAGAAAATTCCATTTTCAAACCATTTACAGTTCCATTAAACGGGTATTACACTATTTTTCAATTTAATTCTCCCAAACACCGTTCTAAACATTAGTGAAACGAAATGGTGCATCAGATTTTTTTAGCTGGTTTGCTTCTTTCAGAATCAACCGACAAGGACTGTACAATTGACATAGAAGGCGTCCAATACCACCATAAACTCAATTCTAATCTGTCAGAACTTTACTATCATTCATATTGCCCCGTTTTCTAAAATCCCTAGACAGTATGCAATTATCAAAACATGTTACGAGTGCTGTTTTTGTTAATGAAATCTAAATATAGCTTTTAAGTCAAGAGCACTTTGTGTACCTATGAATGCGCTAGGGGTGGGTAGAATTTTTTGAAAATAAGATAAGAACGATCTTTGTATCATCTTTGTATATTTTACAACCAGATAAAATAGTATAAAGTGAAAAATATAAATAGCAATATATAAACGAAAGTAATATCATTTCAAGAACTGCTTTTTATATCGTATATGAAACATTCATCTGTTGAAATAACAAAATATTTGGAATTTAATTGTCTACTGTCTTGTCAGTATGAACGACTTTGAGTTTCAAAAACACAAGACGCTCATTTTCGCATTAAAAAAATCGTCGCTACATTTGTTGATAAATAGAAATTGGGAAATTACATAAATTTTCATATATAGTATGATTTTGTGTGAGGGAGCAATGGTGAAATCAAGACTAGATGGTTGGTATACAATGTATTTTTAAGCCAAAAAAATCTTGAGGAATCCAGTAAAGCTCAAGATAGTTTTTGAACAAAAAATTATTCAATATACAGTGGTATTGGGACGTTTTGTACTGTAAGAGTTATCGTTCCTTCCCAAACGGTGGCGTTGACTGTCATTGATTGTGATTGTATACTACTTAACGCCCCTCTCGATAATATTCCACACATATGGAGACGTCATCATTGTCGGCGAAGGGCTGCAAAAGTTAGGTCTTTGACAGCGCTTACGGTCGTTGAGCAGGGAGGGATCTTTATTATGCCACACTTGAGTTGTGACATGGTGGCTTGAATTTTTCGGTCTCATCCAAAGGACCGCCCATTTATTCGCCTTTTACGACAAGCAAGGGGTACTGAGGATCTATTCTAACCCGAATCCCCATGGGATGTGATGACATTGATTCATGTCTGAAATGTAATGAGAACAAGACCCCCATGTGATATTAATACTTACTAAGAGATGAGATTGATCACTGTTCGTTATCTTCACCTTGCACTAAGAATACTTAAAGGCTATATAGTACAAGACACCCCCCATGTGATATCAATACTTACTAGGAGTACTTAGGCTATATAGTGGAGTTTAGGGTCAATCCACACTAATAGACCCATTCCTTCTGTCAATAAAAAAGACGGATGGAACGTTAACGGAATATGAACCAACTTATGTGCTAGGTTTACAAATCTAGCATAGCTTGATATTTAAAACAGAAGCCGTTTGAGTACTCGATCATGAATAACATTCAATTTTGTAAAACACGCGAAGTCTTGAAAACAAGTCATTTGAGAAGGGAAGTAAGCCATTTGCAGATGATGAACTGTCTGAAAATGAATTCAGAATTTTCTATGAAAAAGAAAATATTAGTAACAACACTCCCACCCCTTTCATCTCTCTAGCAAACGCAATATTTACAATTTGTACAAATCAGTTTGGAAAGAGGCCCAGAAAAGAACTACAGGACTTGACATGGAGGACATTTAAATAACATATGAATCGGTAGAAAATCTTAAATACATCGTACTCAGTCAAGAGAGACAAACAAAAACAAGAACAGGTGTCAATCCATCAGATCTACGAAAAGTTAGGTCAGGGATGTATGCAGCACTAGATCACCATGAAAAAGACCCAGTTTCACTTCACGAAAACTACAGTGAGGTGCGATCCCATGGTGCCAAACAAGACAACTCCCATTTTTCTTGGCTGATGTGGGTTTCAAAAGAAGGATTTTTGTAGTAAAATGAAGTAATTTGAAATTCAATACTTATAGATGATGATTCTGTATGTTGTACCATAGGAAACCAAATAGAAATAAACATTTCAGGAAATCCAAGTTTTTAGTACAAAAGATATGCCTTGGAGATCAGTAAATTATATGGTTTAGTGAAGCAAATGAAGTTCTCTGCAAGGATTAAAAGTGACAAGAGAATTAGTTTAGTTTAAACAATATTTATTCAATGCATTTATGACAATATGTAATTACAAAATACGAGTAACAACAGAGATAGGAAAGCAAGCCATACAATGACTTATGTAAATCCGCTCTCAAGAGACTTACATGTAGTATAATAATTTTAGTTAATTTTGTAAATAAAACATTCATCATAGAATAATATTAGTATATGAATAATTACCAAATGAATTTTTTCAAGTTCAAAACATAGACGTCCTAAAATTTTGGTTTTCTTCATGTTATCATTTTCAAAGTAACACTAGCTCTCATTTTTGGTGTCGACATTTTTTGTTGCAGAATTGTGATTTACTATTTCAATGACAGAAAAAATAAGGTATACAAACTTTTGTTATCAAATTTGTGTTAGAAAACCTATCCAGAAGCTTTGAATGAAGTAACATTACATCACTGTCTTACAAAAATGTATTTCTATATAATGCTATATACATTGTATTCAATAGAACCGAAATCTTTATTTTGATAAAATCTTGAACTTAATTTTGATTTTATCAATGGCTATGGTACAAAACGATCGTAATAGCACATTTTTATAACAAATTAATTTTTAGATTGAGAGCTAATATAACTTTAATGCATGACAAAGCACTTTGTTCGGAGATTATTAGTTATGTAGAGATACTTAGAAGGGTAATACCCCCTCAAAGTGTCTACATAACGAATTCATCCTGCCGATGATCTTGCATTAATTCAAGGCATGTTGACATTATTCACTGTTGATGCTTTATTTAAAAATGCACACACACAAACGGTTGCAACATCAAAACCCACAACAATGGGGTTTAAACTACACGTTTTTCAGCAAACTGTAAATCAAGAAATAAAATCATTTGTTGTTAAAATTTATAGTAATGTTCTGTATCTGGCATCTGAAGGGACTGTAACTGTCTGTGTACTAGGTCTATTAGTCTCCTATCGCTGAGATAGGGTTGCAATGCCAGGGCTTCATCTGAAGTGAAATTTGTAAAATAATTACAACTTTTTCAAATTATTGCTGTTGATTAAATTATCATGTTTTCGTCAAACTTAAAGATGTAAATACCTTCAGAGTTATCCACGATGGGAGCAAGAGCAGTGCAGGTATTCGTTGATGGTGGAGCAGGAAGAGTTTTAGAAGCTAAAAGTGATGTCTCTTTTACATGCATGACAATTGACTGACCCATGGCAAGCTTTTCTGGGAAACAGCCAAAGAGCTCACTGACGTATGTCCTGAAATTCATTCCATTTTAATTTTAGCACATGTATTGACTAATTAATAAAATACATTAGGGTAATAGTAATACATATATAAACTTTTTCAGTTACTTCCCTTAGTAAAATTTCACCCGAGAGGTGTTCTCTCTAACGTAGCCGCCATTACATCCGTGACCGAACTCCGTAGCAACCATTCACCGGTAACATATACAACTGTAATAGTACGCTCACTACCACATTATACTATATGAAACTATTAGATGAAAGGTGAAGATAACGAACAGTGATCAATATCATCACTCCTATAAGCAATACAAAGTAGATAGTTGGGCAAACACGGACCCTGGACACACCAGAGGTGGGATCGGGTACCTTGGAGGAGTAAACATCCCCTGTTGACCGGTCACACCCGCCGTGAGCCCTATATCAGGTAAACGGAGTTATCCGTAGTCAAAATCAGTGTGACAAGAACGGCCTAACAATCGGTATGAAATACGTCAGACAGCATTTGACTAAATGATAGGTTGTATTGACAAACTAGATCGTTATAACGACCATAGAATTTGCGAAATGCTGACTTCAATCGAGACTGTTGAAACCCCTGTACCATCAACTTGTTTGTTAGTAGCTTGCCTCGATTTAAAAACTGACCATACGCAGAACAAGCTCTTGTGCATCGAATCAGTTGAGAGATATAAACACCACATGCAGATGATAATGGAATATTCCTACATAAATATGGGAAGTTGACGATGGAGAAGCTGAAATCATCCCGTTTGTCATACAGTTGAGGTGTCAGTTTGCCGTTAATGTCCACTTTCAATCAAATATCTAAGTATGAAGGAGAAGTGGACGACTCGGTAGTGCCTTTTATTTCGAGCTCACAGGGATATATCGAATCGACATATTAATGAGAGTTATCATTGTTAATAGACAAAACGTCGTCGATATATCTAAATGTCGAATTAAGAGATTTCTTCTTCTCGTGTATAAGTTTTTGAATAAATTCTGCTTCATATGAATATAGAAACAGGTCAGCTAACAAAGGAACACAATTTGTGCCCATGGGAATTCCAACAGACTGTTGGAAGACCTGATCACCAAAGACTACGAAGATGTTGTCAATGAGGAACTCTAGCATGTTTTTATTTCAACTTCAGAGTACTTGTGCGTGGAATCAGAGTGCTGTTTAACAAAGTAAGTTTTTGGATGACTGATCACTAGATATGAATATTTCCTTTTTCCATTTTTGTTGAAGATCTTTTATTTACGTAAAATATGAAACAACATCAATGTATAAATGACATGGGTCGATTGATTTCGTCCCCAAAAGACGTCAAACACCAAGAATGGAAGGATGATATTGACGAATGGCCGCAAGTAGATTACGGCGATATTTACAATTATTTGATTTTGAGTATTTAAGCTTGTGACGGCGAAGAAGTGAAAAATTACAAATCTTTAGACAGTTATAATTATTTTAAATAATTTGAATAAAAAATGGGGTTGTTTGAAAATCAGAAGTGCACCCGTCACAAAAAGTAAACTCAGACTTTCACAATTCATGGGTACTCTGTGACATGCCTAGCACGATTTTAACCGGTGGCTGTTCACGCATGGCGGAGAACAGTAAAACGTGTAGCCACGTAGATGCACTTCTATTGAAAATTGAATATGCTGTGAAGTTGGGTCCAACAGGAACGTCCTGTATTGATGAACATATGCAATGAAACAAGGGCTCAACGAGAAACCTGGAGCCTGGTGTACCTGAGGAGATGGATTTTAAAAACCTAAATATGGCAGTGATGCAAGGTCAAGATAACGAACAGTGATCAATCTCATCACTCCTATAAGCAATACAAAATAGATAGTTGGGCAAACACAGACTCCTGGACACACCAGAGGTGGGATCAGGTGCCTAGGAGAAGTAAGCATCCCCTGTTGACCGGTCACACCCGCCGTGAGCCCTATATCCTGATCAGGTAAACGGAGTTATCCGCAGTCAAAATCAGTGTGCCAAGAACGGCTTAACAATCGATATGAAAAACGTCAGACAGCATTTGATCCAATGCGAGGTTGTATTGACGAACTAGATCGTTATAACGACCATAGAATTTGCGAAATGCTGATTCCAATCGTGATGTACACAACAATGCTGAAAACCACAAAACACAAAATCAGTATTCTCAATGTTTGTGTCTCATCAATCTCTGAAATATTTTTTGGAAAATTCTGAAGTTAAAGAATTATTTTAATTAAAAAATACACGTTTAAGTAAATTTGTGCACGGAAAATGAGACTAAGCTTTATGTGAGCCTTCATCTGAACCCCATACAGCATGTTGGTGATTTATCATGTAAAATGTGTAATCAATTTTATAATAGGTACATAAAACTCACTGATGCTCAAATCAAATCAATATCAATGGCAATTATTTCACAAAGTGAATCCGAATTGTGGCACAACAGTTGAAAAATTAGAATAACAGGCAGTAATGCGAACAAAGTTCCCATACGCGACACTACAAACAGTGATAACTTCATTAGAGAACACTTGTACCTTCCTTCAAAGGAAACAAATTCACCAAGCATGGCCAGGAAGGTGAAATTTCTTGCCAAACAACAATTGCGTTCATCAGGATTGCATATAGAAGATGCAGGTGATATAGTTTCATGTGAAGAGCCCTGGTTAAGTGTTTCCCCAGATGGAATAATAACTGATGTTGATGGTTCACAGTGTCTTTTAGAAATAAAATGCCCAATACTTAAGGATGACCAGACACTTGACAGTTTATTTACAGTTGGTAGATATGATGTTGTGAAATACTTGGATAATGGTACAATGTATGTTAAACATAATAGTTCAAGGGGGTATTACCTACAAATACAATTAACTTTGCCTGTAACACATATGCAGTTGTGCAAACGTGTTATATGGACAACTAATGAATACAAGGTCATTCAAGTATAACATGACCAACAGTTTTGTGAATCGGCAATTTCAAGACTACGCTTATTTTACTTCAACAAACTTTTACAGAGAGTAGTTGATGACTTTGAAGCCGGCAGATTGAAGATTAGTAAAAAAAATATCAAATTTTCAAATTGATGCATAAAGATTGTGGTTTTGATAACACGATTGCTGAAATTATACAGTCAAATGACTTCCCAATCTGTGTTGGTTATTCATTACTAAACATGTACATGTATTAAGTTTTTAACTTAAAATGTTGAATAATAAAAAGGCTAAAAGAAGCAGCCTAATGATATTCAAAACAAGAGATAAAACCACACACAATATCTTTAACTTTAATCATACACAAATATCTTGATAATAAATATGACATTTACTTTAAAGTTATAATAGCTCTCAATCTGAAAGTTTTATTTTGTTGTAAACATGTGCTATTAGGATAGTTTTGTATGTAACTTTAACCATACTCATTGATGAAATCAAAATTAAGTTCAAAATTTCATCAAAATAAGGATTTTGGTTCTATTGAATATAAAGCATTATATAGAAATCAATTTTTGTTCGGGAAGACAATAATGTAATTTTACTTCATTAAAAGCCTATGGATAGGTTTTCTAACACAAATATTAATTTGAAAAAATATAAACCTTTTTTTTTTTTTGGTCATTAAAACAGTAAATCACAATTTTGCAACAACAAAATTCTACACCAAAAAATAAGAGCTACAGGTAGTATGACTATAATGTAAGTATATCATATCAATGAAACTGAATTTCCAAATATGGTTGTCATTTACAAATATTAATCAAATATATGTCCAAATACATTGGCATTTAAGACATTTCAAGGCTGTGAACAAATATAACATTATGAACTTGTACATGATATAATATTACAATCTGTTAATGCATGCATCATTAACATTAGTGAAGCTGACTAGAGTTTATGAACTTGTACATAATATCATATTACAATATGTTAATGCATGCATGATTAACATTAGTAAAGCTGACTAGAGTTTAAAAGTTCACCATAACCGTCAGTTACTCATCTTCATCTTTAATAAGGTCAGATCTCAGATTAACCAATGCAGCTCAAACAATCAAGTAGTCACTGAGTTTCTTAACAGAGGTAACGGCAACTACCTGACTAAGTATGCGGAACACTTTTAAACGTCTAATAGCCCGTTCCACATGAATCCGTACAGTGGCAATTCATCTCGTCTCTGTTACATCCTCTTCTGAAAGTTGGTCTTTACCTTTCGTAAAAGCTGGAATATTAAGTTTCACTTTCAAGGGAAAGAGTATGTCATCAATAGCAAAACCATAATTACAAAGACGGTAATTCTTCTACAATTGCTTTATCACTAGATCTTCCCCCAAAGCCTTTAGATATAAATAGAATATGTCCATGTGGTGCAATACCAACCAAATACTTTCTTGTGTTGTTGGACTTGTAGTGGCTGTATGTTTCTCCTCTTGTCTTCAAGTTTTTTGCTCGTCGGGTGAAAGGTTCAGCGCAATCAATCATGACTGTGGTTTTCGGATAGTTCTCACGAAAAGATTTTGACATGGTGGCTCTAATTGTTTCACGTGGAAACCAAACAATTTAGTTTTTCAGTTTTGAAGCCATAAAAGAGAGTCTTTGATTGAAAATGGTGCACACATAAGACTCGGATATTCCAAATCTATTGGCAAGATCTGCAAACAGTAGATTTAGCCTTAATTTCATTAGCACCAACAAAACTTGTTCTGAAACAAACATGGTAAACTTCAATGGGTCGTCCATATTTTGCATTACACTCACAGATGTTCTGAAAGTCTTTAAAGGCAGTCCTATGTATAACAAGGCTGAGGAGTCAGATGATATGTCAGCAGCGGTAAGGCGTAAATGCAGAGTGCTACAGTTTACTCCTTTGTCCTCGGTCTCACTGGGTCTCGTTTGTGTTCCTGTATCCCTGGCTCCTTAAATGCACGGCCTAGCAGATTCATGCTCATGTAGTGTGGGATCAATCCACTGTGTGCCTGCAGATCTGCTTTCTGTTATGCTCATCTGCGTTGAGAAAGATGTCATCCTTGGTTCAGTTTCAATAATGTTGAGAGTTTCAACATCATCTGCAGCAGCAACCACCATTTGTTGCTTTTCATGTTCACTCCTACAAATAAAGTGTACATTATAACATAACATGACAAAGACAAAAACAAAATGTAAATCAATACATGTGGTATTGTAGTGTGTATCAATTTACACTTTCAGAGTTTTTTAAGGTCTTAATTTCAAGGGACTGGGCCTTTCCAATTGGGAGAAATAGTGACAATTGCATGAAATTTGGAAAAATGTTCTATGGATCAAAGAAGTAGGGAGAAAACAAAACCAGTGCATTAAATTTAAGGAATAATTGGACTCCCTCTGACTTACATTTAGGTCAAAGCTTACCTCATTTAAATAAACAGAGGCCAAAAAAGTTGGTTTACTTAACAATTTTGAAGCAAAAATTGTAATATGTGGACTTTTGATGATTTATGAACAATTAAGTGTAACCTAGTCTGTTTTTTTAAACTCAGATGACCTAAAACCTATCTATATTTCATGATCCCTGGGGTAGGAGTTATGACCCCAGGGTGGGGCCAAACTTGTTATATAGCGTTTATGTGTAAAACACTTAAATAACATATTCTTTAGTGCTGTTGATGCTAAATTGAAACTAAATGGATAGAGCAGGTAGTCTTTTACCAAGATTGTAAAGTTGATGATCCCTAGAGTAAGGATTCTGACCCCAGGGTGGGGCCAAACTTAGTATTTAGTATCTATGTGTAAGTTTGCTGATACTGTATAAAATCTAAATGCATACTTAGGAATAGCAGAAAAGGATGTACAAAAATGGTCAATTTCAATCAAAACCCAGGTTTATGACTTTAGGATGAGTCCAAATTAGTCATATCTTTTGATGTTTTAATGTTAATACACCTATTATTTAAAGCATTTCATCAGTGTATGCACTTTTGAATGCAGTGAAGTTTTAAAAACACATCTTGTTTTATACTGTTGCTGAACGTTTTATACTGTTGCTGAACATTAGAATTTAGTTTAGATATTCAGAAAAGGGACTTTTTTCTTGATTTCATAGCCCATGGAAGTAGTGATACCTTTTCACTAGTATTCAGGTGACTGATAAGGCCAGTGGGCCTCTTATTCTTTCATTGTTTGGAAATATCAAAACAAAAATTTGGAAAAATACTTGTTTTTAGCATTGGAAAGGGGCCTTTTGGGGGGAGGGGGCGTACAAACCCTAAAAATCCCTGACTTTTCATGAATTGTTTCAGTGTGATGTATTTATAATTTTGGAATAGTGTATCGTATGTTGCACAAAAATAACACCCCAAAACACTGAAACAGAAAGTGAATTATCCATCCATTAAATCCTTCTGATGAACTGCATGATTCAAGAGTGCATTGGGTGTGTTATAGATCCAGTGCATGTACTTATCTTAAAATAATATACAGTGAAACTTCTCCAAACCGGCCCCTCAGAAAACATGTACTCCCTGAATATCAACCGATTTTCAAAGTCCCGGCAGAAATCTTAACATTTCCTTACAAAGAAAGTCTTACAAAACTGGCCACCCCTGAAAACCGGACATCGGCCACTTTTTAAAGTACATTTGTGAACAAACATGTGTAATTTACCCTTAACATACCGGCCACTTTTTGAGGACATGGACATTTTGGCCTGAGGTTGATCAAGATCGTCCAGGTGTACAAATTGACTGACCGACTAGTCAGGTGGAAAATCATCGACCGGAGGTGTGAAAAACACCAGTGGCCTCTTTAATTTCTATTTGTTTACCTGTCCTGTCAAGGTTGTTAATTGACACTTAGCTAATCCAAGTGACCCTTCCAAATTCTGTACAAAATGTACAAAAACAAACAGGATATGGGGCTCACGGCGGGTGTGACCGGTCAACAAGGGATGCTTACTCCTCCTAGGCACCTGATCCCACCTCTGGTGTGTCCAGGGGTCCGTGTTTGTCCAACTATCTATTTTGTATTGCTTGTAGGAGTTATGAGATTGATCACTGTTCGTTATCTTCACCTTGCATTGAAGAATACAGTATCAAACGCCATATTATTGTACCATTCTATCGTATGAATATAAGCGGTAGTTAATAAAGAAAACAAACCCATGACTGTTAATGATAATTATTAAAAGATGACTTAATTTCCTTGGTTTCCATAGACTTAAAATTCCTAAGATATATTCAAATAACAATTTCACATTTACTATTGGACTTTTCAAAAACGTCGAAACAAATTTGTTAATTATATAAGCGATGCATGTAAATAAAGTTTTTATAGGTAAGAGGAATTCCAATATGCATCTGTGTTTTCTTTATGTATCAGAATCCTGTTATGGATTTTGAGTTTGAAATTAGATGATTTCAGTGAGAATATTTCTTGTTAATTACACATGTATAATTAACGGTAGGTACAAACAGACTACTTTGATCTCCCCTGATAATTGATCATTAGATCATCAGAAGAAAGGGAACAATACCTACTTTGTGAATATTGAGATAAAATGTATCTAAATGGTAAATTCTCGGTTAACCGGCCACCCCTCAAAACCGGCCGTGGTTTTTTTCGGTTCAAGAACCGGCCGGTTTAGAGAAGTTTCACTGTATAGATAGATAGATAGATAGATAGATAGATAGATAGATAGATAGATAGATAGATAGATAGATAACGTTAATGTGATGGAACTCTTTCCCAATACCCAAAGACGAAAACGCAGTCACGGACATCGTTCATATAAAGACCAAGTATAAATGATGTCACGTTTGATTCACTTTTGCCTCACGTCAACAGACAATTGGGTCCACATCATATTCGTACAAAACTTTACTCTATTCCATTGAAGGTTTTACATACGTTATTTGAAGAAGCTATGGCTAGTCTATACTTGGATTTTTCAACACCTGAATATAGACTTAACTCTATGATTATGGATGTTGCCTACCACAGGCTCTATAATCCAGCACGGACCATGCATGATATTCCTTCCAAATCATGCCGTCAGTTCCTTAAGCTCAAATTTACAAACAAAGGAATAGATGCCGTCAACATAAGCAACATTCTTCGTCGTAAAAGGGTTCAGTCATGTATTCCAACTTATTTCAAGTTCAAGTCTACACCCTGTATTTCCTACAGCTATACTTCTACCATTGCATCCAAACTTTTTAATTATAAACAAACGTTGCAGTGCTTAGATATAGACCATCTTATACGTAATCCACCAACATGTTCTTGTTCTTCATCTTCTTTCAACTACAGTCCAGCTGGACATGTCATTACTGGTGATGTTGATATAGTTGAAAATGAGGACCTCAAATCACTTATTCTTAAAGGTCCTAAATACAGAGAACCTCGGTCTTTTAATTGGCGACAGAACTTCATCTCTATTATGAGTTCTGTCGAAGGCTATGCCAGACGATGGGCTAAATATGAAAAAGAAGAACTTGATACATTGTCAGAATGGGTTAAAAGCATAAGAGGGATATTAAAATCCCGCATTAGACACATGAAAACAAAAGTACGTACCATCTATCCTTCTGTGTTTAGTAAACCAGAAGTCATAAAAGAATTAGATAGGTTACATGAGGAATATGTTTTGGTTCCAGCTGACAAAGCTAGTAACAACATTGTCTTTGTTTGTAAGGCTCATTATTACAACTGTATTTTAAACGAACTTGGCATTAATTCCACTTTTGGTAATCATACTTATACTCCAACTGCCCTTTCAAAAGACGAAATTCTTCAAAACCATGCTTCAGTTTTAGACACATTTAATATTCCAGTCAATGGGTCGAATGAATATGAGTTACCGTACCTATACTGGATTCCTAAACTACACAAAAACCCTTACAAATAAAGATACATTGCTGGATCCAGTAAGTGCTCTACCAAGCCCCTATCTTTGCTCCTCACGAATATGTTAACAGCTGTGAAGGAGAAACTTCAAACTTACTGTGCGACTACATATGCCAGAAGTGGTGTTAATCAAATGTGGATTCTAAAAAATTCTAAAGAACTTTTAATAAACTTGAAATCACAGAATTTTTCCCAAATCAATAGCATTAAAACCTATGACTTTTCAACACTATACACAACCATTCCTCACGATAAATTAAAGACTAGACTTTTTGACATCATAGACAGTTGCTTCTTCAACAAAAACGGAAAACGGAAATATTCATATCTAGTGATCAGTCATTCAAAAACTTACTTTGTTAAACACCACTCTGATTCCACGCACAAGTACTCAGAAGTTGAAATAAAAAATATGCTAGAGTTCCTCATTGACAATATCTTCGTGGTCTTTGGTGATCAGGTCTTCCAACAACAGTCTGTTGGAATTCCCATGGGCACAAATTGTGCTCCTTTGTTAGCTGACCTGTTTTTATATTCATATGAAGCAGAATTTATTCAAAAACTTCTACGTGAGAAGAAAAAATCTCTCGCTGTGACCTTCAATTCGACTTTTAGATATATCGATGACGTTCTGTCTATTAACAATGATAGCTTTCATTCATATGTCGATTTGATATATCCCCGTGAGCTCGAAATAAAGGACACCACATAGTCGTCCACTTCTGCTTCATACTTAGATATTTTATTGAAAGTAGACATTAACGGCAAACTAACAACTCAACTGTATGACAAACGGGATGATTTCAGCTTCTCCATCGTCAACTTCCAACATTTATGTAGCAATATTCCATTATCACCTGCATATGGTGTTTATATATCTCAACTGATTCGATATGCAAGAGCTTGTTCTGGGTATAGTCAGTTTTTAAATCGAGGTAAGCTACTGACAAACAAGTTGATGGTAAAGGGATTTCAACAGTCTCGATTGAAGTCAGCATTTCGCAAATTCTATGGTCGTTATAACGATCTAGTTCGTCAATACAACCTCGCATTGGGTCAAATACTGTCTGACGTGTTTCATACCGATTGTTAAGCCGTTCTTGTCACACTGATTTTGACTGCGGATAACTCCGTTTACCTGATCAGGATATGGGGCTCACAGTGGGTGTGACCGGTCAACAGGGGATGCTTACTCCTCCTAGGCACCTGATCCCACCTCTGGTGTGTCCAGGGGTCCGTGTTTGCCCAACTATCTATTTTATATTGCTTGTAGGAGTTATGAGATTGATCACTGTTCGTTATCTTCACCTTGCATAAATAGATAGATAGATAGATAGATAGATAGATAGATAGATAGATAGATAGATAGATAGATAGATTAGATAGATAATTACTTTTCGCAATGATCGGTAAAAGTATAGGTAAAAAAAATTAAAAAGATACACGAAGACGTTCAGTAAAGCTTTAGCGCTTTCGTTTCAAATCTTCAGAAGCTCAATACAACACGGCAGCACATACTCTTCATTTGTCTCACAACCATGGAAAGTATTTAAGGTGGAATGATTAGTCCGGCTGATTAGTGAAAAAATTGCTCACTTGATGAGGAAAGCACCAAATTTGGCATGGTTGTGCATTTAGGTGTACTAAGCAATATTAGCTATGGACCCACTCTCAAAATTCAATATGGCCGCCAATTTCAAAATGGCCGCCATATGACATCTTTTTTCATCTTTCTTTGATAGAATCACTATTTTTGATACTAGGAGGTCAGAATTTTACACAATTGATCTATTGTGGTTGCTTAAGAAGCCCTAATGTTTGAAAGTGGTAATATTTCAATATGGCCGCCACATTCAAAATGACCGCAATATAGAATATCTGTTTGCGTGTTTGTTTAAAACAACACTACTTTTGAGGATAGGAGTTCAAAATTTTACACAATTGATATATTGTTATGAATGTGAAAGCCTTAATGATTAGAATCGATAATAGTTCAATATGACTGCCATTTCTTTAACTGGTGCTCATTAGTATTACATTTATACATGTTTTCAAATGAGTTCATGGGAAGTGATCATAGATTAACATTTTTGATATAGATTAATTTATTTACTTAATATATCAAAAATTTATAAAATTCAATTGAGCAGTTAATTCAGAAATTAATCAAGACAATTCCGTATTTTATATGTAACAATGACTCACGCGGGCTATCGTACCTGAAATATTTGACATGAAGATGAAGCAGACGATGTAATTTTTACATAGTGTATGTAAGTTTTTATGTGTTTTAATAATTTATTTTCATAATTTCTTGAAGAGGTAATGAATTTTAGGATGCAAATGCATATGAAAATCATAGAAACATGTCATTTTATCTGGTTGTCTTCACATTGAAATTGCAGCATTTAGAACAATTTGTGATTGGTTAAACAACAGTTGCTGGATCAGTACACGATGTCAAGCTGATTTAGCAAGTTTAGGTACCGCCAATTCATTCCTCAAATCATCCCACACGAAGCAGACAAGACACGCACAAAAGGTGACTGTTTGCTCTTTATATGTGTTGTGATAGATATATAACAGTAATGGGGCCCTGAAAATGATCAGCTAATATTCGAAGAATGGCGTTAACAAAGAGACATTGAAAGTCACCTTTTCAACTATTGGTAATTAACGTTGAGGTTTGAAATTCCAATATTAGTTTTCATCATATCATTGATAGACGGCAATGTCCAACTGTATAAAGACCCAATTTCACTTCTTATTCCTTGGTTCTTTGCGCTCGATCATCCAAACTATTTTAGATGGTTACATGTACCTATTCACTTACGTGACATGATTACGCTACAGGATAATGCGCCAGAAGTGTACAAGGAGTTTCAGAATTGGAATTTTGTTATGAAGAAATCTCACAATAAATTTTCATCGATAGCATTAGATCAGGCACATGAGCAGAACAATAAGTTTGTGAAAGGAGATAGTGGAGCAATCGTCCTTACAGGGAATATGGCTCAGCTGCAACGGTCCACAAATAACCAGAGTAATAAATGATTCGGATCTGCTCAGAAACAAATAAAGAAAAATCACAGCAAAGGACCAGATGTAAGGCACCACGAACAGTTGACAAAACACATTTGCAAAGCATGTCAAAGCTTTCTGTTCAGTTGTAGGATATATGGGCAATCCTTTTTTGGAACAGAGCGAGGATTTACTGATCTTGGACACATCGGATATTGTTGACAAAAAGGTTGCAGAAACAGTTAGAAAGGTAGAAGATATTGGAAGACAGCAATTTCACCAGTTTGTGAGAGAACGATTAGAGAGTAACTCGAAGTCTATTTACGAACCAATAAAACAAAATAAGATTTTTTTGTTTAGTTGTCATCAACCTAGAACAAAAGCTAAGGAGAAACAACAAATTGCAACATTGAAGCAAAACTGTTCTAATTTTTTCACAGTTTTTGTTTCATGTTAATTTTGAAATGGCGATCTTGTAGGATTTTTCAAACGAAAATCAAGCTTATCCACCATCCCTATCACAATTTGGTGACTTAAATACGCCATGGATCAAAATCAGATCTTCTTGTACAACTAGAGAAAATTACAGAATCAAGCAGTGAGGTCCGAAAGTCGATGTCTTGGTTATAGATTGTGTTGCCCTTATTAAAATTATTAACATTAACATAAAACCAAGGGGGAGTAAAGTGTTTGAAGATTACTTCAGAGATATTGTCGTATCATATATTCGGATTCGGCTTCGCTCTGACAGAAGAGTTGATATAGTTTGGGACGAGTATTTCACACATAGCTTAAATACAACGGAAAGATCTAGAAGAGGAAAGGGAATGAACAGGAGGGTATTGTCAGATTCTAGAATTCCAGGAAATTGGGAAGCTTTTTTGCGAATAGATGAGAACAAGATGGAATTGTTTGTCTATCTATCACAACAGTTGGTATCAGACGAAAGTGTATGTTGTGCTGAGAAACAGATCTTCACTACTAAAGGCAGTTCTGTCATGCGCTTAAAGCTGAGAGACACTAGTAAACTAGAATAATGCACACAGGAAGAGGCAGATACACGAATGGAGCTTCATGTTAAGGATGCAGTTGCTGAAGTTTTCCCTATATTATAATTAAATTGCACTGAATAGTGTTTTTGTTTCACTTTTATACCTAGTGAACTTTCACGTAAATGTGCATGAAACGTTGTAAAATTGTGACGTCAATAACTAAAAAACATCGGGAAAAGGGTAACATTTTTGAAACATAGATATTCTTGGCTTCTCTCCCCGAGAATAATATCATGTTCTGACTAAGGGACACTGTTGGCTATTCGTGGCTCTGGTTCTTTCTAGAAGTTGACAAAACAAAACAAAAGGGAACATTTTTGTCTTTAATAATTAATGTCTTGTAAGACTTGTATGCAAAGAACGTGTTATAATAACTGATTATAACAATATTGAGGTATTTATGATTAACTACTTATTGTAATATTTCTTGTTTGTTTGTATTCACTTACGCCAGTAATTGACTGCTTTGTAAACAAACATTTCTAAAATTCTGTTTCATTGCTCATACCAAATATTTAATTGTACGCATAGTCATAATTTCTAAAAGTTGACAAAACAAAACAAAAAATAAACAAAAGATTAAAAGAAGTAAAATACATATAAACTTAAGAAATAATTATGAATGTAAGATAAATAGGAACAAAATGAAGCTTAAAAAGTATGGTGATAATCTCTCTTGAAACAAGCAACACTTGTTGAGTTTCTTATATTTTGACTCAAGGCATTCCACACTGTGCTCCCTGAAATGCTGAAAGATCTTTTATAATATTCTGTTTTTGCCCTGGGTATATACAATATATTTGAATAAGAATTTCTAGTTTGCTTCTGACTGACTTCTGATACATATTTAAAAACATTTAAATAATCTGGCATTGAACCATGTAAAACTTTATACACTAAAATGACTTTTCTATAGACAAAGTAATCTGATAGAGGCAACCAGTTCAGTTCTGTAAACATGACATTAGATGGTGTTTCAAAATTTCTGATGTTAAGAATTACACTTACAGCTCGTTTTTGCAATATAAAAAGCTTATTCACATTTTCAGCATTTCTTGGATTGCTCCATATAATACAACAATATGTAAAATGTGGAAAAATCATAGTATTAAAAATCTTCAGCAGTGCATCGTTTGACATAAAATATCTTATTCTTCTTAAAATGCCAATTCTCTTGGAAATCTTGTTCATAAGTGATTCTATATGACTTTTCCAGGACAAAGTTTCATCAATAATAATACCAAGTAATTTTGACTCCTGAACACATTCTATGACATTGTTATTTATCACTAAATTTAATTGTCGATACTTTGATAATTTTTGTGCCGATCCAATAAGCATACATTGAGTTTTAGACAGTTTTAAGCTTAATTTATTTTCCTTAATCCACATAATACTGCGCTGAAGATCTTCACACATCTTTGACTCAATATTTTCCACTGACTTATCTGTTACATATTGTGAAGTATCATCTGCATACATATTTACATGAGAATGTTTCAGTGCTTGTGGATAGTCATTGATATACAGGATAAAAAACAACGGGCCTAAAATAGAGCTTTGTGGAACTCCAATGGTTACATTTTTCATCCAATAAATTGACTTTCCAAATAACTCTCTGTGTCCGACTTGTTAGATATGATTTAAACCATTCAAAAGTATCATTGCATATGCCAAATGACTTGAGTTTGTGTAATAAAACCTTGTGATTGAGTGTCAAATGCTTTCCGTAAGTCTATAAAAAGTACACCAGTAAGTTTACCTTCATCAATATTTTTAAGCCATCTATCTACTAGAGAAATAAGAGTACTTTCACATGAGTGTTTTGGCCTAAAACCAGACTGACAATCTGTAATTAGAGAATTTACTGACAAATACTCATAAAATGAATTAAACACATGCCTTTCTAAAATGTTGCTAACACGGGGTAAAATGGATACAGGCCGATAATTATTAACTGGACATTCATCCCCTGATTTAAAAAGTGGTACAACTCGTACCTTTTTCCAGTCATCTGCACAAGTACATGAAGATATAGAATAGTTGAAAATATATGCAATAATATCACATACACTGTTTGATGAAAGTTTTAGAAGTTTGACAGAGATACCATCCAAACCTGTTGCCTTTGATGCAGACATACATTTTATCTCATTTTCAATAAATTCTGCAGTTATACCTGGTATTGTATAAGAATTTTTAGGTATTTGTTCTTCAACTGTAGGTAAAGCGTCATCAAAATCTTTTCCTAGCTCATGACTAATGTTACAGAACTAATTATTGGCAATATCCTTTGTATCTTTAAAAATTACGTTATTGTCCTTAAGAAATGTACAGTTTGTATTCGTTTTCTTAGATGGCAAGAATTACCTAAGTTTGTCTCACATGTCCTTGGGCTTGTTTTCTGCCTGGAAAATTGTTTCCTCAACAAATGCATGTTTTGCCTCCCTGATCTTTTTCGTCACCCTGTTTCTTGATGCACTGTATAGGTTCCACGTGTCATCATCATTACTCTGTGTCGCCTTTTTAAAGAGGTGTTCACGACAGTGCATTTCTGTAAGTATGTCATCGTTTATCCATTCTTCTGAACGTGAGTTAATTCTTCTTTCTTTTAGAGGAATGTGTTTATCCACCACTTCAAAAATTTTAGAATAATAGAATTGCCACATAATATCAATATCCACCATTTCATATATGGGACTCCAGTCAATAGTGTTTAGTTCTTCTTGAAAACTGCTCTCAATTACGTTTTTAAAATTTCTATATTTAATATAAACGTGACTGTTTGCACCGGCTCTAATTTTACCATTTACAGAGTAAATCAAGTTGTGGTCACTTAATCCTATTGGGAATACTCCTGATGAAGAACACTTATCCGGACTATTCACATAAATATGATCAACTAAAGTACTGGAGTCTTTAGTCTCACGTGTAGGGTTTTTTATCAGTTGCTGAAATCCAATGTTTTCATGATAGTCTTTAAACGCTTTGTCTTGTACTCATCCACATTGAAATCGCCCATAATAGGAATATCTTTGTGTTCTGCTCCTCAAACTTCTCTACCCTTATATATATTATACTTAGATATGCAAAGTGAAGATAACGAACAGTGATCAATCTCATAACTCCTACAAGCAATACAAAATAGATAGTTGGGCAAACACGGACCCCTGGACACACCAGAGGTGGGATCAGGTGCCTAGGAGGAGTAAGCATCCCCTGTTGACCGGTCACACCCACCGTGAGCCCTATATCCTGATCAGGTAAACGGAGTTATTCGTAGTCAAAATCAATGTGCCAAGAACGGCTTAACAATCGGTATGAAACACGTCAGACAGCATTTGACCCCATGCAAGGTTGTATTGACGAACTAGATCGTTATAACGACCATAGAACTTGCAAAATGCTTACTTCAATCGAGACTGTTGAAATCCCTCTACCATCAACTTGTTTGTCAGTAGCTTACCTCGATTTAAAAACTGACTATACCCAGAACAAGTTCTTGTATAATGAATCAGTTGAGATATATAAACACCATATGCAGGTGATAATGGAATATTGCTACACAAATATGGGAAGTTGACGATGGAGAAGCTGAAATCATCCCGTTTGTCATACAGTTGAGTTGTCAGTTTGCCGTTAATAGTTCCTGCTAGTACTTTCGCCTTACGGCTCTGCAGGAAGTTTGTCTTAAAGTTGACGACAAACTGCCTCAAGAGCCGGAAGGCAAAAGTGTTCGATGGAACCAATCGTTGATATATATATATATATATATATATATATATATATATATATATATATACAATGCTACATGCCTGGGAAAAAACTATACACATGCAAATTAAGAACCGGATACAAGAGCATACTATGTTTGATCTCGGCGTAGATATATTTATTTTCCTGGCATTAATTTCGTTTTCCATATTCCCTTATCGAATACTACAATCTCTCTATTTCCTTGAACATTCCTCCCGTATAAATGCTGTGTTCTTTCCCTATATGCTGCCACATCGAGAAGCATGCCATAAAGAAGAAGTTATTCTATTTCTGAAATAAAACTTTTCATTTAGAAAATGGACTACTTCCACTGTCTTGTTTTGCAGGGTGTAATAGGAATAAACAAAATGTTGTTGGCTCAACAATCAGGAATCTGCTCAAATACAACAGGGTGTGTATTCAGGTTATTTTTAAGGTGATAAGATTTATCTTTAGAATTATCTACAATTGCTGTTATGCATGAAATATAAAATTATGAAGCAGTTATCTTTATTTATTGACAGAGAAGTGGTATGCTGTGAAAATTACTTCTTGACTGGAAATCTTTGTGAGGGTGAGTAAAGTACACCAAGTGAAATCTCTCTCTCTTTCTCTCTCTCTCTCTCTAATATATTAGAACTTGGTGTTATATATATATATATATATATATATATATACATCATAAAAGTTTGTCCTCTGGGAACATTCGGTAAAAACTGCAGCTTCCCATGCCCAAATGGAACTTATGGAAAACTTTGCACTGGGACCTGCGATTGCTCTCCATGCCACAAAGTTCATGGCTGTCTAAAGAATCAAGGTAAACTAAATTTGACATTTTAAATACACACTTCAAGTCAAATTTCTCTCTATATATATAATGTTTCTTTTTTCGAAGTAAAATCTAAAAAAAAAAAAAACCCTTTCTAGAAATATTTCGACCGTGTTATTAGTCTTCTTTAGTCGTATATATATATATATATATATATATATATATATATATATATCATAACAGTTTGTCCTCCCGGACCATCCGGTGAAAACTGCAGCTTCCCATGCCCAAATGGATCGTATGGAAAACTTTGCAGTCTAAAGAATCAAGGTAAATAGAATTCGACATTCTAAATATACACGTAATGAAATTTAATCATTTAAAAACTTCACCTTTTAATAGTAATTCCAATAAATGAAATGTTTATTCAATATGTTTGAGTGAGTCATTTTTTTGTTGTTGTACAAAATGAATACCAATGTCCATTCAATAGTTTGTGTGACATAAAATAGTCTCTTTTTCACATGACGAATAGACTCCAAACCTAGAACTGTAGATTATGACTGGTGGACAATCGTTTCATCTGTTGCCGGGAGTTTCAGTATCTGTGTTATTGTGGGTATTGTAATATACTGTAGATTGAGGTAAGGGAGATTTTTAATTTTATTGCATTTACCATTATAGAAGGCAAACTAACTTGTATGTCTTGTTTCTTCTAAAATCATGTCGGAGTAATTCTCTCTTCTTCTTTTGGATTGCTTATTACGTCTGTGCTTTCCTGATCGAGGACAAATTATATTTGAATTTGACTTGCGTGTATCATCAAATGGAAGAAAACATGTATACTGCCCTTTTCTCATACTTAATACAAATTCTACAATAATTTACCATTTTCATCAATGTACAAAAAAAAGGTAAAAATAATGAACAGTGAACAATTAATCTCATAAATCCTATAAACAATGCGAAATTCAGAGTAGGAAAAACACGGGACATGGATATACCAGAGGCGGGATCAGGTGCCCAGGTGGAGTACGCACCGTCTGTTAATGAGTCATACCCGTCGTGGGCCTGTTGTTTGTTGAGATAAACGGAGTAATCCGTAGTCAAAATCAGTACGTAAAACACGATCTAGCTATTGGTATGAAAGACTTCAGACAGCATTTGAACTAATGACAGGTTGTATTTGCTAATGCGTTCATTTCAACAGCCATAGAATTTGTGAAATGTACATTTTAAACGAGACTGTTGAAACCCCTGTAACATCACATTATTTGTCAGTAGCCTGCCTCCATTTTAGAATTCATAATACGTATGTCGTTGATGGCCACCATCCCACACATTACCAAGTGTCATTTAAAATAAATCGTAGAATTACGTCCTTAAAGGTACTGACGTGATTTCGGTCATACTCTAATTCCACAAGCATTCTTTGCAAACTTCAAGTCAAAGGTTAACACATTCGGTTATATTTCTTTCTACATATATTTTTTTTAATTCTCATATTTTTCTACTCGTAAATAGTAACACAATGACATTCTAGACATTATTCTGAGCAATGTGATTTCCTTTGCCCGTGAATATTACATGGTTGCATATTTGGAAGGCAGGTGCTCATAATTGTTTTCTAGTCTTTTTTAAAAGCTCTAACTATATATTCTTATTACTCCGACATAACTATGGATACCATAATTGGCTTAAATTACAATTTCAGAGTGATAGTTTAAAAACTAATGCAATGCATTTATTGTACTTTGAGTTTGATTTCACTGCAGACATGTGAACGTTTCCAGCAAATCGTATTATCCAGGAAATAGGGGTGATTATATTTATACCATTACTTATACGATGTGAACTCTTCATAAATCGTATGTACACCACTGTTATTAATTATCAAATAAGGTTAACTTCGGTTATCTTCTTTTACAGAGACGTCGTACAGAAATGGAGCAATTAAAAAACAGAATAACATTCAAAATAGCCATCTCATTGATGACAATTGCAGACTTGAAAACCCCGTAGAGCTGCGAAACTGGAATCAGAGAAACAATTCCTTTTTCAACTGTCGAAGAAATGTTAGCGATTGTACAATCTCGATATCAAATCAGCAATCCAAACCACAGTCATCCGTTTCTAGAACACCAAATGTACCTGACCATGAACTAGAAATCTACGACATACTGTCTCTAAAATGTCAAACAGCTCGTGACCTACGTACAGATTCGTTTTTCATGCCGGTGTACAATAAACTCACGCGATCAGTCAACCATTGTGACGTAGCAGAGACTAAATGCCGTGACAGTTTTCTATATCCGAAACATCCGTTAAGAGAGGATGCAGAATATTACAAACTAACAAAACAATAAGGGGATAGGGAGTTACGAGGACTAACTTTGACTAACACTCCTGTTTCCAACAGCACAGCCCCACACTGTTCTGAGGTCTGCAGAGATAACAAAGACCGATAAACACAGAAACGCGAAAAATTACAGATGACAAACCAACATCGAAATTTTTTGCTGTGTTGTATCATCGGCCACCAGGAGGCGGGCGATTATTTGTTCTGGTTCTAGAAACACGAACGGAGATTTACGGAGAAAGCAGAGCGTCTGGTTGCACGAGACTAGAAAGACGACCGTGATTTACTGCGGGCCTACATTATAAAATAATAAACTTAGTTTCATTTATCCAAAGCCATCATCATCACTTGATTATTCTGTTGAATTGAATTACGGTATTTACAATGTACATGTACATATATCTAATTTCGATTTAACAATCTCTACCCAGAGTTATCGTCCCCGCTACGCTCCACTAATACCTCTGTCAACGTCTAAAAAGTATATCAAAATGTACTAAAACTAACGTAGCTAATTAAATTGTAATGATGATATTTAAGCAAATTAAACATTTGTCTTATTTTTTTTAAATTTAAATCCTTGTGGTGATCTCGCAGCTAGAGCTAGAAAAGCTCACTTTGCCCTGAAATACATGTATAAACTTCACTGTGGCCCAGATCTGTCACCCAACCTGTGGTTAAAACTACATGAATCAATTATTGTTCCAATTTTAACATACTCATCAGAAATATGGATCTCAGATTTTAATACAAATTTCAACAATTTTGATAAAGCACCATTTAAAAAGATTCATAATTTCATATTGAAGAACATTCTAATTGTGCACAATAAAACATCTAACTTGGCTCCAAAACTTGAACTAGGCAAATCCCCTTTACATGTTAAAATATTTCAGCTTGCATTTAATTTTTTTTTTCAGATTGGAAAATCGGACAAAATCTAATGTTAATGAGAACCTTGTTTTAAAAAATGCATTCTTGGAAGATACAAAGTTGGCCAATAAAGATTTAAAATGTTGGTAAAGCTTTATAAAACAATTACAAAAAAAGTTGAATATTAATTGTGATACAGCAAATGAACTTCTCGGTTCTAAGCTTCAAGATTTCTTTGTAATAAAACTTTTGAAGAATTAGAACATATCAATAACACTCAATCTAGTGTAGCGGTCAGCCGGGTTAGATCGCCGGTGGCCAGTTAGCTCAGTTGGTAGAGCACCTGACTAGAGATTCAGGGGGCCCGGGTTCGAATCCCGGTCTGGTCCGTTGCATTTTTTCCCTTTCCTGTTACACTAGAAACCTTTCATTTTATAGTACATATGTACATCATTTAACCATGAGGACAAAAAACTAAAGATACACCCATATTTGTGTCTTCCAATTTACAAGAATCTGCGCTCTTATCCTACAAAACTAAGAAGTGTGCATCAGTTATATATAGAAACAGGTAGGTATCGTAATCCTGTCATTCCTAGAGAAAACGTATTTTGTTACCAATGTAAGATCAGTGTCGAAGATGAGAAATATTTTTTACTTCATTGTCCTTTATACAAACATGTAAGAAAAAAGAAAAGTCAAGAAATACAAAACTCGAATAACATTTCACTGTTAGCGCTTTCGGCTTTAATGCCTCTTCAGACAGTTATAAAATGAAATAATATTGCTAAGTAACGTCAACATATCACGATGTAAGTAATTGTCCTTTGTGACGTCATAATAAATTACACTGGTAGCGGTATAATACACACAATATTAGACAATACTTGGAAATCAATTACAGAGTTCAGTTCAAAGTAGTTTCAATTTTACACAGTTATTTTCTATTAAGTTTGGGATTAAGCAATTTTATAAAGTATTCCTCCTTTGTAACTCTGGAAATTTCGCAGTCATTATACATTTAATAAAATGGAAATATGTTGAAATCTCCATGACCACAATTGGCAAAATGTTCGGAACATGGCGAATTTCTGATACTTGGATCGCGAATTTGCTGCTTGTGGACGCGCACACGGGCGTTCAGTTTGTTGGTTTGTCCGATATAGTTTTCATTACAGGTAGGGCAGGTCATACAATATATTGCATTTTCGAATTTGCATGTCATGTTAGAATTTGGTGTTCATTTTTTGCCGCATTTAAGAATTTTTTCTCTGCCCTCTAGATGATTACATGTACCGCAACGTGAATCACCACATTTTTGCACGGATTTGGAATTTTCTGTAGTAAATCGGGCGCGCGTTAGAATTCTCTTCAGATTAGGAGCCTGTCTTCTGCTGTTTTTTATTTGAGATTCTTTTATCAGGTTTTTGAGATTTTGGGATTGTTCTAATATAGGAAAAAATCTTCTAGTTGTTCCAAAAATATTGTGGTTGCGTGGGTTATTCGTAATTGCAAAAGGAATATCGTTGTTTACATCGTTTTCTTCGTGTCGGGAGTTTCTTAAGATATATATAGGTGTGTTCCGTGCTTGTCGCCGAAGGTATGCTTTCAATTCCTCCAGTCTTTTTTACCGTAATGAAGTATCTGTAATTATTGTACATATCCGTCTAGCCATGTTGTATGGAATGTTACGTTTAGTATGGGAAGGGTGGCATAAATGGAAATCCAAATATTGGTGTGAATCTGTTTCTTTGCAATAAAGATCCCTCGATGATATTTTCATCTTTTGGAATAAAACTACAGATGATTTACAAAAATTCCGTGCTGAAATCAATCAATTACATCAATCAATTCAATTTCCTATGGATGCGAGTGATAAAGAACTGCCATTTTTGGATCTCCGAATCATTAGGGATGATACCAATATAATCACGGATCTTTATTGCAAAGAAACAGATTCCCACGGGCTATGAAATCTATAAACAATTTCCTTTCCTGAATATCTAAGCTAAATTCTAATGCTCAGCTACAGTATAAAACAAGATGTGTTCTTAAAACTTCACTGCCCTCAAAAGTGCATACACTGATGAAAGGCTTTAAATAATAGCTGTATTAACATTAAAACATCAAAAGATATGACGAATTTGGATCCATCCTAAAGTTATAACCCTGGGTTGTGAAATTCTCCACTTTGTACATCCTTTTCTGCTTAATTACGAAGTATGCATTTAGATTTTATAAGTATCAGCAAACTTACACATAAATACTATATACTAAGTTTGGCCCCACCCTGGGGTCAGAACCCCTACTCTGGGGATCATTTTAATTTCAATTTAGTACCAAGAGTACTAAAGAAGATGTTATTTAAGTGTTTACACATAAACACTATATACATGTTACAAGTTTGGTTCCGCCCTGGAGTCAGAACTACTACCCCGGGGATCATGAAATTTACAATTTTGGTAGAGGCCTTCCTGATCTACATCACTATGCATTTAGTTTTTCTTACATGTGTGCGGTTCTTAAAAAGAAGAGATTTGAAAATTGATTTATTTTGGGCAGTTTTTGCGCCGCCCCTAAGGCCCAAGGGATGCTGGAATCCTGAAATTTACAATTTATATTCCCCTTGTTCCAAATATCTTTCATACCGAATTTGAAAAGAATTGGAATGATACATGTAATTATCAAGAAGTTAGAAATATATATTGTTCACACATTTAATAACTGACCATTTTGGCCCCACACAAAAACCCCTGCCCCTGGGATCATCAAATTCACAATTTCAGTAAAGGACTACCTGTTCTTTCTAAATATATATTTACTTTCAATTTAGTATCATTAGCAATAAAGAATATGGTTTTAAGTGTTTTACACATAAACACTATGATAACAAGTTTGGCCCCGCCCTGGGGTCAGAAACCCTACCCCGGGGATCATGAAATTTACAATTTTGGTAGAGGCCTTCCTGCTCTACACCACTAAGCATTTAGATATTTTATACGTGTGTGGTTCTTGAGAAGAAGAATTTTGAAAATTAGTCTAGTTTGGGCAGTTTTTGCCACGCCCCTAAGGCCCCAGGGGTACAGGAATCTTGAAATTTAAGATTTATGTCTCCCTTGTTCCTAATATGTTTCATACCAAATTTGAAAAGAATTGGAATGATAGTTATCAAGAAAAAGTTAAAAATGTCCATTGTTGATACATTTAATAAGTGACCATTTTGGCCCCACTCTGATACGAAAACCCCTACCCCTGGGATCAACAAATTTACAATTTTGGTAAAGGACTACGTATTCTTTATAAATATTAATAGAGCTAAAGAAGTTTTAAAGTGTTTTACACATAAACACCATATTCAAAGTTTGGCCCCGCCCTGGGGTCAGAACCCCTCTCCCGGGGATCATGAAATTTGCAATATTGGTAGAGGCCTCCCTGCTCTATATAACTATGCATTTAGTTTTTCTTACACGTATGTGGTTCTTGAGAGGAAGATTTTTTAAAATAGATCAATTTTGGGCAGTTTTTTTTTTTTGCCCCGCCCCTAGGGCCCCAGAGGTGATGGAGTCCTGAAGTTTACAATTTACGCCCCCCTTGTCCCAATGATGCTTCACACCAAATCTGAAAAGAATTGGAATGGTAGTTATTAAGAAGCAAAAACTGTACAATTGTTAACCCACGACAGACGACAACCAATTGCAATAGGTCACCTGAGTTGACTCAGATGACCTAAAAAGACACGTGTTCAAAACAACTGTACAAAGTTTGCGGAATGTAAAGTTAGAGGTGTGAGAGGAGTTGATTACACAATGTAGGTACCCTATAACAGGCACATCCGACCGTCATTCACCATTTTATAAGCTGGATGCACGTTGAGCAACTCGGCCAAAAATTGAAATTGACTCATGCAACTATTTTTCATACTTAACTAAATATGACTATTTTTATTTCCTTTGAGATTAAAGCTACTTGGGATATTATTTAATACAATGGGATATTATTTAATACAATGGGATGTCATTTAATACAATGGGATATTATTTAAAATACGAATAATGCCAGAATGAACTACATGTATAGCGAAGAACTATTGCATATTTCTAAATGGTTTGCTCTACATAGTTTTCATAGTTAACCATGGGGATCCCAGACACCTGATCCCTCCTGTAATATTTCCATGGGTCCGTGTTTATCCTACTCTCAATTTCGTATTATTTATGGTATTTATGAAATTAATCACTTTTTTTATCTTCAATTTTTCATTTTGCATATAGTTTTAATAGTTACCGAGTACATATGTAGACGGCCGAATTCGACGCTTGCGTCAATAGGATTTCTTGCATTAAGTTGTAAAGGTTTCAAAATACATGCATGAGTATGAAGTATATGAAACGATGGATTCTGGGGATGACTTCCCGTTCTGCTTCCCTTTTGATTTTACAAAATGCTAATCTTCTCATAACATTATTACATACAATCTTTTCCGTTCCACGTTTTAGCAACACACGTTTTTTTAGGTTTCATCATTGGGAGAGTCACATCGTTCAAAGTAGTACAATGCAGCAGGACCCGATCTTCCTCGTCAGTAGAGAAGGTGCGTAGAGTTGTGTTCCTGAAGTATCTGGATTTTGTGACAAGCAGAGAACTGAAGGATATATTTCCTTTACACTGCACTTCCTTCTTGGTTCTGTGTTTAATTTTTCACTCATGAAATACCAAAACGTTAGACATATACTCAGGCTGGCGCAGTGAGGGTTGTTTAACGTTCAACGCCTTCCGCGACATGAGACCACTGTTTTTTTTAGGTCACCTGAGTCACTCAGGTGACCTATTGTCGTAGGTCTTTGTCCGACGACGTGCGTCGTCCGTTAACAATTTTACATTTTTAACTTCTTGAAAACTACAAAGCCAATTGTTATTATTTTTGGTGTGAAGCATCTCTAGGATAAGAGTAATAAAACTGAGAAATGCAATATTTTACCACCCCCGGGACCTTATGGGCGGGGCCAAATATGCTTTAAAAAGGCCATATTTTCACAAATCTTCTCTAGTCCCACATATATGGGAGTATAGAACGCCATAACTGCCTTTTGTGGATGTGTTTCATGATCGATAGTATTATGCTTTTTCGTTACATGTATATGATGTGGTTCTTTCATGATAAGGTGGTGCTTTTTATACACCCGTCATTAGATGGGACGTATTATGTTATGGCGCTGTCCGTGCGTCTGTCCGCTTAGCTGGCTGGCTGGCTGTCCGTCAGGGGTCATGTTTTCCGGACTTTTTCCGTAACGGATGTAACTTTGTTTGGTCACAATATCTCCCTCAAGAATTGCAAGAGTGAGTTTGCATTTCAGCTGGATTGGTCTATCCTTAACCTACTTTAGGGCTACAAGTAGGTCAAACAGTTTTCCGGACTTTTGTTCGTTACAGATACAGATATTGCCCTGAAATTTACACATAAGCTTCCTTTCAGAGGAACACAAGTTTAGTTTGCATTTCAGCTGGATTGGTCCGTCCGTCCATGACCTACATTAGGACTAAAAGTAGGTAAAACAGATTTCCAGGCTTTTTTTATTACAAATACATAATTGCCGTGAAATTTAGTCAAAGGCTTGTTCCTCTTGGAGGATTACAAGTTCAGTTTGCATTTCAGCTGGATTGGTCCATCCCTGATCTACTTTTTGGGGGGCAAATAGGTCAAACAGTTTTCCAAACTCTTTTCATTACGGATACAGATATTGCCCTGATATTTAATCAAGGGCTTCCTCTCAGAGGAATGTAATTTTAGTTTGCATTTCAGCTGGAATGGTCTATCCTTGACCTAATTTTTGGAAAAAATTAGTCAAACAATTTTCCGGGCTTTTTTTTTCATTACGGATACAGATATTGCCCTGATATTTAGTCAAAGGCTTCCTCTCAGCGGAGTAAAAGTTCAGTTTGCATTTCAGCTGAATTGGTATACACTTGACCTACTTTTGGCCTAAAAATAGGTCAGACAGTTTCCCGGGCTTTTTTCATTATGGATATAGATATTGCCTTGATATTTAGTCAAAGGCTTCCTCTCGGAGGAAGACATATGCAGTTAACATTTCAGCTGGATTGACGCACTATGACTTACAGTACTTTAGGGGTTAAAATAGGTCAGAGTTTTCCAGATTTTTTATTTGGTATGGTCACAGATATTGCTCTGAAATTTAGTCACAACCTCCCTTTCAGAGAAATGCATAATCAGTTCACATTTCAGCTTAATTGGTGCACCATGACCTACTTTGGGGCTAAAAGTAGATCAAATGGTTTCCTGTACTTTTTATCATCATAGATAGATATTGCACCGACATTCTGTCACAACCTCAATCTCAGAGTAATAGATACTCAGTTCACATATCAGGTGGATTGGTGCACCATGACTCACTTTAATACTTTTCTATTCAGAATGTGTGTTATATCAATTCAGAGTGCACAATATGCTTCCAGGTTCAATTTCACTGTACGACGGGCGTATATTGTATCGTTTTGCAGTACTCTTGTTATTATATGTTGTGGCTCTTTTATGAAAATATGGTGCCTTTTTATTTTATGCTGTGGTTCTTTCATGATAAGAGGGTTTCAACGGTTTCGTTTAAAGTCAGCATTTCGCAAATTCTATGATCTTTATAGCGATCTAGTTTGCCAATACATTCTATCATTGGGTCAAATGCTGTCTGACGTATTTCATACCGATTGTTAGATCGTTCTTGGCACATTTATTTTGACTACGGATAACTTCGTTTACCTGAACAAGATATACGGCTCACGGCGGGGGTGACCGGTCGACAGGGGATGCTTAATCCTCCTAGGCACCTGATCCCACCTTTGGTGTGTCCAGTTGTCCGTATTTTGTATTGCTTATACGAGTAATGAGATTGATCACAATTGAATCGAAAATCATCTTAACCTTAACTTTTATTTATTAATGATTATTGTTAAAAGTTACATTTTTACAACCAAATAAAATTTTCAGATTTAGAGCTACATTTTGTAATATTGCTTTATAACAACTTCCGGACGCACCGGCTCATTATGTCATGGACATACCTTTTTTCATTATATCAAGTAGATATCATTTCACCATATTTCTAACCGTGAAGGAAGACAATTCATAATTTTTTAATATTCATATGAATTAATCACAAAACACACTATTACAATGATAAAGGAGGGTGTAGATATTTCATATATACACAAACACTATATAAAAAACGAATGTTTATTAATAAAACGGCCATATTTATTCGGTGTGTGAGTGTTCAACCAGTTATTGGGACATGTTGAGATTGGTTAAATCCCATTAGGCGACATGATATACATGTATATCTCCCGATCCCATAGCATCAAAACTTAGATTCAAAGATTATTAAAAAAAAATTAAAAAGCCATGTAATTTATCAAAATATGTACATGTAACTGCCACAATTTAAATTCATAGAATAATCAAACAATGATGATGGTTTTGGATATACAAAAGGCGGAGATAACGAACAGTGATCAATCTCAAAACTCCCACAAAATAAAGAGTTGGGCAAACACGGACCCCTGGACACACCAAAAGTGGGATCAGGTGTCTAAGTAAGCATTCCCTGTCGCCCGGCCACACCCAACGTGATGATCCCTATATATTGATCAGGTAACCGAGTAATCTGCAGTCAAAATCAGTGTGCCAAGAACGGCTTAACAATCGGTATGAAACACGTCAGACAGCATTTGACCCAATGATAGGATGTATTGGCAAACTAGATCATTATAACGACCATAGAATTTGCGAAAGGCTGACTTTAAACGAGACCGTTCTCAGTAGCCTGCCTTGGTTTAAAAACTTATCATACGCAGAACATGATCTTGCATATTGAATCAGTTGAGAGACATAAACACCATATGCAGGTGACAATGAAATATTGTTACATAAATATGGGACGTTGACGATGAAGATGAAATCATCCCGTTTGTCATCAAGTTGAGTTGTTAGTTTGCCATTAATATCCATTTTCAATAAAACAAAAGTACGAAGCAGATGTTGAGGACTTCGTGATGTCTTATCTCGAGTTCACAGGGATATATGGAATCGATACATGAATGAAAATGATTATTGTTAATAGATGAAACGTCGTCGATATATCTAAATGTCGAGTTGAAGGTCACAGCAAGAGATTGATTCTTCTCATGTAGAAGTTTGTGAATAAATTCTGCTTCATTGGAATATTAAAACAGGTCAGTTAACAAAGGAGCAAAATTCGTGTCCATGGGAATTCCAACAGACTGTTGGAAGACCTGATCACCAAAGACTACGAAGATAATGTCAAAGAGGAACTCCAGCGTATTTTTGTTTCAATTTCAAAGTACTTGTGCGTGGAATCAGAGTCGTGTTTAACAAAGCAAGTTTTTGGATGACCGATCACTAGATTCGGATATTTCTTTTTTCCATTTTGTTGCAGAAGCAACTGTCTATGATGTGACACAATTTAGTTTTTGATTTAACGTGAGGAATATATATGATTAAGTTTATTATCATGTACTGAAGACTCGCCATCTTTCTAAGATCTCCCCCTCCTGACGGCCTATAATCAGGACCTACATTGTAAAGAAAACATTCAACAGCTTGTGCGCAAATGATTTTTATTACTTTTTTACAAAAAGAAAAACAAAGATGTATTGTTCAGACATAATCTATAAAAATTAATACCAGCACAATGTAAGACAATTGTCGGAGATGAGATTCCGACTAAACTCCCTCTATATACAACGTAAAAGTTGGTCCGAGGATACCGCGCAGCGTGTCATTTTGTTAAGGCTGTTATTAAATTTTGTCAGAACTGAAAATACAATTGCCATTGAATATGTTTGATATGCAAGAGAAATGCATCTTGTATATGTAACTATTGTTTTGTACATAAAATTATATTAATTGCATATCAAATACTATAATTATGTGTGATATTATTGGTATATATATTTATTGATTTTTAGCAGAGTACTCAACAACATCACAATTAATTAAGAACCACCAAAGATAATGGAACTTGAAATTTTATTTTGCATCGTAATCAAACCTAGGGGTACAATTGGTTTCCAGACTTCCAGACACACACACTGCTATCTTAAGATTAATGCATAAAGTTATATCACCATATCGCTGGGAAATATTTTTATGGTTACATATACAGTTCACAGGGTACTCCATTTGGATTCCTCTGTTCTTATTTGGTTGTAAAGTCTGTCTGCAAAATTAATCGCCATCATCTGTAAAAGAGATAAAAGTATACATTGTTATCTATTCTAAACTGTTACAAAATTCGAATCGTGTTTTAAAGGAAAAAAGATTATAAGACAAAAAATTTCAAAACCTAGTTACACAAATTACAAGCGTATGGTACCTGGGGAACGAAAGCGCCTATGATGCCGCACGTAACAATAAATATATTGCTCCCTATCCATTCTTTGAAAGCCTTCAGACAACCTCTGGTGTTAATCTTACTTGATAATTGTACAGCCTACAATGGATGAAGAACGTTGAATCTCTCTCTCTCTCTCTCTCTCTCTCTCTCTCTCTGCTATTACTAGTAGTTTATACCCGAGTACGAACAGATGAGAAAAGAGTTGAAAAACGTAGAATATACTTATGCTTGAACCACAGTCCGATGGAAATGTATTTATGAATTAGCTGATATAGTCATATTATGAATTGATCCTTTGAACTGGTAATTGAGGCCACTCACATTTATCAGCTTTGTAATATAGTACTCACGCTCACACTGGTGGAATTTAACACTCCATTACCACATTTGGTGTTTTTCGTATCTCCCTATAAAGCAGAACATGGAAAGGAAATACATGATCGGTTGATAGATAGAAAGATGCTGTAAGATCGCTAATTTTTGTAGGGACTACCAAATTTCGTTCTTTTTAATGCATTTTACCGTGGAGAACAACTCTATGACAGTGAATTTTCACATCGTCTGATACGGGATGGTTATACGAAAGTTTAGGATTATTTGAAACAAAAGAAAATCAAACTAACGCAAAAGAAAGGCATATTGAAGCGAAATAAAAGTACATGTATAATATCACGTGAATTCAGAGCGTAATAACGCGGAGATTAACGGCGAAAATATATCGACATCATTTAACTTCTTGATTTGATGCATTTACAGTGAATCTGATTGGAAAATCTGGAATTTATATGCGCCGAAAAGCCGAAACTACATATAGTGACAGGGGGGATGCGACAGAAATTTCGGAAATGCGACACGGACATTTCATATTTCAGAAACCGCGGCGCCATTTTAAATTTCAGTTGTTGGAATCCAAAGAGCCTCGGGGCTTGTTTTACCTGTGTAGAATGTGGATACTCTGTCACATAGGAACAATAGACCTAGGGATGTCTTGTTTATTTTTCAGTTTACACAAGACAAAGGGTTGATCCGCTATGTGCAGGTAGGGTTGAATGAAAGGAACTTTGCACGTGCGAGTTGTACTGGGGAGATATCCCGAGTCATTACTGGGGAGATACATGTTTTGGACTGGGTGGAATAAAAGTATGCGATTATGCAGTCAAGCTAGTCAATGGAAGATACTTCAGTGTCAAACAAAATATAAAATTTAATTTATTGGTTCATCATAGTACAAAAACAATTTCATCATTGAATGTTCAACTACATTTTCTAATCCATTTGAAGGTAGGATAGATTTAATGTATAGATGGAGGAATGTTGGGAAATTGCATCATTCCTTAGGTCTTTGGTTTTCAACAAGATCTATTTGGAAAATGGCCACGAGGAAAGGCAAAATTGTAGGTTTTTCTGAAATTGCTAGTCTGTCATCTTTTGACTTCACGTCATCTCAAGCCATTTAATTTTTTTTCAGACTTCCTGAAGTCCCTTTTCTACTACATGATGATTTTCACTACAGGACCACCTTGTCATTCTGATTTCAAGATGAAAACAGGGGGATTCTTTAGTGAATTCTAATGTGATGTGAAACTATGATGATGTGTTATGTAAATTACAGTAATTAGTCTTCAGTGACTTTTTATAGACTGCTAATTTAATGTTAATGATGAGTATTATATGTTATTTACACTACTAACATAATTAATAAACATAAAGAAACCTATTTCTTGTCTTTTTTCAATATTGCCAGTTATTGGCTATGAAATACACCTAGATTTTTCTGGTATGATATAAAATTAAGTCAGCTTATGGGAGTTATGAGATTGATCACTGTTCGTTATCTTCACTTTTCATTAGTATAAGCACTATCAGGGGCATTTAAGTTTAAGAACACATCTTGTTTTATATTGTTGTTAGATATTTGAATTCAGCTTAGATATGTAGAACAGGATTTGTTTCTCTATATTCCATAGCCCTTGGCACTAGTGATACTTTTAACTCAGGTGACGGATATGGCCTGTCAGTCTCTTGTCTTTGTGACATTATGTGTCGTTCGTCCCCTCGTTTCAGTACCTTGATTTGGTATCCTACACACAACGCTTCAGATATTAGTCATATCGATTACAGATATCTATGTTTGTTTCACTGGTTTGATATCTATATTTGTTTCACTGCTTTGATATCTATATTTGTTTCACTGCTTTGATATCTATGTTTCACTGGTTTGATATCTATGTTTGTTTCACTGCTTTGATATATATGTTTGTTTCACTGCTTTGATATCTATGTTTCACTGCTTTGATATCTATATTTGTTTCACTGCTTTGATATCTATATTTGTTTCACTACTTTGATATCTATGTTTCACTGGTTTGATATCTATATTTGTTTCACTACTTTGATATATATGTTTCACTGGTTTGATATCTATGTTTGTTTCACTGGTGTGATATCTATGTATGTTTCACTGGTTTGATATCTATGTTTGTTTCACTGCTTTGATATTTATGTTTCACTGCTTTGATATGTATGTTTGTTTCACTGCTTTGATATCTATGTTTCACTGGTTTGATATCTATGTTTGTTTCACTGGTTTGATATCTATATTTGTTTCACTACTTTGATATCTATGTTTCACTGGTGTGATATCTATGTTTGTTTCACTGCTTTGATATTTATGTATGTTTGTTTCACTGGTTTGATATCTATGTTTCACTGGTTTGATATCTATGTTTCACTACTTTGATATGTTTGTTTCACTGGAATTATATACTTATATGATAAGAAATGAGGCTAAAAATTTTCTCTTCATGATGAAAATACACATGTATCAAAGGGAAAATGGGACGGAGAATTTTGTTTATCAATATCCTACACGAAATGGTGTTATTGAAGCTGTAGAACTTGACTTGAACTCACGAAAATACCTCTTCCCTATCCCAAACGTAACCATCTAATCGGAGCTAATTTTCTTACACCCATAAAACGTTTAGTATTTATTGCACAATATATCCAATGATGTAAAATATATTCTAAAACTGGCCACTTCTTTCAGAGTTCTATCGGCTAGCTATTGCTGAAGGACATCAATACGCGTGCTTAATTCAAATTTCGTTTCTCTGATTCACGAAAATGTTGTTATAAGTTAGATTTCGTTTATAAAAATGTAATTAAATCACTACCCGTGGGGGCCCGGGTTAGAATAGGTCCTCAATACCTCTTGCTTATCGTAACAGGCGACTAAATGGGACGGTCCTTCGGATGAGACCGCAAAAACCGAGGCACCGTGTCACAGCAGGTGTGGCACGATAAAGATGCCTTCCTGCTCAAATGCCGTAAGCGTCGAGCATAGGCCTAAATTTTGCAAACCTTCAGACCTTCACCGGCAATGCGAGTGAAAAATTCTTGAGAGTAGCAACCACCACCCATTTTTTAAAAATTACCCAAATCAATAAAAATCGGGTGTAATTACCAATTTTGAGTATGCTGATTTCAAATCTGGATTCCTTTTACTCCAATTTCTTATAGAAAATGAGATATAGTGTCTCAAACACCCCTACCGTCAGGTTGTCAAAAACGGAAAATGTTTCATTTCGCATCAAAAAGTGACCCAACTTTATTTCTTGAAACACCATTACCCAAAACAATAAAAAACAGATGTAATTACCAATTTTGAGTATGCTGAATCCAATTCTGGATTCCTTTTACTCCACTTCCTTACAGAAAATGAGGTATAGGGCCTTAAACACCCCTACCGTCAGGTTGTCAAAAATTGAAAATGTTCCATTTCACATTAAAAAGTGACCTGGAAGTTATTTCTTGAAATAAGGCATACAACAGAAAAGGAAAACAATTAATACTAAATTGTTCCATGAACATTCTTAGTTGTTTTGGAAAGAATATATCTCACCTCTGGACTTCACAGATACAGGAAAGGAAGAGGAATACAGAGCGGATCAAAGATCTTAAATTTAATCAGATTGGGCTATAGCCTAATGAACTGATGAACAGGAGCAAAAGTACAATTAATAGGAAAACTGATTTATTAAACAACAGCAAGTCTTTTCCGAGAACTTCTGGTAGAGCTGTCTCTCGGGCGGGGGAGGGGGGGGGGGGCTGAGTTGCATCATTATCAGAATTTACCGATACAGTGGACTCTCTGGCCAGTCTGGGGGCTGAGCTAGTTGCATCAGAACTGACAGAAGCAGAACTATCTGGCCAGTCGGGGGGCTCAGTGGTATCAGAATGTATTATTTATTTATTTTTATTTTTACAAAATTCAGAAATTTAAAAACTGCATGATCAGATTTTTTTGTAACACTAATAATTAATGTCCCTTTATTGCGATGACTCTACAAGTACAAACCATGATATTAAAAAAAAAATGAAATGAAATGATAGCTAAATAAATAAATAAGATATTTGTAAGTTACTTTATTTATCTGTAAGTAAGTCACTTATTAAGTGTAACTTGTGGCAGTGCAACTTGCAAGTGAAAATTGCATCATCTGTAGCTTATAACCCCTTTTGCCTTGCCTTGTAATTAATATTGTTGAAAATTTGGCAAATAGCATTTTTAAACCCCCAGTCCATACCCCACTTTTCTTTAAACGTTAAAAATCCAGCTAATTCAGTGAGGAAGAAATGTCACTACCATATTTCGAATTTCCTCTAGACTATATCAAATTAGATACCGCACTGCTATCAGTCACAGATTGACACTGGTAGGGGAATGGGGACCTGGTCTGCGAGTATGATGGAAAAGATTCTGATGAAAATAAAGATTCACTCATCATTCAGAAATGTATAAACATTGTATTATTGTATACCACCGGTACGTTGTGAGTACGTTAATAATGGGAGTTATCTTTCCTTGGATATCTAAATCAATCAAATACTATATGAACACGGGCAATTATCGTCCATGTTTGACCTCAGTATAATTTATTCATGCATAAAATGTATTAATATGTCACTCTTTGTTGCGTATTTCACCGTTAAGTAAATGTTTACATATACTCGCTCTGCTTAATCGCTTCTATCTCAAAGGGATTTTCTGGAATATGCCTAATCACGTGAGATACGCTAAATATAGCTATTTTAGATCCGAACGATCAACTTCGCATCATTCGTAAGCTCTAGGTTTATCCATACTAGCCCGTAAAAAATAGGGTGGAACCTCGTCCCACTTTTCCTGTAGAAATAAAAATGGAACATGACGCGCCACCTAGCGAGCGTGGTTGTTGCTATTGAGAGGGGCGTTCTTCAGCTAGAGTCTCTTCATGTAAGTACATGGTTTCGTCCGGAGACGACGGTGGTTGTACAGTGTAGTCGTGAACGGCGGATGTCGTTACTGAAGAAGTGACGGACATTCACCTCAAGCTTCTCTGAACGGAGCGGACAGTATAGAGGGAACTTATACTGCCTCGCTAGTGTGCTAGCTTTTCTAGTGATGTGGTAGAGTGGTCTTTCTTGGTCACGTAAGTTAAGCGACGTCGAGCGTGATCAGCTCTTGGGTAGTTGTCCGCTATACACGTTATGTTATCATTTCAATGAATTAAGGCTGTATGCTACACCAGAGAAATTTTGATCTGGATGAAAAGTGGGCATAATCATGTTATTCGCACCGCGCGATAAAGTGTAAGATTTATTTTTCCTTTAGTAAGAGTTATTTGCCCTTTAAATTTGGTTTATTCCGTTAAATTACTGTAGGAATATGCAAATTTTCAAACTTTTCAAATATGGCACAGGTGAAAGAAGTATAAATTAAAACAACCTTGTGGGTGGGGGTCGTAGATGGTGTGGTAATTACGAAATAAACTGCGGTGTGAATAACATGATTATGCCGAAAAGTGGAGGATATGGACAACAATATTTTGAAATTGAAAACTTAAAATGCAGTTTTAGTAGAAAGCCATTTTTTTAGAATAAAAGTCACGTGACTGGGCTAAGGTAAGCTGTGACCTACTCTGCTCCATCAATTTTGACAATAATTGGACTGTTTTCATAGTCAGTTGGTCTCCAGATTCACCATATGATTTCGCGACGTTGTCGCCGATACATGAATTTAATTTTGTGCAGAATTCAACTTTACATATAGTGAAAACTTTGGAGATCGTTTTTGTGAACAGTTCTGCTGTGTGGTGAGTACGTGTTCACCCGTGTTTACCTCAAATTATTCTGTGTTAAACATTGGTAAAAGTCTTTCTGCAATATGGAAACCTTATCTAAGCCAGTTTATTTAAAAAATAGCGAAATCCAAATGAACAGAAACAATCGAATTTCAGATTTTGAACTTGTGCAAAGTGTCATTCACTCAGTCGGGGACACGGTAAGTTGCATCCAGCTTGACCGTGATCTTTGGCGTATATACCTGACCAATAATGAAAGTAAACAAACTCTATTAACTCAAGGGGTTGATATCAACAATCAAAACTTCAATGTATACGAGCAAAATCCCTATGTCACTGGGTCAAAATCACCCGCAGATAGAGTTCTTAAAGTGACTGTGTCTGGAGTGCCCCTGTCTGTCGATGACAAAGAAATTTTGGCGATGCTCACAAAACTAGGTGCTAACCCAAAAAGTGACCTACAATATGAAAAAATAAGAAATCCGATGACAAAATGACTGGTGTGTTAAATGGCAACAGATACATTTATTTAGAACCCTTTCCAGATAACAAATTTCTCCCCCGCACGAGCTACTGCGCAGGGATACAGTGCCGCATTTATCATTACGGTCAACCAAACCCCCCAAACGAAAATGCCGAATTTGTTGGAGTTCTGACCACCCCACCAATGAATGCACGGAAGAAACTAAATGCAAAGTTTGCCTTCAACCGGGGCACCCCCGGGTGATGAACAATGCTCTGCTCATGCTAAAAAAATGCCCCAATAACTATATCCTATTCCAAGGCGAACAAAATGCTCTTTCAAATTTCTACCCATGTGAAATATCTGTATTTGGTGAAAAATTCAATTCTGCAGAACAGGCCTTCCAGTGTGTAAAAGCTATAAGATCCGGCGATCTCATGGCTGCCGATAAAATCCGAGCAGCTAAGTCGTCACTCGAAGCCAAAAGAATTGGCAACTTTGTCACTACATCGGATAGTTGGATTTCATCACGGGTTCAGATCATGGAGGAGATTATTTCGAAAAAATCGGAACAAGTTGAGAATTTCCGAGATGTTCTTGAAAACTCTACGAAAAATGTAATTTTCGCAGAAACCACATACAAAGATTTTTGGGCTACAGGCCTCAACTATGATCAATCCATGCACACAAAAACCTCAACCTGGCCTGGAAAAAATGTACTAGGACAGATACTTGGACGAGTAACCACAGAAGTTAAGAAAAAATCGAAAAACAAATCCAAATCTGGGTTACCTCGCCCGGCTTCAGTCAAATAATTATTATAACAGTCTCTCATGTTTGTTTATACCTGACACGATTTTTTGTCTGCTATTTTCCCTATGGAACATTTGAAGAGTATTACCCTGAATGTAAGGGGTTTAAATGGTTATGAGAAAAGAAATACATTATATCAATGGTTTAATGATAACAATATTGATGTGATTTTTCTACAAGAAACACATTTTTGCGAAAAAAATAATTTTAAGTATGACTCAAGATGGTTTGGTACATCCATACACTCTAATACTGATTCTGCTCATAGCAGAAGAGTATCCATTCTTTTTCATAAAAAGCTTAATTTTGACATCATAAATATACACAGATCTGTTGATGGTCGTAAACTTTTGATTAATATTAAAGTCAATGATCTAATTATCACACTCGTAAATGTTTATGCACCCAATGATGATAAAAGTAGAATAGAATTTTTCAAAAAATTAAAAACGTGGATTTTTAAGCTAGCAATGAGTGAAAACAATACTATACTTGCAGGGGATTTTAATACGATTCTTAATAAACAGGATAGACATCAATCACAATCAACATATAAAGATAAAAGCTCAAAACATTTAGAAGATCTGCTATCATATTTAAACTTAGTCGATACATGGAAAATGAAACATAAAGAAAGAGAAGGATTCATGTGGTGTGACGGAAATGGAATACCTTAAAGTAGAATATACTTTATATTCATGTCTGAAAATTTTGAGTTAGATATGTCAAATGTCTTTCTTAGAAAACCTCCAAATACGCAAGGTAATAGAAACTCGGATCATTTATCAATTAGATTAAACCTTTTAATGAATAAAGAAAACAGGGGTAAAGGTTTTTGGAAATTAAATACCTCGCTATTAACAGAGATAAACTACACTACCGAGTTAAAACAACTGTTAAAAGATAAACAAGAAGATTTAGAAAATATAATTGATAGTCAAACAAGATGGGAAAAGGTGAAATCTATAATCAAAGAATTTTCGGTAAATTTTTCAAAACAAAAAGCCTAAATAGAAAACAAAGAATTACAGTGTTAGAAAAGGAAATAGAAAAAATTGAACTGTCACCACATCATTTAATAAATATGAATAGAAAAAAATCTCTTGAAGTCGAATTAGATGAAATCTATTCGAAAACAACTGAAGGTGCATTTATTAGATCAAAAGCAAATTGGATAGAAAATGGAGAAAGGAACACATCCTACTTTTCAAGACTAGAAAGAAAAAAAACAATCTGCCAATACAATACACGAAATTAAAGAAGATAATAAAATGATAAATAAAACTGAAGATATGAATTCACTTTGCAATTTTTATGAAAACTTGTATTCAACAAATCATGTCCCAGATGAAAATATAAAAAAAATATTTAGAGGATTGTGAATGTCCTTAACTAACCAATCAAGAAAAAGATATATGTGATAATCTTCCAACGGTTTCCGAATGTGCACAAGCTATAAAACAGATTAAAAACAACAAATCCCCCGGATCTGATGGAATACCTATCGAATTCTATAAAATATTTTGGAATGACATTAAAAATTACTTTATAAATCACTAATTACAAGATTTGAAAAAGAGGAAATGACTTTTTCTCAAAAATTATCAATTATTTCTCTGGTACATAAAAAGGGAGAGAAAAATGATCTTCGAAATTATAGACCAATTAGTCTTACAAATTGTGATTATAAAATTTTAGCACAAATTTTCGCTATAAGATTACAAAAAGTTATAGATAAACTAATAAGTAAAGACCAATCCGCATACATTAAAGGTAGATATATCGGTGAAAATGCAAGACTTTTACTTGATATATTTGAATACTGTGAAACAAAACAAAAAGAAGGAGCAATCTTACTTCTAGATTTTCAAAAAGCTTTCGATTCTGTAGAATGGAACTTCATGTCCAACACCCTTAATAAATTTAATTTTGGAGAGCAATTCATAAAATGGATAAAAATTTTATATACAAATCCTGTATATCGCATAAAAAATAATGGATGGATGTCTAGGACTTATAAAATGACCAAAGGCATTCGACAAGGATATCCAATCTCAGCATTGCTTTTTTTATTTATCGTAGAAATATTCACAATTCACCTGAAGTTAAAGGCTTTAGTAATGACCTTATGACTAATGAAATAAAAATACTTCAACATGCAGACGACACATCACTTTTTTACAGGATATCAGATCTATAGAAAAGTCATTAAAATAATTGAACACTTTGGTCAGGTATCAGGAATGCAACTCAATAAAAATAAATCTGAAGGAATATTATTAGGTCCTTTGAAAAACAGATATGATAAATTATATGATATCAATATCACCAATGCACCTGTTAAATGCTTATGGATATATATAGGTCATGATGCTAATCAATGTTACAATAAAAACTGGACGGAAAAAATTAATAAACTAGAAAAAAGACTTACAATGTGGAATACAAGAAAATTAACCTTATATGGAAAATGTACCGTAATAAATACTTTAGCATTAACACAATTATACAAGAGTGCAACTATATTGCAATATCCAAGAAAAAAATCCATAAAAAAAAATAAAGAAAACAATCTTCAATTTCCTATGGGGCAAAAGAGAAAGGATAAAAAGATATACTTTAATTGGAAAACAAGATGAAGGAGGAATAGGTATTGTTGATATTGATTGTAAATTAAAAGCACTCAAGGCTGCTTGGGTAACAAGAATATTCAATGAAAAACTATCATCTTTAAAATCTTTCTTTAATTCGTGTATTCTTAAAAGATTCGTTACACCCGAATATCTCATAATGACAAATACAACCAGTACTGATGAAATAAAGCAAATTTTCAAATCATTACCAATATTTTACTGCGAAGTACTCAGTACATTGAATGAATGCAAACATAAATCACATAAAATAAAAGAGATGACTGACGTTGAAGTATTGTTGCAAACTATATGGTTAAACAATTTGACTCGATTTAATGGTAAACTTATTTTTTACACAGATTGGATAAAAAGTGGAATTTTATACATTAAAGACCTGTTTGATGACAACGGAAATTTTCATGATATCAATTATTTGTTTGCCCAACTATCTATTTTGTATTGCTTGTAGGAGTTACGAGATTGATCACTGTTCGTTATCTTCACCTTGCATTTTTCTAATATTCTTGTCAACAAGTCTAACTGGATTTGCGAATATAACACACTGAAAAAGGTTATTAAACCTGTCCAAAAATATCACGATACTTCAAAAGGAGTCTATATAAATATAAGAAAACAAAGTAACATTTTATTAGAAAACAAGAGAAGAATACCCCTAAACTTGATAAATAGCAAAACAATATATGAAATATTTATCAATAAAATCTTTATTAAACCCTACTGTGAGAGATTTTGGGCAAAAAGCTTCAATTTCAATTTTGAAGAAAACAAAACAAATATTTATCAGTCAAAAATCACTAAAATCAAAGACAAGCAATTAACAGAATTTAATTACAAACTCCTACAAAATCTACTTAATAATAATAAATCTGTTCACAAATGGAATAAGAATGTATCCAATCAATGCCCGTATTGCCAAACACTCGAAGACACAAAACATTTAATCTTTGAGTGTAGAAATTAATATGGAAGAAATTAGAAAATCATTTGAAATTTAATTTAAAATGGAAACATGTTGCATTAGGATTTTTTCATGAAGAAAATAAAACTACCACTTCAATAAATCATTTATTATCATATACAGCTTATTACATATATAAAATAAAGATGAAGTTAAGATATGAAAATAAAGAAGAAAATATTAATGACATTTCCTATTTTGTAAAAACAAACTTAATGTACCAATATGAGACTTATAAAACATTGAATTTCAACTTCAATTATAAATGGATTATGATATTTCTATGACTTTGTGATGATAATAATAAAAAATAGTCAGACTATCTGAAGGAGTCTGTCCTTCAGTGAAGCTGCCTGAAGGGGAAAATATGGACATTGTGTGTTTAAGGCTGTTCCCCTCAGGCATCATGGCTTATTGAATAATATCTCTATCATATTTATATATATTTGTTATAGTATTATAAATATCGAATTTATATATATGAATGTTTATCTATATGTATGTGTCTTATATATTAATTTTCTTAAAAGTAATATAGTGTATGATTTAAATATATATGTGTGTGTATATATATATGTATACGTGTATATATATATATATATATATATATATATATATATATATATATATATATATATATATATATATATGTATGTATGTATGTATGTATATATGTGTGTGTATATGTATGTGTGTGTTTGTGTATATATACGTATGTAATTAAAAAAGAAATACATCCAATCCAATGGGCTCTTGGCACCATAGGTGAGGAATAAGTGGGAATATCCTAGGATATTTTTATCCCAACCAAAATTGTATGCTTCCAAATAAAATATATATATAGTAAAAAAATATATATCTATTTTTTTTTTACCTTGTGTGTAAATACCGCATCAATTTAATGCGATGCAGTGTATTTTTTCACAACCTTGACTTTTTATTTGCAATCTTGGTGTTTTGTATGTTAAACGAACTCCCTGTTCCTGGATACAATTTATGGTTTTTCCAAACAATCAAAAACAAATTGCCTCTGAGAATGGGGCGGGGGGGGGGGGGGGGTGACGACTTTTGATATATTAGACTCAAACTTCAAAGGAATATTTGATTATTAATTGATATATTCAATAATTTAAGTTTTAATTATTTTGATTCAACCCAATACCTATCTATTTTTCAACAAGTACTTAATATAAATGTGCGTGTGTCCTCTGAAAGCTAGCTGCGTTTTAATTTATATGTCGTGTATCGTTAGAAATGAGTAGTTTATAAGATTAGTTTGGAAGTGCTCGTCTTCAGTTCCGTTTTCTCTGTTTTTGTAACCTTCTGTTCTGTGTTGCCGTGTGATTTCGTTTCCTGTTTTCAAGCACCTCCTCCTTAACATACATGTACGTTATATAAAGGCTTCAGAAATTCATAATTATGTGGCTTGTGTAGTTCTGTGTTTCATCTTTTTTTTTATTCTCTTGTTACTTCCGTGTAGTAGTGAAATTTATATTGTATACAATTGCGAATATTTGTCAGTTGTTTCCCCTATTTCAAACATAGGTGGCGCAAGACTCGTTTACGTCCTTGTTGACTTCCGGTGCACATAAGATTTATAAGAGAGTGTAAGGTTTTTGTTGTGCAAACAGGGAGCGGGGGTAGAATTCCCGAGATATGAAGCTTTTAAAAAAATCAATTGGTTCATTGTCATCAAATGTGACAGCGACAACGATCGTTTTAAGTTCCACTCAGCGTCGTGCGCTATAAACTTCAGTCTTCAGTTCAGTCCGACTTCACAGATATCAGATGACGACTTTGTTGCAGATAGTATTTACGGGGGATTAAACATTTGCTCTGTAGATTGTAATATTCTGCATTAATTTTTTTTGCTGAAATTTTATTTATCCTTAGTGATACAGTCATCAATGATCTTATAATTCTATGACACCCCCCCCCCCCCTTTCTAGACTAGATCTATAATCGAACAGGGGAAATTTGAGTCCTCAATATATAAACCAAGTATGGTACAAATATACATTTCAGATGTCATTTGAAAATTAATTTTAGAGTTAACCAAGGTCGTCAAAATATGAATGAACGCGATTGCTAATAGCACCCCCCTACCCCCCTCCGCCGTCACTCGGTACGACGACACGACTGTAATGGAGGGGTGTCTATAATCAGACTGTAACTGTAAGGCAGTGAATATTCTTAGGTCTTGTTTTCGTTTTTGATGACTGGATTGTAAATTAATTTCAACACTTTAAACTTGCAATCCAAATTGTAATATTCAATTAAAATGTAGAAACTCGAAATTTTGAATCATTATTGTACAGCTAGCATATGGGGTAGTAAAATTTATTTGACCTGCCAATTATTATGCTCTCGCTTGCCCTATGGACTAATAAAAAAGTTAATCGTAAACTGTTTACCTATCGTGACGTCATCACGTAAGTGATATAAGTTAAAACATGCAAATAAACTGTTTAATGTGGTATGATATATCATGTGGACTGTATACATGTGCCTTCTCTATCGTGAATTTTATTTCATAAAGAGAAGTTATACATATACATTCACTATTACTACACATTTTAACAGCTTAATAATAGAATTTCAGATATATATGGATATATTTATAATTGATATTCTTAATCCTCGATCGAGGGGGGGGGGGGGGGGGGGCGCATCTTATTGTTTACAACATATGCAATTCAACAACTTATAAAGAATTATGATGTATTGTATATTATATATTCGATCTAAACTACTGTTTAAGTATGTAAACTTCACCACGAAGTAGTTTATAATGAAAAACGTTCAATGTGTATTGAATGTCTTTATTTAATCGATATGACAGAGAAAATTCGGTTACAGCTGAAACTCTCAACGTGCTTTCCTTTTCGCCCAGAGTCTTGCAATGCGTTTTCTAAGTTCGTCTCTAAGCGCAGTGAGGTCCTACGAACCGTAATCCGCCATCGTTACTAAATATTCAACAACTTTCTAATCTAAACATGTTCTCCCGACGCTCTCTTAAACTTGAGGTTAGAAACGCCTTGGACGTTAACGGATCGTGCGCCACCTGTAATCAAGGGCGAGTAATTTGAAGTTTTATTTGCCATTGCCCTTTACGATTATTGTTCAATAAATATATGTATTTTTGTAAAAAAAAAAAAAAAAAAAAAAAAAAAAAAAAAAATTAAAAAAAAAAAAGCCATTTAAAAAAACCAAAACCCCTGCTGGACTCGAATATACGATCTACAGTTTAGCAATCGATGTGCTAACCTACTGAGCTACTCAGCTAGGAGATGATTTTAGAAATGAATAGACAAATATTTCTAATATTTATATTTTCACCCATGTTTTAAAAGGACGTCGGCCATTGTGACGATGTAGAGGACCTTCTTACTCTATATGTTCCCTCTTTCCTCCGTCACGATGTCAACATATCATTGAACGATACGAAAATCATACATTTGCATGCAAAAGAATGAACATAGTGTTTGCTTCTTTCTCAAGGTAATAAGTAATTTCTTACGTCTTTGTAGACACAACAGGACCAGGGAACTGAGCACTTTAGAGGGCTTTTGTTTCCCGCTGTACAGTTGAAATATAAGTTATTTTTCCAAGCTTTGTATCCTTCATCGTCATTGCTGAAACCACAGCACTGCATCTTTAAAACAAAAATAATATTGCGTATTCAGCTTGATTTCAAATGTATTAACCTTATCGACATTTTAGGGGGGGGGGATATATTAGCTTGTTAAAACTCTTTGTATGATTTTACCATCAAAAGAGTGATACAAGCTCCCATTTATTTTACATGTGTATGATTCTTCTTTGTGATTATTTTCCCGGAATTTTAGAGTTTTTAGAGTCCTAATTTCCCTCTGAATTGAATTGAATCTAATAAAGGATGCCAAAATATTCAATAAAAATATCTATGAAAATACGGGATATCGAACTAAACATTTTTGGAACTCTTCAGAAAAAGAAGTTACGAAAATTATGCTTCACTCGGGCAACTCATATATACAAACAAGTATAGTTGGGTTTTTTTTTTTAAAGCTTACTGTCTTTATCAGCAACTTTAAAGAGTAAACTTGAAATATCTCTTTGTTTTCATTATTGAAAGGTGGATATCCTTACAAAGCAATATCCTGGGTCCCATTGTATAAGATTTCCTTCACAAGTATGACTTTGAATATGAATGGTATTTGAAGTAATTAAAACCATTTCCCCTATATCAACATTGATTAAAGCCTCAAAATCAAAACAAAGAAAAGGATATTTTCAGTGCGTTTGATAAAATATTAATTTTTTAAGACTAGTAATGGAAACAAACAGGTTTGAATTCCTCAAATTTTCTTTAAAAATTATTCTCGCACAAGTAGTACTACTGTTTGTAGTGAGAAGCCCCAACCCCTGTCCCAGAGCACAAACAGACAATGCAAAGAATAATGAGTGTTTGTTTTCATGCAAAAAAGTATATACAGAATGTAGTAGAAATGAATGGTAGTGTGAATGCGAGGTTGGAACGAGGAAATGAATTCATGTACTGGGTATACTGAAATTGACTTGAAATTAAACTGTTATTGTGATATGTCTGATGAAGAACTGGAAATGGAATCAGACTGAGTTTGAAATGAGTCACAAGTACAATATAGTACTAAAGAAAAAACACAGAATCCTAATAGTCTTTATGTTACACATATTTCTGATACATCTTTGTACTTTTACATGTGGATCAAACCAGCTGAGGACACAGATATCTTAAGTAGAAATACACAGGTGTAAAACAATGGCCTCGTGAAATTTTACTCTGATTAGCTGCACCACTGGAACTTTTATGTGAAAAAGGTCACTGTTCTGATGCAGTCATGTTCTAGTTAAGAACACTCCGTCAACAGAATCAAGAAGCCTGTGACGTTATGCATGGGATTGTTAGTGCTTTCAATGAACGTAATACGAGTACTTTTGTGGATGTACCAGTTTGCAAACTTTAGTTTTCTCTTATTTGCCTAAAACCAACAACTGAATACTAGTAGTTATCTATATTAGTTATCTAATTATATAGATAATAACAAATACTAGTAGTTATCTATATTAGTTATCTAATTATATAGTTAATAACAAACACTAGTAGTTATCTAATTATATAGTTAATAACAAACACTAGTAGTTATCTATATTAGTTATCTAATTATATAGTTAATAACAAACACTAGTAGTTATCTATATTAGTTATCTAATTATATAGTTAATAACAAATACTAGTAGTTATCTATATTAGTTATCTAATTATATAGATAATAACAAATACTAGTAGTTATCTAATTATATAGTTAATAACAAACACTAGTAGTTATCTATATTAGTTATCTAATTATATAGTTAATAACAAACACTAGTAGTTATCTATATTAGTTATCTAATTATATAGTTAATAACAAATACTAGTAGTTATCTATATTAGTTATCTAATTATATAGTTAATAACAAACACTAGTAGTTATCTATATTAGTTATCTAATTATATAGTTAATAACAAATACTAGTAGTTATCTATATTAGTTATCTAATTATATAGTTAATAACAAATACTAGTAGTTATCTATATTAGTTATCTAATTATATAGTTAATAACAAACACTAGTAGTTATCTATATTAGTTATCTAATTATATAGATAATAACAAATACTAGTAGTTATCTAATTATATAGTTAACAACAAACACTAGTAGTTATCTATATTAGTTATCTAATTATATAGTTAATAACAAACACTAGTAGTTATCTATATTAGTTATCTAATTATATAGTTAATAACAAACACTAGTAGTTATCTATATTAGTTATCTAATTATATAGTTAATAACAAACATTAGTAGTTATCTATATTAGTTATCTAATTATATAGTTAATAACAAACACTAGTAGTTATCTATATTAGTTATCTAATTATATAGTTAATAACAAACATTAGTAGTTATCTATATTAGTTATCTAATTATATAGTTAATAACAAACACTAGTAGTTATCTAATTATATAGTTAATAACAAACACTAGTAGTTATCTAATTATATAGTTAATAACAAATACTAGTAGTTATCTAATTATATAGTTAATAACAAACACTAGTAGTTATCTGTACAACAGCAAAGTGTTTATTATTCAACGGTTTAGTATTGATTAGTTGCCAATTCAACTGATAAGACATGAATTGTCAAACTATTCAATGACTAAACACAATGGATGATTTCAATGGATTTTTTAACTAGCACACTAATTCAAGATAATGATTACTCCTAAACAATGTAAAAAAAAAACAGCTCCTAAAAAGTGCTATAGACCGCTCCTCAACAGTGTTATAGACATTTTCTAGACAATGTTATAAACCGTGTTATAGACAGCTCCCAGACAGTGTTATAGACAGCTCCTAATCAGTGTTATAAACAGTGTTATAAACCGTGTTATACACAGCTCCTAAACAGTGTTATAGACAGCTCATATACAGTGTTATAGACAACCCCTAAACAGTGTTATAGACAACCCCTAAACAGTGTTATATACAGCTCCTAAACAGTGTTATAGACAGCCCCTAAACAGTGTTATATACAGCTCCTAAAGAGTGTTATAGACAGCTCCTAAACAGTGTTATAGACAACCCCTAAACAGTGTTATAGACAGCTCCTAAACAGTGTTATAGACAGCCCCTAAACAGTGTTATAGACAACCCCTAAACAGTGTTATAGACAGCTCCTAAACAGTGTTATAGACAGCTCCTAAACAGTGTTATAGACAGCCCCTAAACAGTGTTATATACAGCTCCTAAAGAGTGTTATAGACAGCTCCTAAACAGTGTTATAGACAGCCCCTAAACAGTGTTATAGACAGCTCCTAAACAGTGTTATAGACAGCTCCTAAACAGTGTTATAGACAGTGTTATAGACAGTCCCTAAACAGTGTTATAGACAGTCCCTAAACAGTGTTATAGACAGCTCCTAAACAGTGTTATAGACAGCCCCTAAACAGTGTTATATACAGCTCCTAAAGAGTGTTATAGACAGCTTCTCAACAGTGTTATATACAGCTCCTAAACAGTGTTATATACAGCCCCTAAACAGTGTTATAGACAGCTCCTAAACAGTGTTATAGACAGCTCCTAAACAGTGTTATAGACAGCCCCTAAAAAGTGTTATAGACAGTGTTATAGACAGTCCCTAATCAGTGTAATAGACAGTCCCTAAACAGTGTTATAGACAGCTCATAAAACAGTGTTATATACAGCTCCTACACAGTGTTATAGACAACCCCTAAACAGTGTTATAGACAATCCCTAAACAGTGTTATAGACAACCCCTAAACAGTCTTATAGACAGCCCCTAAACAGTGTTATAGACAACCCCTAAACAGTGTTATAGACAGTCCCTAAACAGTGTTATAGACAACCCCTAAACAGTGTTATAGACAGCTCCTAAACAGTGTTATATACAGTGTTATAGACAGTCCCTAAACAGTGTTATAGACAGTCCCTAAACAGTGTTATAGACAGTCCCTAAACAGTGTTATAGACAGTCCCTAAACAGTGTTATAGACAACCCCTAAACAGTGTTATAGACAACCCCTAAACAGTGTTATAGACAACCCCTAAACAGTGTTATAGACAGCTCCTAAACAGTGTTATAGACAGCCCCTAAACAGTGTTATAGACAGCTCCTAAACAGTGTTATAGACAGCTCCTAAACAGTGTTATAGACAGTGTTATAGACAGTCCCTAAACAGTGTTATAGACAGTCCCTAAACAGTGTTATAGACAGCTCCTAAACAGTGTTATAGACAGCCCCTTAACAGTGTTATAGACAACTTCTAAACCGTGTTATAGAGAGCTTATTTTGGATGATTTTTTTCAAGTTCTAGATGAACATAGATAGATACACATGTAGTATGGTGTGTGTGTGCGTGTGTGTGTGTTTGCGCGCATGTGTGTGTGTATGTGTGTGTATGCGTGTGTGTGAGCATTTAGAGACAGCCTTGTGTCGAGAACACAAAGATAATGTTTGCATTGTCGAACTAAACGCAAGAACAGCAAAATGACAGGGTTTAAGATAGTTTTGTAATTTCAAAATATGTAACAAATAAATGATGGGGTGTAATGTTAAAGTAGCCCATAAAACTTAGTAAGAAGTGTACAAATAGTCGCCATCTACGTCTTACTCACATAATCTAGTACTTACTCACACATTTAGTACTTACTCACACATCTAGTACTTACTCACACATCTAGTACTAACTCACACATCTAGTACTTACTCACACATCTAGTACTTACTCACACATCTAGTACTTACTCACACATCTAGGTCTTACTCATACATCTAGTACTTACTCACACATCTAGTACTTACTCATATCATCTAGTACTTACTCAAATCATCTAGTACTTACTCACTCATCTAGAACTTACTCACATATTTAGTACTTACTCACACATCTAGTACTTACTCACACATCTAGTACTTACTCACACATCTAGTACTTACTCACACATCTAGTACTTACTCACACATCTAGTACTCACACATCTAGTACTTACTCACACATCTAGTACTTACTCACACATCTAGTACTTACTCACACATCTAGTACTTACTCACACATCTAGTACTTACTCACACATCTAGTACTTACTCACACATCTAGTACTTACTCACATTATCTAGTACTTACTCACACATCTAGTACTTACTCACACATCTAGGTCTTACTCATATCATCTAGTACTTACTCACATATCTAGTACTTACTCACACATCTAGTACTTACACACATATCTAGCACTTACTCACACATCTAGTACTTACTCACACATCTAGTACTCACACATCTAGTACTTACTCACACATCTAGGTCTTACTCACACATCTAGTACTTACTCACACATCTAGTACTTACTCACACACCTAGTACTTACTCACACACCTAGTACTTACACATCTAGTATTTACTCACACATCTAGTACTTACTCACACATCTAGTACTCACACATCTAGTACTTACTCACACGTCTAGTACTTACTCACACATCTAGTACTTACTCACACACCTAGTACTTACTCACACATCTAGTACTTACTCACACATCTAGTACTTACACATCTAGTTCTTACTCACACACCTAGTACTTACTCACACACCTAGTACTTACTCACACGTCTAGTACTTACTCACATCATCTAGTACTTACTCACACATCTAGTACTTACTCACACATCTAGTACTTACTCACACATCTAGTACTTACTCACACATCTAGTACTTACTCACACACCTAGTACTTACTCACACGTCTAGTACTTACTCACATCATCTAGTACTTACTCACACATCTAGTACTTACTCACACATCTAGTACTTACTCACACACCTAGTACTTACTCACACACCTAGTACTTACTCACACACCTAGTACTTACTCACACATCTAGTACTTACTCACACATCTAGTACTCACACATCTAGTACTCACACATCTAGTACTTACTTACACATCTAGTACTTACACATCTAGGTCTTACTCACACATCTAGTACTTACACACACATCTAGTACTTACTCACACATCTAGTACTTACTCACACATCTAGTACTTACTCACACATCTAGTACTTACTCACATTATCTAGTACTCACACATCTAGTACTTACTCACACATCTAGTACTTACTCACATTATCTAGTACTTACTCACACATCTAGTACTTACTCACACATCTAGGTCTTACTCATATCATCTAGTACTTACTCACATATCTAGTACTTACTCACACATCTAGTACTTACTCACACATCTAGTACTCACACATCTAGGTCTTACTCATACATCTAGTACTTACTCACACATCTAGTACTTACTCACACATCTAGTACTTACTCACACATCTAGTACTTACTCACACATCTAGTACTTACTCACACACCTAGTACTTACTCACACACCTAGTACTTACTCACACATCTAGTACTTACTCACACATTTAGTACTTACTCACACATCTAGTACTTACTCACACATCTAGTACTTACTCACACATCTAGTACTTACTCACACATCTAGTACTTACACACACATCTAGTACTTACTCACACATCTAGTACTTACTCACATATCTAGTATTTATTCACACATCTAGTACTTACTCACACATCTAGTACTTACTCACACATCTAGTACTAACTCACACATCTAGTACTTACTCACACATCTAGTACTTACTCACACATCTAGTACTTACACATCTAGTTCTTACTCACACATCTAGGTCTTACTCACACATCTAGTACTTACTCACACATCTAGTACTTACTCACACATCTAGTACTTACTCACACATCTAGGTCTTACTCACACATCTAGTACTTACACATCTAGTATTTACTCACACATCTAGTACTTACTCACACATCTAGTACTCACACATCTAGTACTTACTCACACATCTAGTACTTACTCACACATCTAGTACTAACTCACACATCTAGGTCTTACTCACACATCTAGTACTTACTCACACCATCTTGTCACTAAGTAATGTTGTGTTATGTGTCAGCGGTGTACTTAAAATATGGACTCGTTGCAAAATAATGTTTCTACACTAAATGTACTATTTTATATACACATTTATGAGATTGATCACTGTTCGTTACCTTCACTTTTTCATTGCAATTCATTCATGATATCATGACGTAGCTGAAAAAGCAATTGAGAAAAAAAAAACTTGAAAGTTGGTGGGCTATTACTTTGAATGGAATCCGTAACTTATTAACCAAAACATACACTATCGAATTTTGCATAGATACATGTAATGATAAAGGAAACTGGAATCTAAGCAGCCCAAAGAATCAGTAGTTTAGAAACCGTATCATTATTGCTTGGCTTTTTAGTTGCATGCACAATGTAAGTCATTCTTAAAGAGACTTTAAAATATATATATCTTACGTCTTCTTGCCAGCCATGTATAACATCTCGTATGTCGGCATCTAGGTCATCAGGGTCTTCGCTGTAATTCTTGATGACATTTTCAAAGACGTCTTCAGGGTATATCCCAATTTTCACTAATACGTTGACATCATAGTAAAATATAAACACGAATATAATTCCCACCAGTTGAATGAATAAAAAGAATGTCACCACCAGGGAATACTGAAAAAGATATTAAATGTGCATGTCAAAGGTATTGCGATCTTAGGGCCGGGGGTAAATTAAAAGGGCCTGAACAAGATTTAAGCTGAAAATTTTAAAATTCTATTTGACCATTTTTATTGTTTACAATGCCTAACGAAGGTAGTTCTAATGTTACTAGTTTATTTAACCTATGTAAACAAAAACATGGCACGAGCCTTGTTTACATAACAAGGACTTGTGACCTCTGTATCTCCCATGTACCTTGACTACTGACATTCAAAATTTTGCTGATCGTTAGTAATACCTTAGTTAAGCATTCTAAACATTAAAAATCAAAAAATAGAATTTTCAGCTCAAATCGTGTCCTTGTCATTTTAAGCCACAGAATGAAACAATTAAATTACCTTTCTTTGATAAAACGCTTCATGCCTTGGCAAGTATATGTGTTAGATATATAATCACCCGTATTTTAATGTTGTTATGAAACTCATGCATTTAAAACAGTATTGTGTAAATCATTGAATGGATTCTGATTTTGCATTTGTCCATAAATTACATCATGTTATTACTTCATATTGCAGTAGACTTTACTATATTCATATTACAAGGCAATGTCGACAAAATGTTGTAATAGGAGAAGACAATTTAAATATAAGACTTTGTTTCCAATCCATTTGACTTTTTGTCAATAAAACACGTTCAATTCATTTGAATCAGAACGAATAATAGTATTGCATATTATGTATTGTATATTGATTCCTGTGAACTATGAAAACGAATATCAGCTCAACATCTAGAATATAGTCTGCGCTAAATCCTGCAAAGTAAATGCTAGTTGTGGTCTGACATTTTCACCCATAACACCGGCTTTGGTCGAAGAGGATGGTTGTCAAAATGAAGAGGATGGTTGTCAAAATGAAGAGGAGGGTTGTCAAAATGAAGAGGATGGTTGTCAAAATGAAAAGGATGGTTGTCAAAATGAAGAGGATGGTTGTCAAAATGAAGCGGATGGTTGTCAAAATGAAAAGGATGGTTGTCAAAATGAAGAGGATGGTTGTCAAAATGATAATCAAGTGCAGTAAAGTTAAGGAACTGTGATAAGATCCAGTTTACAGTCCCAGAAAAAGCAGTCCCACCGCAATACTGATTCATCACCAAACGGAATCGTCTTTACAATATCTCGTTCTGCAGCTGTATGTTGACGCCATAGACGCATTCGTCCATCTGTGATATATAGCAAAAGGCGACTCTCGGGGATCCGGGTTAGAATAGGTCCTCAGTATCCCTTGCTTGTCGTAAGAGACGACTAAGTGTAAAGAAAATGGATCCTTTGGGTCTATTTTGGAAGAATTAGACTATACTTACTATTCTTAATATGGTATCAATTTCACGGAGGGACCCCAAGGCTCCTAGAAAAGCGATGATTGTAGCTATACACCCCGCAATCAGAAAAATCAAACTGGGATCAAGCAGAACATCTGAAAACGAACTAATCTTTTTCTCCTTCTCGTAGAGGATCCATGACATCAAGCCGACAACGACTAAAGCACCAGCCTGAAAAATATAGGCCATGTTATTTTGTTTCTTCGCCTGTTTATTTGGCGGCACAAAAATATAAGGCACATACAATGTTTTGATGCGTTTCCTAACTATATTGTACTGACAAATACGTTGATGTTACAGGAGTTTCAACAGTCTTGTTTAAAGTACATCAAGATGTTAGGGGGGGGGGGGGAATCAAATATTCATCTTCAGTGGGAAATTAATCATCATACTTAGGTTTTCCAATATTTTTCCATGTGTATATTTTAATGTTGAATGACATTTTACAATTTCCTGTTGTTGACATAAAATCTTCAGTTTATGTATGTCAGACATCTTAATAAGGTAGGTAACCTACACATGTATAAAAGACTATACAAATTGAACTCATAATAATGCAGTTATAAAGTTACTACATCTTTTTTATCATTAAACAGATGTAGTTCGATGCTTATCATACCGACACTTTCTAGAGAAAAATCGGGTGTATTGATCTTACCCTGGTCCGTCCGTCACACTTTCTTCTTCCTCAAACTTCTCTTTTATTTCAAGCCATTAATCCTTAAGAATATGATAGATGGTGTCCTGTAGATGTGCAATTAGGTTTTGGAATTTTCAATTTTATGATAGGGGCAAAATGGGGGATATGTTTTAAAAAAGAAAAACCAGGTTCCCAGAAGTCCTCATACATGTATATTTTACGCAATTTAGCCACATCATCTTTTGGAAGATGGTTGGTGATGTCCTATAGATGTGCAATAAGGTTTTGAAATTTTCTTTACTACACCATGGGTGGGGGGCAAAAGGGTCGAAAGCGAAGTTTTTCTACAAAAACCGATTCCATGAATAGGTACTCTTACAATTCACGTAGTAACCAAATCATCTTTTGAATGTAGGTGTCTTGTACACGTGTAATATGTTTAAGAATTTTCAATTTCACCCTGGGGGCAAATTGTGTGTTGATTGATTGATTGATTTACGTCGAGAAGTTTGAAGAAGGTGAAGTACGAGAATTTTAGACCTATGCTTAGCGCCATAGCAGTAAGGGTTCTTTATCGTGCCAACGCCTGTCGCGACACGGGATCTGGGGTAGAGAAACGACGGTTTTCTATAGAAATAACCTGGTTCCAAAAACTACTTCTACATTTTATGCAGGAGCCAAATCATCTTTTGGGAAATGATTGGTGGTGTCCTTTAGATGTGCAATAAGTTTTCGGAATTTACTCTTTCACATTGAGGGGAAATTGGGGTAAAAAAAAAAACGACAAACAAAACCCAGTGCCCCAGTACAAATTGCTATCTCAACCATTTTAAAGATATTTGAACAATCAAACAATTAGCGGGGTTGGGATTACCCTGGGGCTTTTGACCATCATAATTGATATGTGCAACAGGAATGTATATGGTTTAGGGTTCAGGACCTCATTTGTTTTAAATATATTCCAACAATTTAATATGACCAATCGTGGTAGCTCAATGATAGAGCGTTCTCTTCGATCCCCGCTCCTGTCATGACCGCGTCAAACCCAAGACGTTAAAATAGGTAGTGTTTGCTCCTTCGCCAAACGCTCGTTATTTGGAAGTGAGAATCACGGCTCTTACGGATATGACCTTAAAACGGAGGTCCCGTGTAGCGACAGGCATTGGCACGATAAAGAACCTCACTGCTACGGCCCTGAGCGTTAAGGAGGTATGCTACACCAGAGAAATTTGCTTTGGTTGAAAAGTGGAGGATATGTACAACAATATTTTAAATTAACTTTATTTAGTCAAAAAATGCAGTTTTAGCAGAAAGCAATCAGAACAAAATTTAAAATCCCTGCTGGACTCGAACCCACGATCTACAGTTCAGCAGTCAACGTGCTAACCTACTGAGCTACCCAGCCAGGCGATGGTTTTTTTAAATGAATAGACACATTGCTGATATAAATATTTTCATCCATATTTTAAAAGGAAGTCAGCCATTATGACGATGTGGAGTATCTAAATTTAGATAGGTCTAAATTTGATGAACTTCACCTACAGCTAGTGACGTCTCAATATGAGTGAAAAATTCACGACGGGACGTAAAAAAAAAATCAACCAATCAACAATTATGAAATAGGGTTTGGAGTGATTCCCAGGGCACTTGCCCAACAGAATAATCAATGCATCTTGACATATAGAACAAGAATATATATGGTAACTATTGTGACTTCATTCCTAGTTACATAATCGCGACGGAGAGGATATTACAATTGTATGAGGGTACTACTGTGTCTTATGACAGCATCTAATTTATTGCGTTGAAACCGGTAATAAAATGTACTTGATCTGCCCTGTTTTGAGCTCACGATGTAAATTCTTATAGACAATGCGGGAAACCGATGTAAGACGTATAACAATATAACTTTTATGTAACTCCTGTGAAGTGATATGTAATAGATGTGACCTTTATGTAACTCTTGTGAAGTGATATGTAATAGATGTAACTTTTATGTAACTCTTGTGAAGTGATATGTAATAGATGTAACTTTTATGTAACTCTTGTGAAGTGATATATAATAGATGTAACCTTTATGTAACTCTTGTGAAGTGATATGTTATAGATGTAACTTTTATGTAACTCTTGTGAAGTGATATGTAATAGATGTGACCTTTATGTAACTCTTGTGAAGTGATATGTAATAGATATGCAACTATTTTTGAGTGAGTCGTTAGATAATCAAAGTTATTCTATTATCAGATTAAATCGTTCTTTTCAAACTGATTTTGACAACGGATTACTCCGTTTACGTTGTCAAGATAAAAGACTTACGGCGGATATCTCCGGTTAACAGGGGATGCTCACTCCTCCTAGACACATGATCCCATCCCTGGGTCTGTGTTTGCCCTGACCTGGATTTTACATTTTATAGGATCTGAGACTGTTTGTTATATTCACCTTTTGTATTGTGTACATAACTGTTCGTGAACGAATTATGAAAAATGAAATTCATCAATTAGAATGTTTACAGACTAGATTTACAATACAAACTCAATAAATAACATTAGTTTGCAGCTTACAAGAAGTGTAAAATTAATATTTACATTTACACGCACTTTATGTTCAACTTTATGGTCAACACAAAAAAGGGGGTTTGCCTTTTAAACCAACAAGATGATTCTCCATACCCTTCTGATCAACCCATCTCAACGTCTACGTTAGATACAAAGGCAGCACAGGAGGGTGATACTGAACAGAGCTACATGTTAGATCACAGATCTTACTGATCTACTACTACTAAGTACGAACCTCGGTTAACGTCCCTACCTCCTTATACACCTCAGAATCTTACATCCGAAGGCTGCAAACATATTATTCAACGAGTTCGTTCCGACTAAATTTTGTTGGAAGGATTTCTAAGCGAAACCTACACAAATAAAGTAATTTATTGTTACTTAAATCTTTCATAACCGTAAAATAACTTATCTAAACGAATGAATCCTAATATGTCTTGGAAATGCTAATAATTTCATTCGAATCGGTACACAAGATTTGTTATGGAATGAGAGTACCAAACCCCCGTATGCGTAACCCGGACTTACCCAAGATTGAGCGGAGGTATAAATGTCTAGGTGTTGCGTGATTGGCTAATATCAAGAGTGAAATTATTTGGAATTAAAAGAAATATTATAGAGGTTCAAATTAATTGTCAGGATGAAAAATTATCGCACAAAATCGCGAAATGACTGAGGAAATTACCATGGTAGGGGTGTGCTTAAAATGAAGTGTGTAATTTACTGCAGATTGCTATGTGTTGTAAAAAAAAAAAAAAAAAAAAAAAAAAAAAAAAAGTACAAATATGGCCTATAAAAGGCACGGGACCCTATATATTTTTTGTCATTTTTTATCAACACTTGGAATGAACTTTGAAATGTTTGCCGTCATTTGTTTAAAATCGATATAGTTAATTAGTGAGAGGGCCAAAGGTTAACATTGAGTTCTATGGGAAATGAATTGGTACTCTTTTCCCTTATGAGTTGACGTATGATTTTTTTTTTTAGGATGGGTTTTCCAAAATACGAAAATACTGTTTATAGTTTTTCAGAAACATTTATTATTTAAATCAGAGATTATTTTCAAATATGTCATGCTGCCAAGAAATTCAGCTATATCTTTATTATCGCCATTTTCCTAAAAATGTCCTTGCTTCTGCTGGGTTCCATTTTCGTTTTGTAACTTGTTCTACATTCCATTCTGTATTGTTAACTTATCCACCTTCACCTTGTCAATCTCTCACCAGAGGGCGCGCTACGCAAGCTTTGTGGAACGTAGCGTAACGCCCTCTGGTGAGAGAATGTCACCTTGTAGGTTGGCTTTCGTTTCGTTTTCAAAATATTGATGATCGAGTGCTAATGTCTTGCGTCACGTATGTGATCTGTGTTAGATTAAGTTTAAATATATGAAACATGAATGAGTGGATTAAGTCGGAAGTGTCATAAAGCAAGCTTTTTCTGAAGGAGTGGTTTCAGCGGCGAGAATGATAGAGGTTATGCTGTAATAAAAATAAATTAGATAGATGAAAGAAAATCCAAAAAAGATGAATATAAAATGTAATGAAAATAAATTAGATAGATGAAAGAAAATCCAAAAAAGATGAATATAAAATGTAATGAAAATAAATTAGATAGATGAAAGAAAATCCAAAAAAGATGAATATAAAATGTAATGAAAATAAAATTAAAAACAAATATAGACATACATTATAAGATAGAATAAGAGAGTTGCCGCTGAACCTCTAGCTGGCAGGAGCACCTACTCGCCCACATAGTACATTGTATATCATAGCCTGCCCTGTTCTTTTTGGAAATATTTTTCTTAGTACACTAGTAAATTACATAAATTGTATAACAGACTTTTATTACATCATAATTTAAAGCTGTCAAAATTAACTGCATACATTTATCTCTTAGATTCGTCAAGTTTTACAAATGTCAAATACATGTACACCCCTACCGTACATTGATATGTACATTTATTCCATCATAAATGTTCATTCCATCGCTATCGTGTTCCCGAGAACCATGTGTGAAGAAAACGGAATCGGGATACTTACTGATCTAATGGTTCAATCTAAAAAGACTTCAAAAGAGTTTTCCAAGTCAACATTTAAATTGTGCCAGTGATAATGAACCAAGGGACATTATTGAAATAATCTAGAGTCTTCGGTCTTAACGATCTAGGTTTTCTCTTCTGTTTTTGTTTTTTTCTGTTGTGTGTGTTTTGTTGGGTTTTTTTTATTTTACTTTTGGACATGTGTACCTTTGTTGTGTTTTATTTGAAATCCCCAAACTATTTACGTACCAGTTGTAATCCACACTTAGGGTCATTCTATCTAAGCAATATAAGTTTCATTATCTACATACAGTTTTTAAGTGAAGGTATTTCTCCCACTGATATATAGCAGTTTCATAGATATTTTAATCCAGGTTGGGTTGCAATTATTCGTGTTTAATTGGTTCAGTGGTTTTAAGAAGTAAATCCTTGACGTGGTCGTGAACATAGTAAATATGCATTAATCATCATGTATGGTAACTTTACGCATGCTCGGAAATCACAGAACTTTTCCAAATTCAATGGCATCAAAACGTACAATTTTTCAACACTTTACAATACCATTCCTCACGATTAATTACAGAATAGGCTTATTGACAACATAGACAACTGAGTCTTCAATAAAAATGGAACTCGGAAATATTCATATATTAGCATCTATTCGTGTCTAAAAGACAGGTGCCTTTATTTTACGAGAAAAATATTTTTCCTTTGTGTATAAGCTGTACCTATATAAGTCGGGCTCGGATGGCTTCGTTAAGATCCTATATAAAGGGTCGGGATTGCTATACGCATTCTTTTGGGCCACGGATCTCAAAAGATGCAGACGCAATGAAAGATTTGCAAAAAATATCGTGTAATTTCGCTTTATGATTTTGATAACCACCCTCCCACCACCTGTATTGTAAAGTGTTAAAACTGTCATAAGTGTTGGTATCTGGTGTTGCTGTTCTCTGTACAACACTCCAGGATCGGGAACATCCGTGCCATTATTGTAATGTATAAAGAAATGTCATGGCGGGTTCTGCTTCCTTGGAATGATGTGTGAAATAAATGGTGTAAGCGCACACCAAGCCAACTGAGAACTCAATATTTGAGGTGAATTTGCACTACACTGAACTGACGCGTTATGCACAATGAGATATACTTTGGAGCTATAATACAAATTTTAAGTTTGAGATATTACAATATGTGAAGTTTGAGAATTGAGATATGTTTGATTTGTGTTTGTCTGTGCGCTGACTATCCTCGGTATATAATACCCGGGGTGATTAGTGTATACACATTTGATTATGAGTTTGTTGGGTTTGCCCCGTTAAAGTAGCATTGCACGTTTGTATTTCCTCTTGTCACGGCCAATCCTTCCCAACAATGAAATAAATAACTAATATTCATTGTTTCCATGTTCTCTGTATAAATAATGTGATCAATAATTTCGAAAACAAAAATGTTAAACACTACTCTGATTCTACCCGCAAGCGCTCAAAAGTTTATATTAAAAATATGGTGGAGTTTCATATTGACAATACATGTATTAATGAAGACCAGGATGTCAAACAATCTTTTGGCATTCCCACACGCACAAATTCTTTTGTACTCTCACGGACCCCTGAATCTATCAGAGGTGGGAGCGAGTGCCTTGGAGTAAGCATCTCCTGTTGACTAGTGACACCCTCCATGAGCCGTATATCTTGATCAGATAAACAGATTCATCCGCAGTCAAACTTAGTATGTAAAGAATGGTCTAACAAATGACATGAAACACGTCAGGCAACTTTCAACCTCGCGATAGTTTGTATTTAGAAATTAGATTGTTATAACGACCTTAGAATTTGCAAAATGCTGACTCTAAACGAGATTGTTGGAACTCCTGTAACATTAACTTGCATATATTTGGCAGTAGCCTGCATCGATTTAAAAAGTGATCATACGCAGAACATGCTCTTGTGTATCGGAAAAACAATACGCATGTGGTATTCCTACTCAAATATGGAATGTTGACGATAGAAAAGCTGAAGTCACCCTGTTTGTCATAACGATGAGTTGTTAGTATACTGTTAACATTTATGTTCAATAAAATATCTAAGTATGAAGCCGATGTGGAAGACTGTATGATGCCTTTTATTTCGAGTTCATTTGTAAATGTCAAACTGAAGGTCACAACAAGATATTTTTTCATCCCATGTAGAAGCTTTTGAATGAAGTCTTATCTCGTAAGATGTGAAGAATGTGCTAAATGTGAAGAAGAAATCTCCTACGACGAATAATCTTTTATCAATATTCATTTTCAACCGTATGTAGATTCGATATATCCTTTTGAACTCAAATTAAAACGTGTTCGTCCCGGTTAATATGGGATTATATCAATACCAGAATTATATTTATTTCATATAGATTTTACTTAACAATTTTATATTTACATTTTTGTGTCTGTTTATAATTCTTATTTGATATTATTGTTTCAAACATTATGTTCCTGGTTATTACTTTGATTATAGATTTATTTATTTTATGGTAGCAATTCAACATTAACATGTTTATTTCTGTTCATGATTCTAATTGCATAATTTTGTTCTAACAATTTTCTAACATCAAATCTATTTCGCTATAATTTTCTAGCTTGCGTCTAACGATCACATTTTTGTATATTCATTATTGTTTGCAATATTAGCTTTGAATGAATTGCTGTAACAAATCTGTTTCCATAAGCATATTTAGAAACTCAAATCTAAAAATGGAGACAAATTTACTTGTGAAAATTATTTTCAACAATATGTGTTTGTAAAATACTGATGCCCCAAGATTACAACATTTTAAGGAATATTTTTCAAAGGTCAATTTCAAGGTCACAAGGTTAACAAAGTTGGTACCAATGGAAAGGTTTTCTCACATGAAATACATATGCTAAACATGAAAGCAGTGTCTCGCGGTTTAAAAAATATGGCTTATATTAAAATTTAAAATTAAAAGTAGGTCAAAGGTCAATGTAAAAGTCATCAGGTCAAAGATTTTGCTAACCATGGAAAGGTTCTGCCACAAGGAATTCACATGCTAAATATTAAAGCTATACTTTTTATCTTGTAAAAGGTACAACCAAGATTAAAGATGTTTTGAAATTTCCAAAAATCAGGTCACAGGGTCAACAAACCTGGTTTCGTAGGAAAGGTCTTCTCACAAAAACTGTACATGTTTGAGATAAAAACAGTACTTCTTACGATTTGAAAGATATGGCTTATATTGTGATTTACTGAAAGTAGGCTCCCGTGGGGATCCGGGTCAGAATAGGTCCTCTGTACCCCTTGCTTGTCGTAAGAGACGACTAAATGGGGTGCTCCTTCGAATGAGACTGCATAAACCGAGGTCCCGTGTCGCAGCAGGTGTGGCACGATAAAGACCCCTCCCTGCTCAATGGTCATAAGCGCCGGGCATAGGCCTAAATTTTGCAGCCCTTCACCGGCAAAGGTGACGTCTCCATATGAGTGAAAGATTTTCAAGAGGGACGTTAAACAATATACAACCAATCTACAAGTAGGTGAATATAAAGGTCAAATATGTTGGTGACAATGAAAAGATCTTGCCACAAGGAATACACATACCAAATATAAAAGGTCTACCTCTTATGGTGTAAAATATATGACCAAGTTTAAAGTTTTTTCACAGACAGACAGGCAAATAGGTCGAAAACTAGATGCCCCCGAATCTTCGATTCCGGACATAAAAATTTATATTGTTGGTAACCCGGATGAAAAATAATATCCCTGTGTGTGGGTGCATGCGTCGGGCCGTATCACTTCGACTTTTATATCTTCTTCATATTTAATAGGATAATATATGTATTCATATTAATTTGTGGCAAGGTTGGGTGTAGTTTCATTTTCAGTTCTACGACTACCGACAACAATTTATAAAGATCCAATCGTACGCCTTGGCGAGGAATTCAGGAAGTAATTATTTTCACATTGTAAAACTCTAGACTACTTTGACATTATGACGATGGCATGGTATTAATCACCTTTAAGTTGGAAACAATTACTAGAAAGGGAGACCAAATCGAAAGAAAGTATAAAGTAAAAAAAAGAAAGTAAAAAAATATAACAAACAAGGCACACATGTGCAAAAATGCTACCCTTTAATACACTTGTACTTCCAATAGTGACGATTTACTCGTCGTTTGGCCGGTTTTATGAACTGGTATAGCATATGTTGCTCTGACTCGTAGTTGCGAGTCCCACTCATGGTGCCTTTGGATAAGACGCCTGCTGCCTATTGTATTTATGTTCCACAGGAGCTAAGCCCGTTTTGGGCCCGAACTCTGTGATACCATAAATATAGAAAGGGGTCTAACTCTGACAAAGATAAAAAAAAAACTAACCACTCGTTTCAAATGCCTAAAAATCTTAAACGACTTAGTTTTCCTCAGCAGCATCAACTGTTGACAAGATCTGCCATTTTAATGAATACACTAAATACCCGAAATGTCTACAACTTTAAAGAAGGGGGAAATGGGTAATAATAATCAAAATGAAATAGAATAAACAAAACCAAAAATTTAAAAAGCCAAGAAATAATGTTCAATTTCCTTCTCTAAGTGCAATATCACAAGAATAATGTTTTGATCAATTTTAAGGTATTTGAGATTTTAAGTCTATCGGGTATTTAGTGCGTTCATTAAAACGGCAGCTCTTGTCAACAGTTGATGCGGCTGAGGAAAAATAAGTCGTGTAACGTCTACATGAAGAACATTATTAAAATATGAGGAAGTAAGTAGCGTATAATTTATGTGAAATTTTAATTGACAGGTCCGAAATCTTCCATACTAGTCTGAATTTCGCTGCTGTCATAGGCGAGAAACGACTCCGTGACCTGGACCGGTAAATGTCCTAGTAAAAATAAACAAGTGAATATCTTTGTTATTTTAAGTACCAGTGACTTGAAATTTGGCATGCAAGTAGTTAAAACATTAATCTATGCGAGGAAAACGACAAATTACGCATAGCTTACCTAGTTTAAGATTTTTTTAGGCATTTGAAGCGAGTGGTTAGTTTTTTATCTGTGTCAGAGTTAGACCCCTTTCTATATTTATGGTATCACAGAGTTCGGGCCCAAAACGGGCTTAGCCCCTGTGTTATGTTCAGCAGCCTTGTGCGACATATCATATCTACATGCCAGTTTACAGCGTCTTCCGTGTGACGCTCGCCTTTTATCGATCGGAAACAGACCACGCGAGTTACCACTTCAAAATAACTTTCTAGAAAATATAGAATTATAAACAGTAACCAAAATTGTGAAAGCAAGGATATAGAAGTAAGATTATAGACAGAAACAAAACAGTTGAAATAAAATTGTTAAAACAAAAATGTTAAGATATAATTGTGGTGCTGATACACCTCCTTAAGTTATATGCGGTACTTCCTTCCGCTGACATTTCAAAGAAAGAAATCAAGAATTATCTAACTCTTTGACATCTAGAAAAATCAAGTGCTTGTGAAGGGAAGATACAAAAATGTTCATCTAAAAGGTTGCAAACTGGACTAGAGAAAATCAAGCCAGTTTGTTTTACTTGGATTATAGTCACGTACAGGACTCGGTGTATACGTTTTAGATTATCGTAGGAATTCGATAGTACCTAGTCTTTATAAAGGTATCATTTTACGTGTGTCACGTGGAAATTTGTCACAATAACAGCGATGAGGCGATGAACATGACTTTGATACGTAGATTGACAAAAATTGGGTTGTTGTTTTCATTTTAAGAATATCACATCGTCAAAATGGCAACCTCGCTTTAGAGACACAAATGGAGAAATAAATTTCATCAATGTATTGTAGGAGTTTCAATTCTTTAAAGCTACGTTCTACTAGATTCGCATATTTTACTAAATATGGTTAATTTCCAAGTTGATTTCAAAAGGTCATCATAGATATCTTCCCATTCCATCAAAGCTGTTAAAAGTGTTAAACATCATTAAGAATATCTGTAAAGTAGCAATATAGCATGGGAACTCCGTCATCGACAGTTACAGAAATTATTATTCATGTTATCCTGAGAGAAAAACAGTTTTAAAAGTTTAAACTCCCCCAGTGAAGAATTACCTATGCATCCAGTAAACAGTTGTCTACAGATACAAGGGTGGTATACAAGTTTTACGTAAGAAGGTTTCGTACTTACCAGAACAATCAAGTTAAACAGAAATATGAAGTGCTTTAAACACGGGTTGATACCGCTTCTAGACTCCGCAGTCCTCCTTCGACCCTTCGCCATTTTCAGACATAAATTTCCTTACATTTACAACACGCACCCTCGCCGTCACGGTATGTAAACAATACAAAGCGCATTTCCCCCTTGTGTAATAAGATATAAATCTGGTCATAGATACTTTTTTTTTTACACATGTAAGGCAGACTCGGGAATATTCAGTTAACTTTCGATACATATACACAGTGTAGCAGCCTTTAAAATTGTGAATAAAAATATGTAATGTAAATCAGGTTGTATTAATGTGAATAATAAATAGAGGTAGATGTTGTCATCATAACACAAGTGACTCCTGGACCTCGTCCGGAAGTATGCCTACCCAGGCTTCAGAAAGTCCGGATATATTTCTGTTACACATGTCCGTCCGTCCGTCTGTCACACTGTCTTGGCATTTGAACTTTTCTTACATTTTGATAGGTTGCTGAAAATCCGTTTGTATATGAATATCTTTATTCTGGGTTAGGTGCAGAACTGCAGCTCTCATAGGAAGAACAGGGATATAGGTTCACACTTTATATGTAAAAAGTTCTAGGCGCCATTAAGGTCGTACATCCCCTCATCTCCAGATTTTGATATTAAACAAGAGTACCGCAAACGGTACAATGTACGCCTGTCGGACAGTGAAATTCAACCTGGAAGCATTTTGTGCACTCTGAATTGATACAATACACATTCTGAATAGAAAAGCCTTAAAGTGGGTCATGGTGCACCAATCCATCTGACATGTGAACTGAGTATGTATTACTCTGAAAGTGAGGTTGTGACAAAATGTTGGTGCAATATCTATGATGATAAAAAGTCCAGGAAACCATTTGATCTACTTTTAGTCCTAACGTAGGTCATATCATGGTGCACCATTTAAGTTGAAATTGACTTAATTATACCCCTAAAGTACTGTAGGTCATAGTGCGCCAATCCAACTGAAATGCTAACTGCAATTGTCTTCGTCGGAGAGGAAGCCTTTGACTAAATATCAGTGCAATATCTGTATCCATAATGAAAAAAAACCGGAAAACTGTTTGACCTATTTTAGCTCAAAAGTAGGTCAAGGATGGACCAATCCAGCTGAAATGCAAACTGAACTTGTATTCCTCTGAGAGGAAGCCATTGACTAAATATCAGGGCAATGTCTTTATCCACAATGAAAGCAGGTGTACCGCAAACGATACAATATACACCCGTCGGACAGTGAAATTCAACCTGGAAGCATATTGTGCACTCTGAATTGATACAACACACATTCTGAATAGAAAAGCCTTAAAGTGAGTCGTGGTGCACCAATCCATCTGACATGTGAACTGATTATGTATTACTCTGAAAGTGAGGTTGTGAAAAATGTCGGTGCAATATTTATCTTGGATGATAAAAAGTCCAGGAAACCATTTGATCTACTTTAGCCCTAACGTAGGTCATGGTGCACCAATTAAGTTGAAATGTGAACCGACTATGTATTTCTCCAAGAGGGAGGTTGTGTCTAAATTTCAGGGCAATACCTGTGACCACACCAACAAAAATTCTGGCAAACTCTTTGACCTACTTCTACTCCTAAAGTACTGTAGGTCATAGTGCGCCAATCCAGCTGAAATGCTAACTGCAATTGTCTTCCTCTGAGAGGAAGCCTTTGAGTAAATATCAGGGCAATATATGTATCCGAAATGAAAAAAAGCCCAGAAAACTGTTTGATCTATTTCTAGCCCAAAAGTAGGTTAAGGATGGACGAATCCAGCTGAAATGCAAATTGAACTTGTATTCCTCTGAGAGGAAGCCTTTGACAAAATATTAGGGCAACATCTGTATCCGGAATGACAAAAAGTCTGGAAAACTCTTTGACCTATTTTTAGCCCAAAAGTAGGTCAAGGATGGACCAATCCAGCTGAAATGCATACTGAACTTGTATTCAAAGAAGAGGCCTCCATGGCCGAGTGGTTAGATCATCGCGCTCAAAAATTACGCGGCCTCTCACCTCTGGTCAGCGCGGGTTCGAATCCCACTCGCGTCGGTAAGTGAGAAAGTTTCCCAGTTTCCTTTCAGAAAGTCGGTGGTCTCTTCCCAGGTACATTGTATCTGGGTTCTCTCTTCCACCAATAAAATACTGGTCGCCACCAGATAACTGAAATATTGTTGAGTGTGGCGGAAAACATCAATCAATCAATCAATCAATCAGTCAGTCAATGCATTCCAAGAGAAAGCCTATGAATAAATTTCAGCGCAATATATGTATTCGTAAAGAAAACTGTTTGACCTATTTTTTCCAAAACGTAGGTCAAGGATGGACGAATCCAGCTGAAATGCAAACTGAACTTGTATTTCTCCGGGAGGAAGGATTTGACCAAATATCAGGGCAATATCTGTATATGTAATTAAAAAAGCCCGGAAAACTTTTTGACCTATTTTTAGCCCAAAAGTAGGTCAAGGACGGACCAATCAAGCTGAAATGCAAACTCACTCTTACAATTCTTGAGGGAGAAATTGTGACGAAAGTTGTACATTCATTCGTTACGGGGAAAAAGTCCAGAAAACATGACACTGGACGGACGGACACCCGGACAGACAGACAGACGCACGGACAGCTCCATAACATAATACGTCCCGTCTAATGACGGGCGTATAAAAATCCCAAGCCTATTTTACCAATACACCTACGTTAAAAATGTTAGAGTTTTGTAGTATTGTGAATACGTTTGGAAGTACATTTCTAATTTCTCTTGAAGAGGAATTATGAAAGTAAAATCAAAAACAGAGTCCGTGTACCTGTTATTGAACTACAGGGTGTTACTTGAAAAAATTTTAAAATGTATTTTGCTTTATTAGCATAAACTAGCTCTGTCGGTGTCAACACAAAATGAGCAACATATATCAATAAATACACCAATCCAATAAATATCCACGAACACGTATTCCAACAACATCAACATTAAAAACATTGGAAATAAATATTGATTGATTGGTGGGGGGGGGTTGCTTTTTGTTTGTTTTTATTTTTTTTTATTAATTTTTTTTTTTTTTTTTTGTTTGTTTGTTTGTTTGTTTGTTGTTGTTGTTGCTTGAAGTACGTAAAACAACGTCAAACATTCTATTGTTCAAATTACACAAGTAACAATGTCTGGCCTCAAATATAAGATGGAACTTAAATAGTGGGGTTGTATATTAAAGTTATGAATTAATGGCCCAAAAACTTAATTTCTAACACAATTTTGGGTAAATGAATGTAGACACTTTAGGGGTATAAATATTGACAATATATTAGATAAAACAGAAATGATAAAATCGTGCAGATTTAGAGCTTTTTCATTAAACCATCCTTCCGCCACAAAATGTAGGCCTTTCCAAACCCTTAATTCAAGATTTGAATTGATATTTTGATAAATTCAACTGGATAGGTTTAAGTAACAAATGGGTAACACACTTGAACCAATGAAACCAACCCAGTACCTACACAAGTATGACTTCACAAAAATTAGGGAACTAACTTCCTAATATCTAAATATCTACTAAAGGCCCATTGAAACTTAAAATGTTACAGCTTCAATAAATGTAGCCGTGTAAGTTTGCTAGTCAACTTGTACCCCTTTGGTTTCCTAATTCCTATGATCCAATACTTTTCCCCTAATAAACGGAAAACATGTATAATGTCTTTGCAGACTTTTTCGCCACAAATATTATTTCATTTAGATATTTTAGATAAAGTACTGTATATCGTAGAAACTGTCTGTGGGGGAGTCCTACACATAGCAAACACACCCTTCATTGGATATTTGTTTCCAGAAAGAGATGCATAATCAGACCAAGAGAAAACAGAAGAAAGTTGCTGAAAAGATGAGGAAATGAAAAAGGTGCATTTATTACGAACCTTAATGAGACAGGGGCTTCAGACATTGAAGAAAAACTTGATATTGAGATGATTTTAATGCTGCTGATTTTGGCATTTTGAGTGTGCTAAGCCTATTAGAAGATAGAACTCGAGACGAACTTAGACAAGAACCATAAAACATGTTGACAGTGTTAAAGAAGTTTAAGGTCAATCTACTTGAAGAAAATGCGTTGTGTACATTGAGTTTTGTGTGTCAAAAGAACTGTTTGTTACAAAACAATCTGATATTTTGTAGATGTGGGGTCCGATTTCATACAGATCAGGACTTCAGAATGTTAAAAGGTTCCTAAAGGATGAACTCCAACTTCATGATGATTCAAATTTTCAGAATACATTAAAACAATTCCTTTGTTAAATGCCACTCTGATTCCACGCACAAGTACTCTGAAGTTGAAATAAAAACTATGCTTTAGTTTCTCATTGACAATATCTTCGTGGTCTTTGGTGATCAGGTCTTCCAACAGTCTGTTGGAATCCACATGGGCACGAATTGTGCTCCTTTGTTAGCTGACCTGTTTTTACATTCCTATGAAGCAGAATTTATTCAAAAACTTCTTGCCGATTGCTAGACCGTTCTTGGCACACTGATTTTGACTATGGGTAACTCCGTTTACCTGATAAAGATATGGGGCTTACGGCGGGTGTGACTGGTCAACAGGGATGCTTACTCCTCCTAAGCACCTTATCCCACCTCTGGTATAGCCATGGGTCCGTGTTTGCCCAACTCTCTGTTTTGTATTGCTTATAGGAGTTATGAGATTGATCACTGTTCGTTATCTTCACCTTTATAGGAGTTATGAGATTGATCACTGTTCGTTATCTTCACCTTTATAGGAGTTATGAGATTGATCACTGTTCGTTATCTTCACCTTTATAGGAGTTATGAGATTGATCACTGTTCGTTATCTTCACCTTTATAGGAGTTATGAGATTGATCACTGTTCGTTATCTTCACCTTTATAGGAGTTATGAGATTGATCACTGCTCGTTATCTTCACCTCTATAGGAGTTATGAGATTGATCACTGCTCGTTATCTTCACCTCTATAGGAGTTATGAGATCGATCGCTGTTCGTTATCCTCACCTCTATAGGAGTTATGAGATTGATCACTGTTCGTTATCTTCACCTCTACAGGAGTTATGAGATTGATCACTGTTCGCTATCTTCACCTTTATAGGAGTTATGAGATTGATCACTGTTCGTTATCTTCACCTTTCATTAAAGACTGTCGTTTGTTTTGGTTCCTTTGAGAATTATCACCAATATTGTGACGTCACCAACTGTGAAATACCACAAATTTATACCTATGCCTAATTCTCAGGGCCTTAGCGGTGATAGTCCTTTAATGTGTCAATGCCTGTCATGACACAGGACATCCGTTTTTAAGGTAATATTTAAATGACCTGTGACCCTTACTTCTAAATGCTGAGAGTTTGGCGAGGGAGCAATCACTGCCTATTTTTACATCCTAGGTTTGATGGGGTTATGGCTGGAGCTGGGTTCGAACTCACAACTCCCCGCGGACACGGATTGATAAGCTGTCGTATATAAGAGTAGAAGGGATATGATAGTGATGGGTGGATAGAAGTGCCTAGCTTGTGGAGTAATTGTACATATGTAGATTACAGTAGATGAATGTGTGGAGATTTCATTGATGACTCCTTTTGACTTGACATACCACCTGGTATTGGTCATACCTGTTTCATAATAAATTGACTTTCCAGTCATTAAAGAATAGTTTTGAAAATATAGAATTAATCTTTAAGGAAGTTTGAATTTTGTATCAAATTTATACCTTTGATTTGTAAAATCACATAAAATATATTATTGACTTTTCCTATCATATTTAAAATGCATGTTTACTCATATGTATCAATATTTTATGTATTAGATCAATTTGAAATTAGGCTTAGATCCATTTACACGTTATGGTCATATAACTGGGATTTTCCCCTAAAAAATAAGATGGGTCTAAATGAGCTTTAAATAAGTATAGAGGTAAATACCAACGTGCGGGTATTACATATACTTTCCTTATGATAGTTATTATAGCTAATGATTTTTAGCAATAAATTCGTACTAAATGATAGATAATTTTAACATGTAATATCTAGACTATAGTTGAACGCCAACTTTTCGTGAAATAATAGGATCCTCAGTGCCTCACCACAGTTTCCATGTACGAGTTAACAATATTGCACTCTAGCTGTAAACGAAGATGGCAGACTAAATAGTGTGTGGGAAGTTTTGGTATAGTCGGCTTCGATGTATTATCTCCTAAGCAACCAATTGATTTTCTTCATATTTTTCTTCTGATTTGCTGTTTAGGATCAGAAAATGGTATTCTTAACTTGAAACATCTCACTAATAATAATTAATGCTATGAACAAACTTTTAAAAAATATTACAACAGTTCTTTACTGTGATATTACACGTTAATGTCAGTAATGCTTCAGTTTCTATACACGATGAAAAAAGAATGGATTATCAACAGAAATCTACTGAGGTCTATTTTAGCTAGATCTATTATGATAAAGAAGTATTGTCAAGCATTGAATGTTATTTAACAAGTCATGTTAGTATTCATTCATATCAAGTCCAGTTATCCTATAGAATATGCTCCTTACTCGTTATCACCTCAACACAATAAAACGATTTTACAGAGAACGAATGGGGACTGGGTGACGATATTCTAGATTGAACTACAGTTGCTAATTGTGTTTACTGATACATCCAGGGGTCCGTGTTTGCCCAACTATCTATTTTGTATTGCTTGTAGGAGTTATGGGATTGATCACTGTTCGTTATCTTCACCTTGCATTACTCAAAAAGAACATAGACACTCTGAGATATAGAATGAACAACCCAAACAACCTATTACATCTACAGTGTTTATTGCTTATAAAACATGGCAGTATGCAGTGTATAAAAGGGACACGGATTTAAAAGCAGTGCATTTTTGAATACCTGTAATTTTACTTTTATTCTGGTGTTTCGTTTAAATTTCTCTAATTGATTTTTTTTATCCTCTCTCTTCTTTATTCACACCGTGAGATGATCAAATCGCCATCCTTTTTCATAATAAATTTTGCAACAGAAGTTTCAAAATAGAAAAGTAACTTCAAGATTCATAAGTCACGGTTCAAACACAAAGAATCTACAAAACTGGCAGCAAACAAGATGGGGTTGGGGGTTGGAGGGGGCTATAAAACTGAATTTGTAAACCTAGTACATCATGAAAGCTTGGTATTTGTAACAACCGTGTAGAGTCCAGAGATCCTGGTTGTGTGTCCTTCGGTTATTAGTTCCTCGTATAGGAATGACCCCGGGGAGTCGAATCTGGTCACGATGGACTTGGATGCCCAGGGATACAAAGTGATGGTACTACGTCCAATTCCTTCTTGATTGGAATCAATGATTTTCAGTCCATACAAATGAATGGTTAGGAGGTTATTGCCAATGTTGAGAAAGTGAAAATACACATCAGCTCCTAATGGTATTGTCATGTTTTTTATGGTTCCATCTGAATATCCATTGACAGCTGTGAAAAATTATAAAAAAAAAAAAAAAAAAGCGTTTAGTTTAATGATATGCTTTATTCTTAAATTTGAAATTATCACAATCTAAATGTCCATGCCACGAGAGGAAACCCTACTCTAAATGGACCAAAGCGCCAAGCATATATGTATATGTAGGTCAAAATTGTGTCATTCACGTAACATCTATAAGAGGGACGTTAAACTGCAAACCTTCATCATTGGGTATTTCAGTTCATTCCAAAAAGACAAAATACAATAAAATAACAGCTGAAACAGCAATTTAGTGGAATATGCCTCTACTTAAAGTATACTGACTTGCCCTCAGCTTGTGAGATAAAATGAAAATTATTATATTATGATCAACAACTTTTAAACGCTATTTCAGAAAATTGCTAATGATGTTGCTTACCATACAATTTTGAATGTTCTTAAACTGTCCATTGCACAGAGTTGCTACATGTTTAATCTCACGATGTGTAATGCTATTAACCTTACAGCTACTTATTTGGACAACAATGTCAATATGTTTTGGAACACCTTACCTCTAATGACGTTTGCATCAGCACATTTAGGGTCTGAGATGTTGACGATTCCTGTGGAATCCTTCAGGTTGTCCTCATAGTACCAGCTCGCCCTCTCATCTATACTTCCCACCATAAACACCTTCTGCTGAAGGGTGGATTCTACTGTCTCGGAGGGTATCAAGGGGGAACAGATCACTAGGGGGCCAAACAGTCCTGATGGGATGTCTCGCTGGCTGGTTTTGGAGTAATATGGCTATAAAAAGCAATATTATAGAATAGTGATACCGCGTTTCGTGTAATACGTATTGGCTGTTTTGACTTGATGTGTCCTCAATTTTTACCTTCAGTATACAAGAGGTATCTGCACTTCCGGGTCCAATGGACTCTAAAATGTTCCAGGTTATGATTTTTGAGGAGTCCCAGGGAATGCTGTCATCATCTGACCAGTCACTGAGTCCATCCAAATGAAGAGAATAGGGGCGTCTTCCATTGTTTTTAATTTCTTAACAGAATAAAGATATCTACATCCTTAAATGTATATGTACTTTGGTATATTTTAGAAATTTTTACATCGCAAAGTAGTCATCATAAGGTTAAATATACTGGTTCTCCGAGGAAAAAGTTTAATTCAAATAATAATCCATGTAAGAATCATGCAAAGGGTGATTCAGTTATGACCAGATTATAAAAAAAAAATCATTCCCATTTTTTTTTTTTCAAGAATCACAAATTTATATAATCCAAGCGCAAGCAAGATAATGTTCTAAAAAGTTTGCACTGTTTTATTGCATAAAGGGGCACATAATTGTATATAGAATGCATGTAAATTGTAAAGAAAACATGACGAATTGTCTGCCAGATATCTCTGATGCGTACGCAGTATATCAAACACAGGTATGCTCTTTTTGTACAGGTGACATCACAGTAAAATATCAAAATGTTTATTTGTAGGTTCTTTCAGAATAAATCGTTAATTATTAAAATGAATGATTCTTGGGTGAACTGCTATTTAAACATGCATGCATCTTACATGTGTCAAATTATCTATGTCAAATATATCGTATAAATAGCATGCACAATAAAAAAAAATATCTTAATTCTTGGTACCCGATACAAAAGGAAGAATGTCTCATAAACCAGAAGTTTCTATTTTAGATCAGAAAATTTGATATTCCATACATAAAATCCCCCAAGTGTATCTCTGGTCAATACCGTGTCATTTAATGCTAATGATCCATTTATTTATGGAGCGCCAACTTAACATAAACTCAAATAATTGAATATATCTTTACCATTATTAAACGATATCATGTATTCAATCATTACGCGCAATGGTTGAATTAATGCGCGCATCAATTCAATGGACTAGAGCAATAATTTATTTGATCCGCGCAAAAATTTAATTATTACTCTCATCAATTCCATTGATACGCGCTTCGGTATTGTTGAATTATTGCTCGCAAAATTGCATTTGGAGCTCGGTATAACAGATTTTATGATCTCTTTAAATCAAATGAAGATATCTTTTAATTATTAACAACGCTTTTCTACAGGAAAGCAATGCGCGGAATTATTTTAAAGACAGCAGCGATTCAATAAAAGAGATCAATATTTCAATTGTGGATATGTTGAATTGAAGATGATTTCATAGTTGCTCTCTCTTAAAAAAGATAATGCGCGCATTAATTGAATTAATGCTTTCTTCAATTTGATCAATGATATCATTAATCTTTATTAAGGCGTTTACATGTATGAATCTGAATGACCACAGCAAAAAGTCTGAACTGAACCAAAAAAAAAAAAAAAACAGTGTTCAGCGATTGAAAAAGCAATACCTATGGTGATTCTGTCGCCAACATTGGCTGCAAGTTGCGGACCATGCAAAGTTTCGTCTCGTGGATCTGGCTGACGAGTTTCAAACATAAAAAGGTTGCTATAGTACTCAACAAACATAGCCTTCTTAAATCGTGGTCCCATTTGACATCCGGGCAATTTGCTAAAAACGGGTATATACTATATAGTACAGAATTTAATAAACAAGACACGCATCATCTTTCCCATTAATAAAGCTTTCTTATAAATAAGCAACTTTTATCCTGATACGAAGAAAGACAATTACAGAAGTTTGAACTCGATACCTTGTCCAGTCTGAGAGCGACGAATATCCCCAATAGTCCTCTTTAATTCCAATGTTACGAGTAGTTACTTTGCCAGTCAAAATAAAATTACTGGAAGTGCCACACTCATTGACAGAGAGTGTGAGGGATATATTTTCATTCCTGAAATTTCTAACTGTCCAGTTCCCTGTGTAAAAAAAACGTTAATAAGCAAGTCTATTACAATTTTACTGACTCCATCCCGTAAAGGCTTTATTTTTTATGTGAATTATAGTGTGATAGCATCATGTATGTAGCGCATTTTGTAGACTTTCAGCTTGTTTGAGTCGGCCATGACTGTACTTTATGAAAACTGAGTCATTAGCAAATTCTCAACAACAAAACAATTCACCAACTGTAATAGGTGTAGTTAATTTATTAGCGTAACACGAAACAAAACACACCACCGATCGCGGTAACACAGGGGCAAAGCGTTCGCTTCGTAACCAGGTCATGAGTTGGAACCCCGTTCATGCCATGGTCGATTCAAACCTAAGACGTTAACATAGGTAGTGATTGCTCCTTCGCCAAATGCTTGGTATTCAGAAGTGAGAATCTCGGCTCTTTTGGATATTACCTTAAACGGAGATCCCTTGTCGCAGCAGGCGTTTGCACGATAAAGAACCCTCGTTACTACGTCCGTAAGCGCTAAGCATACGTCTAATTTTGTGGTACTTTTAAACCTGCGACTGGTGCGTCTCGATATGAGTGAAAAATTCTCGACAGGACGTAAAACAAACAACCAACTAAATAAAGCACTACATGGCCACACCATGCAACCAATGAACATGTTCAAATTGACACCTGTTTTCGTCATAGTAATTGTGTACGTTGTCATGGAGTTTTCCTTTGCCTCCATTACATTTAGCACATGGCCTCTCTGTTTTATGACATTCCCGTCCACGGAGAAGCTCTGGGGTTCCGCAGTTCCAAACGTCATTATATGTGTATTCACGATTTCTTCAAGACATACAGAGACTAGCGGAAGTGTATAGGGTGGCACGCCGTTTATTTCAAAGTTGGAGATACTGGTAGTCATTTGTCTGTACACTACGAAAATATCTGTCTCTTTAGGTGCCTACAAAAGTGATGATAAATTGATAATCACACATGTATATTTTTTCCCCTAAATATTGTTACTTAAAAGTCGCAGATATATATACATGTAATCAAGGAAATAAAAGGCTGGATAAAGAAGGATATTGTTTGATCGGAGGACAAAAAGCACGTAACTGTTTGCATATATCCCTCTGCGCAGATCTTGACAGGACCAAAAAGAAATGTGTCGTTACTGTGGCCAAGGCCGGACGTGTAGTGACGCACAAGACAAAGTTCGTCAAACAGTGTGGGGCCTACATCGTCGGGGACACTCCAATAGTACGTCTTCAGACTGTTAGCGGCAACTGTGTGTTTACCTGCAATAGAACGTCTCTCTGATTGACAATAGACGGATGTGTTGGAATTAAAATATGCTGATGGTCAAATAAACTACCTCAATCATCAAAATATTTATTTGATTTGAAAAAAAAGTATAGGTATACTGACAAGATTAATTCCGTTTGTTTGTGCCTGACCAAAAGGTGTACCTATACGATCATGCCCGCTACGAGATTTCCCACTACCCACTATGAGTTTTCCCATTACCCACTACGAGATTTCCCACTACCCACTACGAGATTTCCCACTACCCACTACGAGTTTTCCCATTACCCACTACGAGATTTCCCACTACCCACTACGAGTTTTCCCATTACCCACTACGAGATTTCCCACTACCCACTACGAGCTTTCCCATTACCCGCTACGAGATTTCCCACTACCCACTATGAGATTTCCCACTACCCGCTACGAGATTTCCCATTTTTTTTTACGACTTTGTAAGTGTTTCATGGTGTAGCTGCTCTGTTTTAAAAGTAAACAAACTCCGTCATTATCTAAAATATAGGGGTAGTAATTTCGAATTCTATCAGTATTCTATTATTCACAAACCTACATAATCGTCATCATAGAATACTCCCTCGTTCAATTTCCCCACCCTCAATCCATGAGGGTGCAAAGATAGCTCCCTGTCTGCTCGATTGTAGAACACCACTTTGACCAGATCTCCCGTTTCAACATAGATGGTAGGACCCAACCTTCCATTCGTAGGAATACTACTCTTTTTACTCGTTTGAAATCTTGTGTTTGTGTACTCTTGAAATACGATTGGTCCAGACGAGATTCTACAATCCACGTGAAATATATTTCATCAACATTCAACACAAACTAAAAAGGTGTTTTAAGAAACAAAAGTTTTTGACAACATGTATTTTAAACTATTAACCCTTTAGATCGGTCCGCTCTCTCGGCTGCTATGAAATATCTGCGGATGTTTCCAGTAAGACGTTGTGCTGGACGAGAGTTATTGCACGGTGATACTAGCAATCGTCCATAAACTGCAAGAGAAGCAGCTAGAGTGGAGTCGGTTACAATACTCACATTCATATGACGTGTATTATACCCCCACCCCACCCCCCTCTGTGACACTGGTACCTGAATTGATTGTATCATGTAATTAATCGATGTTTTTGCTATGTTGTCACTTTTTTTTCAGTATGGGCTAGTGTACTTTTGTGAAGGTGTGTAAATAGCCGTAGACATTCATATGAACAAAATCAAATTTGAAGTCCCTCAACAAAACGATGCTTTTGAAAAGTTTCAATGAAGACTTGCATGTGCATACTTACACCTTTCAGTACAGTAAACATTTTAAAAAATCACAGATAATTTCAAGCTCAATCACGCTAAGGAACATTACCATATTAAGTAGTTGGATATGAAAATGTATGGTTTCTGGAGCGCATAACTCCGTGATATTTTTCTGTCTTACGATTGCCCGATACATGCTGTGTTGTCAGCAACCATGCTCCCTCTTCTTGCGTTAGAAACTCTGCTGTGACTGTGGCACCAGGGTACAGATTTACAGCATCGACTCTGTAGTAACGAAGGGAAATAGAATGACTATTAACGATAACTTTCAGACTGCGATGGTCGCGTGGTCTTGCAGAAGTTCGATTCTAGTACATGTACATTGTATATGGTTTCAACAAAAATATACCTCTGGCTTCTCACTTCCATCTGATGTCCATAAAGAACAACCGTGTGAATATCGTTTTGACCACCTAATGACGTGAAATACAGACGGACTTTTCTGTTGAGACAAACGTCTATATCAGGCATATTCCCTTCTGTATATCCATTGATTGTTGGGAACACCGTCTGCTGAGAATCATTAGTGGACTTCACAGAGCTGAACCAGCTTTCTCTTTCATACATTGTCCCATAATGAAGGAATATTTCGCGTACACTGGTCGGGGAATCTAAAAACATATAGTTAAATATATATCGGCACAAACTGTCCTTGTACAGGCACCTGAATTTCTGTCAATAAGTCGCTCGATAAAGCCAAAGATCGAAAAATCCTACCCCCTATTTATATATAGAGGGGTTAGGAGTTTTCGATCTTTGGCTTTATTGAGCGACTTACTGACAGAAATGGAGGTGCTTGTGGTTCTTGACGCACAGACCCCATTGGAATTGAAAACAGTTTCAACAACGCTCGCCTGTTTTTGCATTCATTCCGTTGTTTGGCACGTTTTCAGTTCGAATGGGACTGAAAATACCCGAGTATGTGTAAAGGTTATGTCTTGACAATAGGATAGTTGGAAATATCTTAGGATTTTTTTTTAATATCAAAATCTTAAGGCTGTGGCTTAAAAGTTCAGAGATGTAATATCCGAATCGTGCGACAGAAAAGCTGCATCATGAATCAAACGTTCAGGTGGATCTGTAGTTCCATGGTTTTTCCAATTCACACACACCCACCCCCAAGAGCCACAGGTTTGAAGCTATTCCTTCTGTATTTGATAAAAGCAAAGGTGTTTAAATTAAGCCTCATTATTTTTTTTTTTTCGAACACTTAAAACACACGATTCCAAACTTCATTTATTTTTTCCAAAAATAATCATTAGTAACAATTACAGAACATATTTTTTTAAATATCAAAATATCACAATACAGTAGTTGGAAATATTCATCATTGTAATCTAAGAAGCCTGCTGTCCTTATCACTGCAGTGATTAGAAGGAAAGACTAGTTGGTGTGGCGTAAAACCCATCTTCACGTCGTTCATGTGACATATGACAGAGATGAATATTGTTGAAAACTTCCTCCCCGAAGTCCACTTCACCTTTATGAGAGTAGACCCAAGGGGGAATGTATTTTTTACCCGTTGAATGTCCCACAGGGCGGGTAACCTTCACAATTGTCATATGTGGAACGAAATCGTGATTGTCTCTGATCTCAATGCCTTCGTTTTTCAGACAGAGTTTTAGGTGATCCACAAATTCAAACATTTCATCAGAACACTTCACTTTCGCATACAGTGCACGGTTAAAAAACTGATCAAGGCCTTTAAATACTAGAGGTTTATCTTTAGGTGCCATTGAAATCAGCTCAGGTTTGAGTCGGCTTAGAACCTCCACACAATGAGCGACTTGTTCGGGTGTGTCTAACCCAAGTGTGCACAAAGTCACGTGGAGGCAATGGAGAGGAATGCAACAACTTTCAAAATGAGGCTCGTGATCCATGATAATGTCTTGAATGCCTTCCGTCGTTTGCACTACATCCGGATTCTGTACCCGAAATGCCAAGAAATAATTTGGTCGTAATTTGTTTCTCCAATACCTATCAAAGCCATCGTCGCATATATCCTCTTCGAATCCAGAGGATTTCATTTCATCATCTGACTCATCGTCACATTGAAAGCCCATTGCCCCACCACCAACCGTGACCGTTATACCGTCATCGCTGTCCTCGTCCGAGTTGTCATCGTATCTTGCATCTTCTCCGTTGGTATTGGATTTATCCAATGTGTCGTCTTGACATTTTTCGTAATTGGCTATGACGTCATATATTGTGGTTTTGCTACCTGTGGAACCAAACACGTTGTCAATTCTGCGAGGCTTATCCCAAACTTTTACATCTTTATACTTGAAATACTCAATCCTGTGCTTTGGCACGGCTAAGACGCTGTAGTCTACACTAGCGATGTCTTCCCAACTGAAGGAGGTGAAGTATTTTTCTTGAATTCCTAAGAACCGATCGATATACCCAACAACAAATTCGTCCTGGGGAAGGTTCGAGTCCCATTGGATGCGCTTTATAACATCTTCTGCTGTCTTCATGGATGCTTTTTTCTCATCTTTAACTTCCTCTTCTTCCTGTTTCTCCTTCCGCTTTCGTCGTCGTTCTTTATTTTTGCGGCCTGTGTTTTCATGTTTTCCGTTTCCTGTTTTTCGTTTGCTATTAATATCCAGTTCATTTCTATCTATATATTGTTCTGCCTTTAGCAGCATTGCCTGGATCATGGGTGTTCCGAGAATGTCAATATCCATTGCCTTTTCAAGTTCTGTCAATTCATCTGTCGTTAAGACTGGACAGCGAATAATGATATTTGGTTTTGTTTGAGGATAGCTACCTAAAAGGAATCATGAAAGAAATTGATAATGATAAACACAAAATAGGAAAAGAAGAGTATATATACTGAAATTGGTTTCTGTCCTATCAACAAGAGTTTGATGGGTCTTAACCGTCATCCGATTATCACGCAATGTAGATAGGTCAGAAATTAGAGAAAACCTGATACCCTTATGGTTAAATATGATTCTGTTCATAAGCAAACTTTGTGCAATCATATACCACTAATATACACATGTATCATAAGTACTAAACTAGGACCCAAACGTTTTTGGGATCATCAAATTTACAATTTTGGTAAAGAGCTACCTGCTCATTATACATATCAGTTTCGTTTCAATTTAGTATTAACAGCATTAAAGAAGATGGGATTTAATTTGCGTTTTACACTTAAACGTTTAAGTATATACCTGGATGACCTACAAAGCGGAAAATACGTATATCCGATTATATCAGCGGTGATCACGAGAAAATTTCCGGAAACTTACCTGTCATTTGAAACTTGTAAACAATGTCTTGCCCGCTGGGTTGCAAAGTAACGACATGCGTGTATTCTCCTAGATCTTTAATAATCCTACAGGATCCGTCAAATTCAGCTTTCAAGTTGCTAATTTCTGTTGTTTGGAAAGACAAATTACTATGGTTTGTATTTCCCGCCATATTGGTTAAGTGGGCGTTGTCGGGAGCAAGTATCCAAGGTTGTCAAGCAAACCTGAAACAAGATATAATTTTAATATTGACTAGCGCCAGTTGTATCTTAAAGAGAAACAAAACAACTACACCACCAACAATAAAAACACAAAACAATTAATCAAAGAAGAAAGACAAAATTATCGTCAAATAATAATATAGGTAATATATAAACAAACAAATCAGAAGAAAACGTTCAACCTCTCTTATGAGAGCATGCATGAGCAATACACTATAACTTACCTTTATAAAACCTAGGTAGATCTACTTCGACACATGTATTTATATGTAACTTTGATGTCCACTCGTGATGCAATGCTTGTTGTAATGGCTAAAAATAGCACGAGACACGCCGTGGTGAAATTAATTCGTACGAGAAATATTTCAGTTACGGTAACACGACGTTCTATTTTTTAAAAAATATTATCTTCTGGTACAGCCAACTTTGAAAGGAACCGTAAATATTTATTTTTAAAAATGTGATTTCAGATTATAAGATAATGTAGAAAATCTAAACTCCAATCTAAACTTTCAAAGACAAAAATCATGGTTACGATATGCTGTACACAGCGGCGATACGGTTCAAAATTACATAAATTTGTATTTGCTATATTATCGTATTTTGATATGATATCACACAAGATCATCAATTAACATTATTTCTCCGGAAAATATTTTTTACAAAATACACCGTAGTGTTTCTTTATGAAAATATATTATCAAATATTCTATTTCACCTGTATAATGGTATAGATTACCATTATAAAAACCTTCCACAAAATGATACCTAATCTTACATGTATTTTATTTTTCTTTAAAGGAAATCAAAGAGCTCTGCTCTTTCTAGATCTATCTAACCTCCGTCTCTCTATAACCTAAAAGGTATATATTATATCTGTGAATATATATGTCATTTTGTATTTCCAACACTCATTTTCTTACAACACAGTAAGAGTTATGAATGTTTCTAACTGGTTAGAAACTACCCACTAAAGAAATAGTTTAGCCTGTTGACTTTATAACGCTGAAAGAACAAGAGTTGGACATATTCCTCAATTACTAGATTCCGAAGTCCTGTGCGCAGGCTCAGTGCGTATATTAAATCCAAGACACAATCAGTCATATTCTAAAACTATTTGGAGGGCACCTCTATCATATTCATTTGTTGCGTAGTGAAAATTGTATAATTAGAAATTGTTACGATGAATTATATTACAACTGTGATAGAATGAAAAACTGTAGCAAAAACTGGGCCTATTGCATTAAACAAAAATTGTACGATATAGGGTTAGGATATATTTGGTGTGATCAGGAGAATGCAACTTCTAAACTTTTCTTTCCTATTATAAAACAGAGGTTGACTGATATGTGTATTCAAAGTTTAGCTGAACAAATTAATTGTTCTTCAAAGTGTATTATTTACAGACATGTTATTGATAACTTTTCGTTACAATATTACCTTTGTAAATCTATACCTAATATGTATAAAAGACACATTTGTCGAATTAGACTATCCTCTCATAATCTTGAAATTGAAACAGGCCGCCATAACAATATACCTAGAGAACACAGAGTATGTAAATTTTGTAAAAATGACATTGAGGACGAATACCACTTTATATTAATTTGCCCTCATTACGAGGAATTTCGACATAAATATATCAAAAAGAATTATTGGCAAAAACAATCTCTTTTAAAATTTGTACAATTATTAAGTGTTCATAATGTACACGAACTTTGTAATTTAGGGAATACTGTCTGACGTGTTTCATACCGATTGTTAAGCCGTTCTTGGCACACTGATTTTGACTGCGGATAACTCCGTTTACCTGATCAGGATATGGGGCTCACGGCGAGTATGACCGGTCAACAGGGGATGCTTACTCCTCCTAGGCACCTGATCCCACCTCTGGTGTGTCCAGGGGTCCGTGTTTGCCCAACTATCTATTTTGTATTGCTTGTAGGAGTTATGAGATTGATCACTGTTCGTTATCTTTACCTTGCATTTATGTCTTGCACTTAAGTTGCGAGAAAACCTTGTTTAAGTCATTCTCCGTTGCTTGCTTGAATTAGTACATTGCCATACAATGTAATTTTTATGTACATGTATTTATGAAATTGATGTAATAAGACATATGTCTTAAGCAATAAAGAATATATAAAAGAATATATATGTTCTTTACAAGTACTAACAACCAGTATGACATGAGCACGTGCACACGGCCTCATACCACTTATATACCACTTATATTAGTCCTTATTTAAATAAAATGCAGCGATGATTTGTATCTGTAAAGCTAAGTTTGAGAAAAAAAATTCAATTGCGGTTGGAATGAGAAGTCAACGAAATAAACGAAATAATCCAAGTTTGAGACTCATCGCTCTTTTCGTCACAATTCAGGTTATCTGTACTACATCACTGAGAACAAACAAAAAAAACAAAAAACCAGTCACTGTTAAACCAACATATCAATCACAGTATTTACAATAACTGACCAACCTACAAATTGGACAATATTCACAATATCTAGTTATTGACAGACCTAAAGACAGTCACAATATCTACAGTTATTGACAGACCTACAGACAGTCACAATGTATACAGTTATTGACAGACATACAGACAGACACAATATTTACAGTTATTTACAGACTATAGACAGACACAATGTCTACAATTATTGACAGATCTACAGACAGACACAATGTCTACAGTTATTGACAGACCTACAGACAGACACAGTGTCTTCAGTTATTGACAGACCTACAGACAGACACAATGTCTACAGTTATTGACAGACCTACAGACAAACACAATGTCTACAGTTATTGACAGACCTAAAGACAGTCACAATATCTACAGTTATTGGCAAACCTACCGACAGACAATATCTACAGTTATTGACAGATCTACAGACAGACAGAATGTCTACAGTTATTGACAGACCTACAGACAAACACAATGTCTACAGTTATTGACAGCCCTACAGACAGACACACTGTCTACAGTTATTGACAGACATACAGACACAATGTAAACAGTTATTGACAGACCTACAGACAAACACAATGTCTACAGTTATTGACAGACATACAGACAGTCACAATGTCTACAGTTATTGACAGACCTACAGACAGTCACAATGTCTACAGTTATTGACAGACCTACAGACAGTCACAATGTCTACAGTTATTGACAGACCTACAGACAGTCACAATGTATACCGTTATTGACAGACATACAGACAGACACAATATTTACAGTTATTTACAGACTATAGACAGACACAATGTCTACAATTATTGACAGATCTACAGACAGACACAATGTCTACAGTTATTGACAGACCTACAGACAGACACAATGTCTTCAGTTATTGACAGACCTACAGACAGACACAATGTCTACAGTTATTGACAGACCTACAGACAAACACAATGTCTACAGTTATTGACAGACCTAAAGACAGTCACAATATCTACAGTTATTGGCAAACCTACCGACAGACAATATCTACAGTTATTGACAGATCTACAGACAGACAGAATGTCTACAGTTATTGACAGACCTACAGACAAACACAATGTCTACAGTTATTGACAGACCTACAGACAGACACACTGTCTACAGTTATTGACAGACATACAGACACAATGTCTACAGTTATTGACAGACCTACAGACAAACACAATGTCTACAGTTATTGACAGACATACAGACAGTCACAATGTCTACAGTTATTGACAGACCTACAGACAGTCACAATGTCTACAGTTATTGACAGACCTACAGACAAACACAATGTCTACAGTTATTGACAGACCTACAGACAGTCACAATGTCTACAGTTATTGACAGACATACAGACAGTCACAATGTCTACAGTTATTGACAGACCTACAGACAGTCACAATGTCTACAGTTATTGACAGATCTACAGACAGACACAATGTCTACAGTTATTGACAGACATACAGACAGTCACAATGTCTACAGTTATTGACAGCCCTACAGACAGACACAATGTCTACAGTTATTGACAGACATACAGACAGTCACAATGTCTACAGTTATTGACAGACCTACAGACAGACACAATGTCTACAGTTATTGACAGATCTACAGACAGACACAATGTCTACAGTTATTGACAGACATACAGACAGTCACAATGTCTACAGTTATTGACAGACACACAGATAGTCACAATGTCTACAGTTATTGACAGACCTACAGACAGTCACAATGTCTACAGTTATTGACAGACATACAGACAGACACAGTATTTACAGTTATTGACAGACCTACAGACAGTCACAATGTCTACAGTTATTGACAGCCCTACAGACAGACACAATGTCTACAGTTATTGACAGATCTACAGACAGACACAGTATTGACAGACATACAAACAGTCACAATGTCTACAGTTATTGACAGATCTACAGACAGACACAATGTCTACAGTTATTGACAGACATACACACAGACACAATATCTACTGTCATGCACCGACAGATCTTACCAGTTTTACATACAACAAGCATCCCCACCAAGCCTGTATTAATATCCTTAATTGGGTTAACGTCGGAATAATACAGTGACGTCACACACTGATCCATGGAGGCTGCTGATGGGCCGTTTGCGTCGGTCACAGTGTAGACGTATGTCAGAACAGATCCAGGGGACACAGGGCTACCAACGGAAACCGCACCTTAATATGGAAAAATTAATATCTTAGATTTATTTGACTTGGTGTACAATTATAAATTTGTTTGATGACTTGCTAGGTATAAGTAGGTGTATATCATCGTACGTACTCGCGACTAAATGTAATCGGATTGAAGTATCAATCTTGAAAGGTCCTTTGCAAAATTTTCTTTGAGTACATAAAGTGAAATTTGCTACTTATGATCATATGGCATATGTAAATCTCTTTCGGACAAAAATAGCAAAATGGGAACACGAAATGAGTTCTAATCGGTGAAGAGTTCATCTCGATGGGAGGAAAATGACACATCGGAAATTCAAAGAATATTCTCATTAGAATATTCATTCTGTGTTACATGCGTTTTATGAACAGTTTGGAGGATTTGGTGTGTACAAGTTCGAGAAGTTTTTGATATTTTTAGATACATTAAATTGGTATAATAAAGGAATCAGACATACGGGTACTCAGTAATACGAGTGCATTTTCAGTCTCGCGGTAATCATGCTTGTCTACTCTCGACTGACATATTTCAAAAAGTGTATAAGTAGATACAGATATTTCTTTCTTGGATAATTCACATTTACATTCAACAGTTATATAGATACCAAATGGGTTCTAAAACAGTTTCAAAGAAGTCGTAATAAAATGAAAATTTCTTATGGAATTGGGGGAATTGGTTCCATTTGGTCATGCAGCTCAGTAGAGGGCAAACAGACAACTTTCATTTCACACACGTTTGTTCTTGGTGGACAATGTCCCCGTGTTTTGCGATACGTAAGTATGCTTCTGTCACAGATAACGCATGTCAGCAAGCCAGTTCAAGTTCAGTTTAAATTTAATTTCAAATCAAATACACGTATACATTATTTCAAAATTCAAATCCTCGCTGTACCTCGACTAGCTTTAATAATGGACAAACTACACAAACTAATTGTATTTTCAAATGAAAGATTCCAACCCGTGTGTAAGTCACAATGACGTTGACAAAGTTCCTTCATGTTACACTAATCTAAACATATTTTGAATTCAACCACGCATGGAACTCTTATCTTACACGGAAAACACGCTGCTCCTAGGTCGATCTGTAAACTTCTGCTTCCCCTAAAAGTAACTTCACAGTAAGTGTCTACTTATGTAACAATTTCCATAACCGGGATCCAAAGTGCGCTACGCCTTCATCATGTTTTCAACATCTTAAAGAATTCACGATTAATTACATCCAAACTTGAGGTGGATTATCCATGGCATTGTGAATACACGTGCATGTATTTATCCCATTTTCAAACTACCTGTAGCTTGACCACTAATCCGAGATTCCTCTGACTCTTAACCCCGCTTTTATTTTGTGACTTCTGCGGGGGAGAGTCAGAGCGGACTCCATATTGAAAAGTGGGAATTCAGCGACACCAGCTGGTGTCGCTGCTTTACCTACCTCTTACAACTTTATTTCGCGGACCCATCTTCCAAGACGCGAGGATTCAGTTATCGGAAGATTATTCTACAAATACATCATGATTAATACGATGCTATCGCCGTTTAAACGATGGAATTTTGTGTTTACATGTGCTGACGTCATGCGCAAAGAAATCAAATGACGAGGCGGCGACCTAATTCAAGTGATGCTCCATTTGTCGGTGTTAGGGCCGTTTAAACGGCGATAGCATCGTATTAATCATGATCTATTTATAGATTTATCTTCCGTTAACTGAATTCTCACGTCTTGGAAGATAGATCCGCGAAATAAAGTTGTAAGAGGTAGGTAAAGCAGCGACACCAGCTGGTGTCGCTGAATTCCCACTTTTCAATATGGAGTCCGCTCTGACTCTCCCCCGCACATGTCAAATATAAAAGCGGGGGTAAGAGTCAGAGGAATCTCGGATTACTTGACCACTGGCAATTTTAACAGTTAATGCCGCTTCCATAATTCGCTTCAAAAATGAAATTGCCCTGTGATGATCCGGGTTAGAATAGGTCCTCAGTACCCCCTTGCTTGTCGTAAGAGGCGACTAAATGGGTGGTCCTTCGGATAACACCGCAAAAACCGAGGTCCCGTGTCATAGCAGGTGTGGCACGATAAAGATCCCTCCTTGCTCAATGGCTGTAAGCGCCGAGCTTAGGCCTACATTTTGCTACCTTTCATTAGTAATGGTTATGTCTCCATATGAGTGAAAGATTCTCTCAAGAGGAATGTTAAACAATATACTATAAATCAATCAAAAATTAAATCATTAAATGAGATTAATTGGACACAGATTAGTTTGCATGGTACCTGTTTCATTCTTTTGGGTGTTGAGATTGTCTGTGTAGAACGAGAAGGAGCGTCTAGCATTGTTTTTCACGAGAATCCTCAGTGTATTTCCAACAGACGCCCGGATTGTAGGACCAAGAAATCCATGTTGTGACGTCACTGGTTTTCTGGTTGTGAAGGTTTGGTCCTTGTATTCCTGGTAGGCTGCCTTTCTGAATACAGTCTCGCTGAAACCAAATGCATGTATTGGTTTGATGCCTGGCTGTAGACAAATGATAATGTTGCAAAACTCTCTCTATAAATACATATGCTATAATTTTTAACTCATCTGAGCCCAAGCAGAGGCTCAAGTGAGATTTTGTCCGGCACCTGTCGTTGTTTTTCGCGTTTTTTCTTCCCCAGATCAAGTTTAATACAATTCTAAAAATCATCCTTGAGTTTTGTTCAAATGAAGGGCCATGTCCCCTTCAAAGGGAGAGATAGACAAAAAACAAAAATACGGTGGGGTCATTTTTTGTTTGTTTGTTTTTTTAATTCTCAAGAATCACTGGGCCAGAAATGTTGAGAGTTACAAGAAAGCTTCCTGACATAGTGTAAATTCATTTTTTCCCCCTTCAAATCATGGGGGTAAAGTGGCGATCAAGCATCTAGGAACTATCTTTAAAACTCCAAGTAGTGCAGATTCAAGTTGGTTGGGGTTTTTTTTCAAATTGTGGTGTCCGGTGATAGGGTGGGCCACAATTGGGAATCAAAACTTACATGGGAATATATAGGAAAAATCATTAAAATCTTCTTAATGATAGCAGCGCCATGATTACTCATATTGATATACATGTAAGCATGCCCAGGTAGTGCAGATTCAAGTTTGTTCAAATCATGACCCCGGGGGTAGGATGGGGCCACAATAGGGGTCAAAGTGTTGCATAAGAATACAAAGGAAAACGTCTTTAAAAATCTTCATATCAACAACAGCAGGGTCATTAGATTAATCATACAAGCATCCCCAGGTAGTGTAGAAATCATGACGCACACACACACTCCGGATAGGATGGGGCCAAAAAAGGAGATCGGAGTTGGGAATCTATAGGAAAACGTGCATCTTTTAAAAAATCATCTGGATTCTTCAGGGAGTTCAAATTCAAGTTTGCTAAAATCATCTGCATTCTTCAGGGAGTTCAAATTCAAGTTTGCTAAAATCATCTGCATTCTTCAGGGAGTTCAAATTCAAGATTGCTAAAAATCATCTGGATTCTTCAAGGAGTTCAAACTTAAGTTCAAATCAGGGGTCCTTGGGGTAGGGTTGGACCACAATAGGAGATCAAAGTTTCGTAGACATTATTAGTTTGTATATCGATAATGATTTAGTTTGACATAATTAGTTGGGTTTTTTTTTTTTCCCCGTTTCAAGTTTAGTACGGCAACAATTTATGAGGAGGGGCTACTTATCAATAACGGGGTCTTCGTTCCAACTGATCGTGTCCATAATAGAAAAAAAATATACGTAATAATCCTCCAGACAAAACATATTGAATGTAAATATAAAATACTGAAGGTCACCAAGGTTCGGGAACCCACCTACTAAGTAGGATGCCTGAATAATAGAAGCAAAATCAAGATTCGGCCTGTAATAGCAGTACAATGGGTGCGGTGGCTCTGCAATGAAAGATACTCACCTTTGATCCGCATGTTTGTAAGGCCAGTCTATTTCATCAATAGCAATATAATAAACAATTTCTTTGCCGTAACAGATTGTTAATACGGACGATAAACACAGTAGCCGAATCATTATAGTATCCATTTCTTATTTAATTAATAACGAAATAAGCTTCCATGGCATCGAAGGTTTTCCTATGCTATGGCCTCAGGAAATTAAGAAAGAAAACTTCCTTCAAGATAAACAAATATTTACTTATCGAAGGTGATCAGTTGAGAGAGAAAAAACAACCCTCTTCCTCAACATCCGCCGCTTGCTACACGACTGACGCAAAATACGTACAAGCATTTCCTGTCCTTAGTGCTTTTTCTGAATAATTGGAATGGTCCATCGCTAAGCTCATGTAGTTTTAAGCCTTCAAGAGAACCCAGTATTGTTTTGTTTTCTGAAAGTTGCAAAACGAAACCCCAACATTCTTCCATCTGTCGGCATTTTCCCTTGTTGTATCAGAAATGCAGATTACTTGTTAGTTCATAACTATTCATTCTGATATACTAACAGTTTAAACAATGGATACATATAATCCATCGAACGAATTTCCTTAAAATAATAAAAAAAAATCTTCACTAAATCATTGTATACTTATTACTATTTAGAACTTTCCATACAAAATTTGACTTTTTCTGCTTCAGTGCTTCTTGAGAAAATTTTTAAACACAACATCGCAACAATATCCATTTGGAAGCGCGTGGTCCTTCCTTTGAACCTTGAATCCTGCGTGGTCCTTCCTTTGAACCTTGAATCCCCCTCTACCAAGGAATGCTTTGTAGAAAATTTGACCTTGTGGTTCTATAGAAGTCAAAAAGACAGACGACAGGCTAAAAATCAGTGTTCCGCTCTCTAACAAAATATTCCGAAACAGCATTAAATATCATGCGCCGTTAAACATTTATGCTTTTAAACAATTTATTTCTCAACAAGAAATCAGTAATACAATTACATTTTACAATACATAAATTGATATGTTATACAATGCATATCATTTCAATCGATCGATGTCCACACTGTTCGGCTAGAGCCTCTAAAGCCTTTCATCTACATACATTCATTCAAGATCCAATGTAATGTATATTACAGGTATGGCGATTGACAACTGTGTACAAGATTCCAGATAATGGGGCATATAGAACTAGTATAAAATATTAAATAACACTGGATACATGTAACTAGACACAAAAACTTATCTGAATATGAGATATAACACAATATGTCTCAAATCACCAATTAAATTGACAAACATTTCCGGGTCACCCAGATCTCAGAGACTATGATACTGCGGAGTTTTCAAAGGTATTTCACCCACGTGACCCCTGTCACCCCTCTTCCTGACTATTATACATCGATAAAATGTATTTAATGGCCATGGGTAATGCAGTGATTGGAGAAGGACCATCTAATGAACTGAAATTTGATCATGCTCGTTTTTAGAAAAAAAAATAATGAAACAGCGTTGGCTAATTTCGTTGAAGAAACCATGGCCACTGTTGATACTTTTGGCGCCTGTGTAGTGTTAATGCATATAAACATTTTAATAATCATGAGATTATTTTGGGACTTTTGATTTGTATCACAATGTCAGCATTCTTTGGCCTTGACATTCACACAAAATCAACCGTGCAACCATTTGGATTTCTGAATCAATATCTGGTCGTTGAGATTTCTTGCAAAGCAAATCGCTAATACCTACAAAAGAAACATGCATAATTTAGAAATTAGAATTAAAACCTTTAGTAAACAACTGCGACAATGAAATCACGATATCTCTAATAACTTCCAAGAAAATGGGCAGTACATCACAAGCCATGAAGACTAACCTGAGGAACCAGTACGGCGATGACCACACATCCAAATACAAAGACGTTAGACCCCACCCAGACTCTCACGGCCTTCAGACAGCCCCTCGTGTAAATCTGGTCCTTTAAACTTGAAGACTGTTTTAAAAAAAAAAAAAAAAATGAAAACAACAGCACCATAACACGCGCAACGCTCTTTCTTTACATCGGAGCTTTTAAATGTTTTTTAGTGATGCAAGCTTTTAAAAGCAATCATGTTGACATCCTTGAAAATAAGGATAAACAAAAATGTATAATGAAAAACGTACACTAGAAGCCATAACTCTTCCATGTAATAAAAATAAAAACACATAAAAATAAAAAAAAACCTTATGTACATTCAATGATAGGCTATACAATGATAAAACTTACAGTCATTGCTTTCAGCGCTCCGTTACCGCAGAGTAAGTTGAGCTTGTCTCCCTAAAAATAAATATAATTATATATATAAAGGAAGTTATAATACCATATAAATATGTATCATATCAAAAGTATACCACAAATGCTTGCATTAACCATGCATTTGTATTGTAAAATGGCCCATCCGGATATCGCACCGCACCGATCACTCTACAAATCGTACTACAAGTATTTACTGTACAATAGAGCACCACCAATCACATTTACCAACAATACCAACGCAAACTATGTCTTATAATTACTTTTAGTCACATGTATTTTTGCACTGTCGTAAGAGGTGAATATCTTTGATTACTCTACACATGTAGTATACACTTTTATCCTTAATGAATGTCTGTCGATACACGTGCTTTGCGGGTGAGCACACGTTTCAACTGAATATTAGGCAGGAGTATATATACATATACTAGAAGTTTGTTTAAAATGTCTGTGGACGTTTTTCTCCATATTTCTTACGTCATTGAGGACACAACATGACCACGGTACCGCGCAGCTTTCTGCACTAGTATTTTCCTCTGTACAGTTGAAATACATGTTCGCATTCCAAGCCTTGTATCCTTCATCATCATCACTGAACCCACAGCAATCCATCTACAAAACATTTCCAAAAAGTGAAAATATATCCATTTATATGAACTGAACTAGAAGCCACCAATCATGGTCACCAAATGCTTACAATACATATGTTTATGATGCACAGTGGAGGATTTAGGGGGGTGGGGGGGGGGGGGGGTCGGAACACCCCCCTCCCCTCTTCTTTTTTTTTTATAGTGATAACTATGCATCAAAGCAAGAAGGAACCAGAATTTCAGTCTGAAATGCATTAAAATGAATTATTTTGAATCAATAAGTCAAGTTTATTCCATTTGTTTAAATTCTATAAAGGATGTGGTGACTATAAATAAAAGGAAAAAGGAACAAGAATTTCAGTCGAAAATGCATTAAAATGCACCATTTTGAATCAATCTTTCTAAAAAAAAAAAAAAATCCCCATGCCCTCCCCATTCGGGCCTCAACCCCCCACCCCCCACCCCCAGTAAGGTCTAGATCCGCCACTGATGGACTGAAGGAATGTACTAAGATGAGTTAATAGTTTTTACATGGAATTTCAGAGCTAAGTAGATATAGGGCGATTTCATGGTCAAGATTCATATGGTTAACGTCCATTGCTTCAAGTGAATCTTTCACGGATACACTATTGATGTTCAAGAAGCATCCTGGTTAAAATGTAAAATCCTCTACAATACATGACCGGAATCTACATGTCTGAGTTTAATTAGATCGGCTCACCAAGTTAATTAATGTTTTGAACAACCACTTATAGTTACTTTTCATGTCAAGTAACGACGATAAGCAATCAAATGCGCCATTGATTCAGACCTAATCGGTGGCAAATAGTAAATAGATAATCACTTTAAAAACTTCACTAAAATATGAACTGGGTTGATCACATGATCTGGGAATCAGATCAAAGCCTGTGAAGCCCGAAAGGTTTGTCAGTAGTATTGACCACGAAATGCACAACTTCAGAGCCATAAAATGGTTATCTATTACGTATCTACATTTCAAACAAAAAGGCAATTTCAAAATATGGAATAATTACCATGGCATCTCCCTACAATATGACGACGCAGTGACCCAGAAAAATAGTTCATGTGTTATGCTGAAATCAATGTAAAATTTAGGTGTGTGTTGTTGGTTTTTTGGTTGGTTTTTTTTATTATTATCATCATTTTATTTTTATAAGGATTTTTTAAAAAAAGCATGTTTATATCTTAATTTACATATGAGATGACCGGTTAGGACGACGTGAAAGGGGGTGGGGCCCAATCGAGGTTTTTAATGCATTTCGAATGGGACGCAGATTCGTGTATTAGCTAATGGTGTGGCTGTGGATTTGTAGTTACAAGAATAATGGGCTGACCTTCCTTTCTATTAAAGCTATTGATGTATGTATGACTTTGTTCCATAAGAATTGAAGTTTGGAATGAAAATACATGTAATTAAAATCTTAAAATTCACTTTGAATTTTAACGTTTTTGTGGGGCCAAATTGGGTACCCATAATTGAACAAAACTATTTCAATCTGACCTGTTTTTGCCAGTAGTCTATAAAGTCCTGTTGGTCGGCATCCTCTCGGTATTTTATGATGGCGTCTTTGAACAGTTCTTCTGGATAAATGTTGAGGGTAACTAACACAGAGTTGTCATAATAAAATAAAAACAGAAACACTACTCCCACAACTTGGATGAATATGAAGAATGTCACAATATGGGAATACTGAAAAAGAGAAGAGAAAAACTCGTACATTATACATGTATAAAAGAACTTGAGAATATACTGGAGAGCACTGTTCTAATTTCTGAATGGGATAATTTATCAAATGTTCTTGAAATACAAATACATGCAGCATTATAAAATACACATACTGAATAATTGCAGAATCACGCCTTAGTATCAATCTATCTCAAACCAAATGCTGTGCGGCAGTGTGCCACCATGAACCTGTTTACTGACAACATCAAATTCTAAGGTCAATGCGATGTTTTATCTACCTCAGAAGTACATGGGCTCGATGTTACTGTTACTACAGAGAGAAGTCATCCTTTCTTTACAATGATTATGTACGACTAAGTTGAAAAACAATCTAATTAAAATCAGCTCATCGATCCGCTACACGTGTAGCGACTACATAAAAATAAAGGAGCGGATCGAGGAGGAGTTGATTTTAATCATATTGGTTGAAAGTGAGTAGAGACACGAGCTTTCAAAGAACGACCAATATAATCTACATCATATCAAATTGAAAAACTTGGAAGGCACGCAAGGTGAGCACATTGTTCTATTTTTTCTAATACATTAAATCTCAGCCAATCAGAAGGCTAGGAATATAAATAATGATATGGCAGATTTTTCGGCTAATTTTCCTTGTAAATCAAGATATCATAAACATATACAAAGCTTCTTTTTAAAGAACAATAAAGATTGCATTTTGAAGACTTTTTGAAAGACTGGGAGTATACAACACGGTTGTCCGATCGCAAGTTCTGTGATATGCCAATCTTCTTTCCCCGCCCTTTAACGAGGGATTTGTAGATAAGTGTAGGATACCATTGATCCATGTAGAAATTTTACCTTAACATCTCCATACGTTGTCTTCAATAATTTTACATTTTTAAAAAAGTATGTTAAAATACTGTAAACATACATTTATTTTAACAATTCTTTTTTTTTTTTTTTCAATTCATACAATTACATTTGATTACCATACTGCCATATCTGAAATTTCTAAAATCACTGATGCATTTCCTGAAGCTCAAATCCCAGGTTCTTCCGCAGTCCAACTGGCTTGATTTCTTTTATATCCCAACCCTCTGCAACATGCGAGTTTCGTATATAAATGTTTCTTTGTAGATGTCAAAAGTTTCTGTCCATGAAATGAAGACAAATCTGTACAGAAATGGGTACCTGTAAAGTCGAAACGAAACGAAATCTACCGAAACGAAACCTACCGAAACGAAACGAAACAGATTGTATAACCGAACTCTTTTAATTATAATAATTAAAAATGTAATCTTACGCCCCCTGTGAAAGTTACCACATATAAATAAAATTCGCCTCCCCTTTGATGTAGGTTTTCGGCTTGACTGTTACAAAGTTTTAGAAGTTGGAAAGGGGGGAGTAAGCACAAAGTACATATCCGTAGTTGATTAAATGCCATGTACAATTAGTTTCGGATCCATACATTTCAGAACCGAGGGTTAAAGTCTCAGAGATCTGGGGAAACACACTATACGAGGGGTGGGGTCGCCGACGTTGGATCCGCCTTTGGGCATAGATACATTGTTTGAAGAAGCTGGTGTCTGAGAAAATTGAAAGCAGAAAGAGCTCTTAACCTCTTATTTTATCTCTAACTGCTGAGGTGCGAGTACTTTCAATAATGGAAAAACTCTATACATTTGGGATGTTGCTAAGACGGGGAATTGAAAACGGGACAGAAAATTGATTTTTTTTTTAATGCAATAATATTAGGAGGAGGTCGGCATTTTGTAAACTGAAAAGGCTTATGAACAAGGGGATTTTAAGCAGAAATCACAAAGAGAACGGGAGGACATATTCAGAATCCCCCGTTTGATATACTACATACAAATACACAATATCCACATGTATACATATATTTGTCTTTAGAGCAAAAAATACTGAAACATGTATTTATGCCCAAAATCGGATTCAACGCCGACGACCCCATAATAATAAAGCCTTTATTTATAGAACAAGGCTTTAGTGTGTTTCCCCAGACCTCTGACCTGTGAGACTGTAACCTTCCGTTCTGAAATTTATGGATCCGCAGCTAATTGCACATGGTATTTATGTACTTTGTGCTTAACCCCCCCCCCCCCCCCCCTTTCCAACTCTTAAAACTTTGTATCAGTCAAGCCGAAAGCCTACATCAAAGGGGAGGCGAATTTTATTTATATGTGTAAACTTTACTAGGGGCCTAAGATACCATTTTCAATTATTATAATTAAAAGAGTTCGATCATACAATCTGTTTCGTTTTGTTTCGGTAGGTTTCGTTTCGTTTCGGTGGGTTTCGTTTCGTTTCGGCAGATTTCGTTTCGTTTCGGTAGATTTCGTTTCGCACTTTACAGGTACCCTACAGAAATCACGTGATAGCGAAATCTTACAGAGGGTTGGGAATTGGGCTACAAACAATCCAGTTTGACGTAGTGGAAACCTTTTAAAATGCCTTCATTACAGATTTGGGAATGTATCAATCACGTAGAGGTAACTTACTATGACAAGCATGGTTTCGTTTTCACGAAGGGCCCCTAAGGCCCCCATATACGTAATGAAAAGGGCGATGCATGATACGATCAGGAGCATCAGGCTTGGGTCCAGGAGGACGTCTATAAAGGAATCGATTGTTTTGTCCTTCTCATGGATAATCCACGATGTCAAGACGATAGTGATTAAACTAATAATCTGAAAACAAAAGTAAGGAAACATTTAGTGGGGTGGTACATGTACCATTCATATAGCCGATACCCATCGGCCCAAGCTTCATCGATCAAACTACAAGGCACCGGTACACATGTAGGCAGACTAACAGCAAGTCTGCAAGCTGAAATCACAGACACGTATTTAGTTTTGATAGCAAGTGAACACTACGGATAACGTAGATATAAAATAGTAAAAAAAAAACAACAAAAAAACACTTGTATATATCATATTAAGATTATCCGGGTAGGGGAGTTAACCTATTTACCATTTTGGGTACTGCAACACCTTCCCTTGGACGGACAAAGTACAAGTGAAGGTCGCACCGCCTCTTTGAAAAATTCATGTACAATTGTATACGCAACTGGCCTTTATGACCTACACGGCATTTTGCTTGAAATGCAATACTGTTTTGTCGAGGCACACCACTAATTATGTAACATGGTGATACGATTGATCACGTTTTATAAATGGCATGTTTAACAAACTGAACACGAGTGAGGGATGAATCGGAATGACTGCAGGGTTTACAGATGAGCAATCAATTGATCATGACGTCCATCGTTAGAGTCTTTAATATCTAAACTACAAAATGCATTATTCCATAAGATTTGATATACAGAACCTTTTCTGTGTCGACTCGTCGTCTTCAGAGACCAGAGTACGACCACCCTTACAAAAAATTATTGGCCATGCATAGTAAATCAAATAATGTTCATTTGTTGAATCAATGTTTCTCCACTTTATACATAGTGATATAAAAATATTTATTCCTGTACATGTTGTATATGCAGCTGTATTCTGTATTTTCCAACCTCCTCTCTGTAATGTATGACTGTACATTTATCCTCTCTGTAATGTCTGACTGTACATTTATCCTCTCTGTAATGTCTGACTGTACATTTATCCTCTCTGTAATGTCTGACTGTACATTTATGAGAATAAAGCATTGATTGATGGAATACCACCATTGTGTACCAATATTCATAGTTTGCTTTGAACCAGATGATGAATTTGCATGGTTATAATCAATTAAAACAATTTAACGGTCGGGTCAGTCTTCTTGTCAGTGACCATCAGTACATGAGTTTATTGAATTCCGGTGCACTAATACTTGTTATTTTGGAAGATTATGGAAAACAGTTCTCTTGATTTTTTACTTGGATCAACAGAATATTACCTGTTGTACCTACCTACATGTTATAAATAAAGTTATATTATATGTAAGAAAGTTAGCTCCTCATCTTTTGAGCTGAACTGCTCTGACAGGATGCTATTTAGAACTGTGTAGATAATGATTCAATACATATTCTGTTGGTCCAAATATATTTTATATCACAACTCAAACCTATCCAGTTGAAAATTTGCATTTGTTCATTCCAATTATATAATATATTTCAAAAACTTTTTTAACAATATACCACAAAACTCAGTAGTGTCAAGTTCAAATGAGGAGTCATGTTGCAAGTTCTGTATGGATATATATATATATATAATTTTTAAATAAGTATATTTACATTGGGATGACACTGGTCATACAGGTGGTTTATTTACATTATAGAAAAAACTGCAACAAATCATGCAAGATATCTAGCCATATATAGTATATATATATATCTCCACAAATGAGCTCAGGCCTACTGCCCAATCCTGTAAATATGGTATACTGTTAGTATATATACTAGAGACTGAGAGAATGAAAAATTCAATTCTAACATTATTTTATGTAGATCTAGATCTCTATATACATATGTAAATAATGTAAAAGTATTTTAAACACACAGTGACGTACACACGAAGTCATATAAATTTGACTGCAGTGTTGTGAATATTTCAGT